>NC_072018.1:31675657-31975657 GCF_027791375.1 Indicator indicator
AAAGAAAAGAAAAGAAAAGAAAAGAAAAGAAAAGAGAAAAGAGAGAAAAGAAGGAAAAGGAAAGAGAAGAAGAAAAGAAAAAAGAGAAAATAATTAAATAAACAGTAATGCTTCAAACATTAACTAATCTATCATCAATCACCTAAAGATAAAATGGTGAAACAAAAATTCAAATGATGCTTTAGACCAACAGCAACTACAGCACTTGACAAATCCCTGCTTCTTAGTACAACAGGATTTCTTTTTTAATTGGTTTACTCTCATGTTCCCATTTATTGGAATTAAAAAAAAAAAACCCTCAGCAGAACTGGAGGAATACAGGATTTTCTGGACAAAATAACACTAGGGGAATTCTTGGCATCCCAACAGTACTTGTAGGCATTTGGCTTTATATTGGAGTGGAATGGAACCAAGAAGAGATGAGTTTCAGACCTGTCAGCAAGGACTGTAAGGTACAGTGTGCTCTGGAAAATGAGCTTATTTGTGCCCAGAACTGACTTGTCTTTGAGGTTTGGTGAGTGGCACCTCAGGGAATCTACACCCCATCATGTGTGGCATCTCAGTGATAGAGACCACCTCGCTCTCTAGAGTCTACAGCATTTATTCAAGAAGATCCAACAGCCATAGAGAGAGCAAAGGTCCTGATGAAAGTCCTTCCAGTAATTTCAGTGAAGACAGGATTTTACCCTGAAAAGGATTAATTTTTTTTTTCCTTCTCCTCCTCTGTAAGGCAACAGAGTGCTCTGCTGGGGTTTCTGGATGACTGGAAACAGCATTTTGAACCAGCAGCTAGTTTCAAGCATGTTCTACCAGTGACCATTCAAGCTGACAGCATTCAAGCACACGGCAAGACTGCAGCATTCCAGGGCTCCCATCCCAACCCACGGTGTGCTCCTATCACTGGCACATAAAAGCTTTCCATATGGCTCCTCCACCCTGGAAAGCCCAAGCTCTATAAGGATATCTGCAGCCATTGGTTTTGTGGAGGTGGCACTGCACAGGAGGAAAGAATTAAATCCCTCAGTGTGACTGGCAAAGGTTTCCCCTTGGCACAGACAGAGGATGCCAGCTGATGGCTTTGATCAAAGTAAATAGCGACGCACATCACCCGTCTAGGGCTGCTGGCCACATGGCTCCCATCCAGGACAAGCTGTTGCATGGGAATCACCATACCAACCTCCCTGCTGCATGGCCAACACCATCCTCCTGCAGCAGGAACAGTTTTGGAGCTCTCAGTGGCATATCACAGCTTAGGCACCCAGGGAAAGAAATTTCAAAAGGCAGCAGAGGATTGTGTTGATGGGGTGGGCAGAGCTCATCTCACCAAATGTCAGCTGTCAGGAAATCATGGAATAGTTTGGGTTAAAAAAAACCTTTAAGATCATCAAGTCTAACCATTAACCCAACACTGACAGGTGACCACTAAACCATGTCCCTCAACACCATACCTACACATCTTTTAAATCCCTCCAGGGACAGGGACTCCACCACTTCCCTAGGCAGACTCTTCCAGGGCTTGACAACCCATTTGGGGAAGAAGTTTTTTCCTGATGTCCAATCTAAACCTTCCCTGGCACTACCTGAGGCTGTCTCCTCTTGTCTTATTGCTTGTCACTTGGAAGAAGAGACAGAGCCCCACCTCACTATAGCCTCCTTCCAGGTAGTGTTTGAGAGGTGAGTGCCCAGTCAAAGCTGTCCATGGAGGAACAGGATCCCTAGGAGAGGCCACATTGCTGTGTCAGTACTGTTGACTGAGAGGGAGCCAAGGCAAGTAGCTCAGATTGGACTCTTACCCTCGAGATAAATGAAGTCAGATGAGAAAAAAAAACCAAAACTCCCAGCAGGCTAAAGCAACCACTCCAAAGCCTTTAAAAATAATGTATGGGCAAGTACAAAAAGATTATACTGGAACAGGAATGGGGATATCCAGTTGGAGATGAGACAACCTTCCACACTGTAGGTGTGGAATCACTTCATTTGTGCAAGGATACTGCTGACTGATAAAGCCAAAAGAGCTCCAGAAGTAACAGCCTGCTTTCAAGTGCAAATCAACTCTAACACAAAAAGCCCCTGCTGGATGAAAGGCACAAAACAATTAAGTGGCACAAAGGCCAGATCAGGTGAGATAAGGATTGGCAGATACATTATGTCATACACACATCTTTGCTCTGGTCAATATTAATTTAAATTAATATTTAACATTAAATTAAAAACACAAACTTTTAATATGTATAGGCACTTAATGTTAGAAGGCAGCAGCTACCCTTAGTGAGTAACAAAGGACAGCTACAGAGGAGAGCAGAATGAGGCACTGCATGCAAGGAGCAGTCCAAGAAGAAGAGAAATAGAAGGTGCAGTGAGCTGATACAGACAGTTTTCTGGTATGGACAATAAAATTCTCATGTCCATATATTCCTGAACACTCAGGGCAGCTCTTCTCCATTTGTGTCTTTTTTACAGGCCTTTTTTCTTTTTAGTCTTGAATTCTAGAATGGTTTGGGTTAGAAGGAACCTTTAGAGGTCATCTAGTCCATACTCCCTGCAGTGAGCAGGGAATCTCTTCAACAAGATCAGGTTGTACAAAGCTCCATCCAACCTGACCTGGAATGTTTCTAGGGACAGGACATCTTCCAACTCCCTGGGCAACCTGTGCCAGTGTCTCACCACCTTTGCTGTAAACAATTTCCTCCTCCTATCTAGCCTGAATTTTCCCTCTTTTAGTTTCAAACCACCTTTCATCCTGTCACAAAAGGCCCTGCTAAAAAATCAGTCTCCATCTTTCTTGTAGGCCCCCTTTAAATACTGAAAAGTCACAAGAAGGTCTCCACAGAGCATTCCCTTCTCTACTGAACAATTCCATCTCTCTCAACCTGTCCTCATAGGAAAGGTGTTGCAGACCTCTGACCATTTTCAGGGCCTCCTTTGGACCACTCCAACAGGTCCATGTCTTTCTTGCAACCTACCTAATGTAAAATCTTCCTGTCCACCAGGCCTGCAAGATTACTCAGTTTGAAAAGCTTACTCCAGTGAGTATGGAGCAACACTGTGCTGAAACATACACTGTCTGCACCGAGCCCTTACTCAGCTGCAGCTCAGAGCAGCCAGCAGGAATTGCACACATCTATCACTTCAAAATGTGAAGAAACTTCTTTTAAAAGCTTCACACACACACACACACACCCCCTCTAAATATATCTTGTGCCAAACCAGCAAACACTCTCTGTAATCAACCAATCTGTAAAGTTGTAAAGTGGGTTGGTTTTTTTTGTGTGTTTGTTTTTATCCTTCTTAAGCTCCAGCTTCAAGGAGTGCCTGGTGTGCTCTCAGACCTGCACTCAGCTGTGAAGTGAAATGGTAACCCAAGCTTCTTTCCTCCACTCTTGTCACCTTATGGACAAAATTGCTACTATTTGCCAGTTATCTGTCTGTATAAAACTAGGTATCAGTCATGGAGGTTTTCACTTGGTTAAATGCTGCCTGACCTCCCTTCTGCTCCCAAAGCACTTGGTTTGGGGGGAGTTCCAGGATGCCCAGAACTCTATGCCAAAGGAACCCTGGCAGAGAGCGAAGAGAAGCTGTGTAGAGAAGCAGTAGTTGGGTCTGAAGCCACAGAAACAGAGGAGTGACAGCACAACAGAAGCCTTTTTTCTTTTTCTCCCCTCATTACCATTTTGCTGGAGGCCTTGCTGCACGATGATCTCCTACAGCACCTTCTATGATGAAATCAGATGATGTTCAACACAAGCCCAAGTCAGCCTTAATGCTTCCTTGTCTTTTGCTTAAGCTAAAAGTAAAGACACACACGGGTGAGTATGACATGGCAGAGACAAGGAACTGAAAACAATGCATGGTGAACATAAATACATGAATAATGGCAGTGAAGAGGTAAAAATGCTTTCTCTTAAGTGATGGATATAATGTATATACACTTATATCATAGTATATCAGAGGTTGGGAGGGATCTCCAGAGATCATCAGGTCCAACCCCCCCTGCCAGAGCAGGAGCATTCAGGGTAGTCTGCACAGGAATGCATCCAGGTGGGTTTGGAAAGTCTCCAGAGAAGGAGACTCCACAACCCCCCTGGGCAGCCTGTTCCAGGGCTCTGTCACCCTCACTGCAAAGAAGTTTCTCCTCATGTTGAGCTGAAATCTTCTATGTTCTAGTTTGAACCCATTGTTCCTTGTCTTATCACTGTGAACCACCCAAAAGAGCCTGGCCCCCTCCACTTGACACCCACCCCTCAGCTATTGATAGACATTGATCAGATCCCCTCTCAGCCTTCTCTTCTCCAGACTGAACAGCCCCAGGGCTCTCAGTCTCTCTTCACAGGGGAGATGCTCAAGTCCCCTAAGCATCCTCGTGGCTCTCCATTGGATTCTCTCCAGTAGGTCTGTGTCTCTCTTGAACTGGGGAGCCCCAAACTGGACACAGTATTGCAGGTGTGGTCTCACCAGGGCAGAGCAGAGAGGTAGAAGAACTTCCCTAGCCCTGCTGGACACAGCTTTCTTGATGCATCCCAGGATCCCATTGGCTCTCTTGGCCACAAGAGCACATTGTTGTGCCATGGAGAACTTGCTGTCCACCAGCACTCCAAGGTCTTTCTCTGTGGAGCTGCTTTCCAGCAGGGCAGCCCCTAACCTGTACTGGTGTGTGTTGTTATTCCTCCTCAGATGTAGGACCCTGCACTTGTCCTTATTACACTTCATGAGGTTTGCCTGCACCCAGCTCTCCAGCCTATCCAGGTCATGTTGGATGGCTGCACAGCCTGAGGGGTGTCAGCCAACCCTCCCCCCAGTTTTGTATCATCAGGAACTTGCTGAGGGCACTCTCAATGCCCTCATCCAGGTCATTGATAAAGATATTGAACAAAACTGGACCCGGTAGCAATCCCTGGGGGACACCACCTGCCACAGGCCTCTGAGTTGACTCTGTGCTACTGATGACAACCCTCTGAACTCTGTTGTGGAGCCAGTTTGCAATCCATCTCACTGACCAGCCATCTCTGCCACATCTCCTGAGCTTTCCTATGAGGATGTTATGCATCAAAAGCTTTACTGAAGTCAAGATATATGACATCCACTGCTCTTCCCTCACTTGGTCATAACTTCACAGAAGGCTATCAGATGAGTCAGACAGGATCTCCCCTTGGTAAATCCATGCTGGCTACTCCTGATAACCTTCTTGTCTTCCATGTGGTTAGGTATATATAGAGAGAGATAGAGATACACACACATTGGAACAATAAATGGCTCACCAAAAAACACATAATGGATGTAACAGGTAAAAAAAACCCAAACCACAACATACTGTGTTTCTAAGAGATGATTGAAATGAAGAGAAACCTGCTTCCATGAATGGAAAGGGGAGGTTCAGGCTGGATGTTAGGAAATATTTCTTCACTGAAAGGGTTCTCAAACAATGGAATGGTCTGCCCAGGGCAGTGGTGGAATCACCATCACTGGAAGTGTTTAAGCAGAGCGTGGAGCTGGCGCTTAGGGACATGGTTTAGTGTTGAGGGTTGGCCTGGATGATCTTTTATGTCTCTTCCAAACAGATGTAAACTGATTCAGTGCAAGCATGTTTGCTGTGCTGTATTCTCGACTCAGGACAAAGGCACTTTGGCAGTTACGCAGCCGCAATGAAGATCGTCTCGGCCGCCAACCACAGTGTCGGAGGGGGACTGCGAGTGGCTTAGCTGTCATCCCGAGTTACCTGTTGGTTGCACGTGCAGAAGGACTGGCTTAAACATTCAAACAAATTGCCTCCAAGAAAAGTCATCTTTGTTTCCATTGTCCTCAATTTCACGGCCAGGCCAGCAACAGAGAGCGTACGCGTGTCAGCACGCAGCCCGCGCTCGGAGGAATCCACACTGACACGACAAGAGCTAATCCTATTACTTCCTTAAAGGCATCTGAATAGGCATTTTCCAAGTACTGCTTCTTATTGTAAGTTTAACCCATGTGTTAATTCTCTTACTGAGATCTCAAGCTGCTTTCTCTAGAATCGGGGGATTTAAGGGGAACAAAAATCCCTTCTATTCAATTTCGTACTTAAGAGACAAACCTTTCAGAATTAAATGGGGGGGGGGAGGGGGGCTTGCAGACTGTTTGCCTTCAAAACATCTCTCTCCAAGGCATCAAAAACTTCTCTCTGTGGCAGTTTTAGGCTGATGACTAGGAAATCTTCCACAGATTGAGTAGAAAGTGGTAGAATGTAAATAAATTACCACTGGATGCAAAAGAAAAATAACAAGGTTGAACTAATCCCACTGGTCTGATAACTAACATAAAGTTAGTTGTATAAACTTTCTCTTTTTTCAGCTTCTTTGCTCTAGCAGATACCAGCTGGTGCTTTTGCTTGACTGTTACTGAGCTTATAGAATCATAGAATTGGTAGGGTTGGAAGGGACCTCAAGGATCACCCAGTTCCAATGCCCCTGCCATGGGCAGGGACACCTCACACTAGATCAGGTTGCCCAGAGCCACATCCAGACTGACCTTGAAAACCTCCAAGGATGGGGCTTCTACCACCTCCCTGGGCACTGCTTGGCTTCATTCTTCTTGTGGCTAAGTACCAACAAGCTACTTTCTGCTCTTCTCTGTCTCTTTTCCCTTATACGGAGGGAAGGGAAGGGAGTCGAGAGGGGGAAGCTGTTGGTAACCCCCTGGTTTTGTCCAGGGTGGGTTCTTGTGTTGTTTATAAATTGTAAATTCATGTAAATAGTGTATATTTTATACATATTCATTGCATTTCATATTTCTAGATTGTAGCTTTGCTTGTAAATACAGCTTCATTTGCTTCCACTGAGCTAGTCTGGCAATTTTATTTTGGGGGGGTAATTTCAACCCACCACACTCTCTAAAGCCCATTTTAGCACAGAGAAAAGAAGTTCTCAGCACATCTCCAGTTTAAACCTGACAGCACTTTGGTCAGCTGCCTGGAAATAAAAAAAAAAAATGGGACTTTGAGAAATATGTTGTGGAAAAGATTTCCAGACTGATTTTAATGACAATTGGATGAGAGAACAAGCAGGCAGAGCTCCATTAGAGTAATTTATTTCCTACAACTGTGATTCTCCTCCAATAAACTGCAATATTCAAAGGTCATCAAGTGGGAGAAGACTTGAGCAAAACAGACTCCAAGTAGTTACTTTGTTAGGCTGGAGACAGTTTTGAGGGCATCCTGGGCTGCATCAAAAGAAGCATGGCCAGCAGATGGAGAGAGGACATCTTGCCACTTTGCTTTGCTCTGGTGAGACCTCACCTGGAGTACTGCATCCAGCTATGGAGCCCTCAACACAGCAAGGACATAGACCTGATGGAGCAGGTCCAGAGGAATGCCATGAAGATGATCAGGGGGCTGGAACACTTCTCCTACAAGGACAAGCTGAGGGAGCTGGGATTGTTCAGCCTGGAGAAGAGAAGGCTCCAGGGAAACCTAATAGCAGCCTGCCAGTACCTGAAGAAGGCCTATGAGAAGGCTGCAGAAGGACTGTTTACAAAGGTCGGCAGTGACAGGGTAAGGGGCAAGGGTTTCAAACTACAGAAGAGGAGATTTAGATTGGGTGTCAGGAACAAGCTCTTTACCATGAGAGTAGTGGAACACTGGAACAGGTTGCCCAGGGAGGTAGCTGAGGCTCCATCCTGGAAATATTCAAGGTCAGGCTCAACAGGGCTCTGAGCAACTTGATCTAGTGGAGAATCCCCCTGCTCACTGGAGGCAGGCTGGACTGGATGACCTTTTGGAGGTCCCTTCCAACCCAAAGCATTCCATGATTCTGTGCTGAGGGGAATATTCCCTTCTGTAATCAAATATTAAGACAACGAAGCACAATGCAAACAGGCATCTTCCTCTTCCACACACACACACACTTTCTGCACTTTCCAGCAAAGCCACAACAGCAGATTTGCTGTGGGTAGGCAGATAGTTATAGGTAGCACATTAAATATTGATTAAAAATAAATCCTAATAATTAGGCTTACATTTTAATACCCGTGTAGGTTCCTCTCTAATTCATCAGGAAGGGAGTTTTCAGAGCTTCCGTGAGAGGCGCTGGCTTTCATTTTAATTATGCATTGATTACATAATTCACCAAATTCAGTAATGTGCAGTGAGTCTCCCCCAGCCATTCAAGTGAGTAACGAGATTTATCAGCCCAGTTTGTCACACAACAAACAGGATTCAGAGCACTTGTAAAGGCTGGTGATGAAAGATACATGGAGGGAGGGGAAGAACCGGCAGCAGCTTTATTTCCATGTAATAATGCTAATAAGATGCAAATAATTCCCCATTTTAATGAATACTTCAGATGAACGCCGTGTTCAGAGCGGAGATTGCAGGCTGAAAGCTGGCACAGTGAAAGAGGAAACACGGTGGTGGTGGTGGTGGTGGCTCAGCTGCTGGGAGTTTTCAAAGCTCTTTTGAAGCCACAAGGTTGTGGCTCCTGGTACTGCTGACAACCTGTCCATCCCCACCCATTGTAGCACCTCTGCTATGAGGACAGGCTGAGGGAGCTGGGGTTGATCAGCCTGGAGAAGAGGAAGCTCCAGAGAAAACTAATAGCAGCCTGCCAGTACCTGAAGGTACAAGAAGGGTGGAGATAGACTGTTTACAAAGGCCTGTGGTGATAGGACAAAGGGCAATGGCTTCAAACTAGAGAAGAGCAGGTTTAGACTGGATGTTAGGAACAAGTTCTTTACTATGAGGATGGTGGAACACTGGAACAGTTGCCCAGGGAGGTGGTTGAGGCCCCATCCCTGAAGATATTCAAGGTGAGGCTCCACAGGGCTCTGGGCAGCCTGGTCTAGTTGAGGATGCTCCTGCTTACTGCAGAGGGGGTTGGACTGGATGACCTCCAGAGGTCCCTTCCAACCCAGGCCATTCTATGATTCTGTGATCCTCACCTGCCTGAGATGACATTGTCATGCAGCAGAAGACATCTAAGGTCCTCAAGCCCTTATATCCTGTTTGTAAAGAGTGACAATCAAGTAAAAGTCATCTTAAAAATGCTCATAATTCTCAAAATAGGCAGAGATCCACACACAGCTTAGGGACCTAAATCTGGCCCCTGAAGCAAAGCTCTCAGCTTTTGCATACAGGAGGATGAAAAAAACCCTCCAAGATCAAGTTCAACCCCCAGCACTGCCAAGTCCATCACTAAATCATGTCCTTCAGCACCATATCTACACATTTTGGAACACTTTCAGAGATGGTGGCTCCACCACTTTCCTGGGCAGCCTGTTCTAACACTTAACCACTCCTTTGGTGAATATTTCTTTTTCCTAAAATGCAATCTAAACCTCCCCTGGCACAGCCTGAGGACATTTCCCCTTGTCCTATCACTTGTTACTTAGGAAAAGAGATTAATCCTCACCTGGCTGCAACCTCCCTTCAGGTAGCTGCAGAGAACCAGGTCTCTCTTCATTTCCCTTCAGCCCCCTTTTCTCCAGGCTAAACCCCACCAGTTCCCTCAGCTATTCCTCATAGAACTCAAGCTCACTAGCTTTATTTCCCTTCATTTCCAGTGCCTCAATGTCCTTCTTGTAATGAGGGAATCAAAACTGAACCTAGTACTCGATATGTGACCCCACTAATGCCAAATACAGGTAGACAAACACTGCCCTAGTCCTGCTGGCCACAGTGCCCCAAATGCCCAAACCTCCATGGGCTGACACTTCCTCTCCTCAACACTTCTGACTTTTCAGATTTGTACTTGGAAGTTTCTCCCAAATCTTTGCAACTCTTACAAGTGTGAGACTTGTTGTCCTTCAACAAAAATTTTAATTAATTTTTCCCCCCTCCCTCAAGCTTTTGCAAACCTCCTCCTTTCAGCAGGCATCATCTCCTCCAGAAGAATGGGCATGTGCTCAGAAGTAGGTGCTATCAGCTGTGTACTCCAATGCTTTTGCATGCTGCTCTCTTCCCCAAGTATTTTATTTTCCAACATCTTCTGGGAACTCAGATATTTAAGACTTGCAACTTGCTCACAAAGCAAACCCACCCACTGTCTGCAGCATCCCTTCCCATGTTCTCACTTCAAGCCCACCTTTTCCATTCGTGCTCAGATATCTACTTCATTCAGCTTCCCACCCCCACACTTGGCCACTCCAATTTCCAGCCTATCTCCTCTTTCAACAAAACTTTACAAGAAGTATGGACCATCAGGGTGTCTCCTCCCACTGCTCTCTAACACTCAGTTCAAGGCTCAGGCACAACACTCATTATGAGAGACGCAGACGACGTGACCTTCTGTCCTCCTTACAGCTGAGACTCTTCCTAACCCTACTCATCAAATCACAGGATGGTCTGCATTGAAATGGACCTTAGAGATCATCTAGTCCAACCATTCTGCAGTAACCAGGGACATCTTCAACTACATCATGTTGCTCAGAGTCCCTCCAATCTGACCTGGACTGTTCCCAGGGATGAGGCATCTACCACTTCCCTGGGCAGCCTGGGCCACTGTTTCATCACCTTCAGTGAAAAAAAGTCTTTCTCTATTTAGTTTAATTTCCCTTCTTACTTTAAACCATCACCCCTTGTCCTGTCATGACAGAGCCTGCGAAAAAGTCTGTCCCCAACTTTCTTATTGGTCCCCTTTAAGTACTGAAAGAGCACAACAGGGACTCTCCAGAGCCTTCCTTTCCAGGTAGAACAACCCCACCTCTCTCAGCCTGTCCTCACAGCAGAGGGGTTCCTAGCCCTCTGATCTTTTCTGTGGCCTTCTCTGGATCCACTCCAACAGGTCCATGTCTCTCCTGTGCTGACAGCCCCAGAGCTGGACACAGCACTGCAGGTGGGGTCTCACCAGAGTGGAACAGAGGGGCAGAACCGCCCCCCCCACCCCCCCCCCGACCTGCTGCCCATGTTGCTTTGGATGCAGCCCAGGACACAGTCAGCTTCTGAGTTGTGAGCACATGTTGACAGCTCATGTCCAGCTTCCCATCCATCAGTACCCTCAAGTCCTTCTCCACAGGGCTGAAAAGTCACCTTCAAGGGGAGACCTTCCTCCTCACCTTCAGTCTTCCTGTCCATCCATCCTCAAAGGGAGACCTCCCTCCTTGCCTTCAGTCTTCCTGTCCATTAAACTGTTCAAATTTTCTCACCTTCTTATGCCAGGCAAGCAAATTATCATCACTGCAGAGTCCTTTCTGACTTTATCAGAAATACTAAACTTTCAAAGGCATGTTTTTTTCTCTCATTCCTCCACAATTCCAAAGGCGTTTCAGAAATAGAAAAAATCATCATCACTGCTCTGCTCCAGCTGGATGGTGGCCTCCTCACCTGACACCAAGGCTTTGGGTCAGCTTGAATCCTTGAGCAAGGAGCTTTTGCTCCTACTTCTTCCAGCAGTGCAGCTTTCTTGTAATTGGAATTGACAATGTTACAAAAGTGCTTTAATCACAGGGTTTGAAAATATAGCAAGAGACACGGGGGTGCAGTGGAACTTCTCACTTCTTGATTTTCAGCAGTTCAGACTCATATTCTCCATCTCTTTTGTTGCTGCTGAAGTTGGGAGTGCACAGATAGGTTTCTGAAGTACAAAATCACAGAACCATTGAATCATTTAGGTTACAAAAGACCTTTCAGATCATCGAGTCCAACCACCAACCCAGCACTGCCAAGTCACCACTAAACCATGTCCCTCAGCACCACATCTATACAACTTTTAAATTCCTCCAGGGATGGTGACTCTACCACTTCCCTGGGCAGCCTGTTCCAGGGTTTGACAACCCCTCTAGGTAAAAAAAAATATCATAATGTCCAATCTAAATCTTCCCTACCACAACATGAGGCCATTTCCTCTCATCCTATTTTTTTTTACTTGGGAGAAAAGACTGATGAGCAGAGGGCTGGAGCACCTCTCCTATGGGGACAGACTGAAAGAGTTGGGGCTTTCAGTCTGGAGAAGAGAAGGCTCCAAGGAGACCTTACTGAGGCCTTCCAGTATCTACAAGAAAGCTGGGGAGGGACTTTTTAGGGTGTCAGGTAGTGATAGGACTAGGGGGAATGGAACAAAGCTAGAAATGGGTGGATTCAGAGTGGATGTTAGGAAGAAATTCTTCACCATGAGGGTGGTGAGACACTGGAACAGGTTGCCCAGGGAGGTGGTGGAATCCTCATCCCTGAAGGTTTTTAAGGCCAGGCTGAATGTGGCTGTGAGTAACCTGATGCAGTGTGAGGTGTCCCTGCCCATGGCAGGGGATTGGAACTTAGATGATCCTTGAGGTCCCTTCCAACCCTAGCAATTCTATGACTCTATGATCCTCATGTTGTGACAACCTCCTTTCTGTTGTAGAGTGTGAGAAGGTTTTCCCCTGAGTGCCCTTTTCTCCATGATAAACAACCCCAGTTCCTTCAGCCACTTCTCACAGGACTTGCACTCTAGGTCCTTCACCAGCTTTGTCACCCTTTTTTAGACATGCTCCAGCACCCCAGTGTCCTTGTGGTGAGGAGCCCAGAACTGAACCCAGTATTGGAGGTGTGAGCTCACCAGTGCTGAGTACAGATCACTATCTGATGATCAATGCCCTAGTCCTGCTGGCTAGGTTTCTTTTTTTCTCAGGTGATCATCACCACATACATACTGGCAACTGAAGTTCTAAAAGGAAGAACAAATGCTCTCCCAGATAATAACATTCACAGTTAGTAGCTCCATCTTCCTGTGTGGCTGCTGAATCAGTGATCCCAGCCCCCACAACAGTCACCTGCATTGTTTTCTTTCCCATTGTTTAAATAAGGGCATGAGGAGCACAGATGATTTCTAAGGTTGCTACCATGCACCCCAGGACATCATTTGCCTTCTTGGCCACTAGGACACATTGCTGGCTCATGAGACTCCCAGGCCTTTATCTGCAGAGCTGCTTTCCACCAGGTCAGTTCCTAACCTGTCCTGATGCATGGGGTTAATCCTCTCCAAGTGTAGGACCCTAGACTTGCCCTTGTTGAACTTCATTAGGTTCCTCTCCACCTAACCCTCCAGTCTGTCCAGATCTGACCACATTGTACATGTGCCACATATGACACAGCAGAAGAAATCTTTAAGTTATTTTTTTTTTTTTGCTTATAGAGTTTGTACAGAGATAGAAGGAAGAGACATTGATTTCCCCAGGAAAAATAAATGCTTAAAGTCAACTTAAGCCCACCAAAGATCACAGTGGTGCTGAATGAAGGCAGTGAACCCTCCTCTTTCATTCTTGGGGTGTATCTCTCCTTTCCTGGGCACTGAAGAGTCTGCACCAAAGCCCTGTAAATGACAGGAAAAGCTTCCACAGGCCTGCAATACCCTCCTGGGGTCCAGAGCAGCTGACCATGCCATACAAGCCCTGGGGTGCCAGGCTTCATTAGGTCTGGCCCTCACAGCACTGCTCATGAGACATCTAAACTAGAAATCAAGAAAACAAACCCTTACCAACTTTCCTCCTCTGAAATCCTCAGCTCCCATGCTGTCATATGACTTCAGTGTGAAATTGCTGCCCCATCAAATATTTGCCTTGGTTTGACCTCAGATACAGAGGGCAATCTGCTGGTTTCAGTGGGAGGTGGGACCAGTAGAGATGGGCTTCTTTCAATATCTGATCCAGCATCAGCAGAGCTCCCTACTCACTGAATGCACAGTACACTTCCTGAGCCAAAAATGAAACTCATTCTTCATCTTTCACTTAAAGGATGCCTTCAGACATCAGAAGAACAGTGTCCCAGATATTTACTGTAAAATATCAAGGTTGCAGCAGAGAAGAAGAAATCCTGAGCCAGGAAGACCCAGAGACCATATTGCACCCACTGAAATGCATCATTTCCAAAATCAAGACTGTAAATGTCACTGTCCTCAAAACCAAGGCAGTCACCAGTCAGTTGAATTGCTCAGCAAAGACATCCTCTTGAGTCTGAAAGAAGCCAAATTATCCCTCACTGTTTCTCTTCCATGCCTGTCATGGGCTGCACAAGGGTGAAGAAGAGATGGCAGCTTTTCAACTTGAGGCTGATTCCTCTTACCCTATCACTTGTTACTTGGGAGAAGAGATCAACCCCACCTTGTTACAACCTCCTTTCAGGTAGTTGGAGAGAGTGAGACAGGGACAGGCTGCAAGAGTTGGGGTTGTTCAGCATGCACAAGAGAAGGCTCTGGGGAGACCTTAGAGCAGCCCTCCAGTACCTGAAGGGGACCTACAAGAAAGACAGGAAGGGACTTTTCACAAGGGCTTGTAGTGACAGAAAGTGAGGGAATGGAGTGAAGCTTGAGGAAGGCAGATTTAGACTGGAGATTAGAAAGAAATTCTTTAGAGTGAGGGTGGTGAGAGACTGGAACAGGTTGCCCAGGGAGGTTGTGGACACCCCCTCCCTGGAGGTGTTCAAGGCCAGGCTGGATGAGGCCTTGGGCAACCTGGGCTAGTGGAAGGTGTCCCTGCCCATGGCAGGGGGGTTGGAACTACGTGTTCTTCAAGGTGCCTTCCAACTTAAACCATTCTATGAATCTATGAATAAGGTCTCCCCTCAGCCACCTTTTCTCCAGGCTCAACAACCCCAGTGCCCTTGGCCAACTCCTCACCAGATGTGCTCCAGGCTCCTCACCAGCTCCAAACACACAAAGGAAAACAAGCAGGAACAAGTTTTCCAGCAGGACTTGAAGGGACTGGTTCAATCTGCTCATTGCTTAGAGGATCCAAATAAAACAGAGGAAGGTAGACAAATAAGCAACAGAGCAACACATCCAAGCTACCAGACAAGGAAATATCACTTAATAAGGCAGTTTTGTGGGCAGCATCAGAGCTGGAAACCTTTTTTCTGGCTCCTACAATCACCACTTGAAGCACTCTGTTGACACAACAGAACATGGCTCAATTTCAAGCATCACTGAGGTTGAGTAATTTCAAACATCTTTTAATGTTTGTAGATAGTCCAGAGGGAAGTTGGCTGAAAAGGTCTCCAAGGCAGCCACACGAAAATAAGATACAAAGCCCTTCAAATCATTACAGTGCCAGGCAGGAGGGAGGAAAGGAGGACTGAAGAGGGAAAGGGGAAAGGTGAAGATCCAGACTTCCAGCTTAACTGCTCAAAGCATTTATTTATGTCCAGTGCCTCCATTACAAGTTGATAGTACACCTTGGGGAGCAGTAGCAGACCAATTCCATCAACTCAGATTGGTGCTTCCAAAGTAAGATTTTAAATGTAATCCATATTCTTCTTTCTTCTCACGGTATGAATACTCACATTAGAGAGAGGTCATCCTCCTGTTTTCTTCTGGGTAGCAAAAATATTGCATGAGAAATCAGGTAAGAGGTCAATACAGCTGGACTTAACCAGAATGTTACACACTGAGGCACTGCTGCTTTTAATGAACGTTTGGGAAAGGCTGCTGATAGACCTGGGCTAGAAACAAAGCATGAGAGGTAAAACAGGTAAGCCTTCACCTCCAGAACCTTCTCTAAACTCATGAGGTCATGGCAGAACCCTCTGAATGAATTAAATTTACAAAGAACAAAATGAAGATGCTCAGTGTTTGTATCCAAGCATTTTCTGGAGGATGATCCAGCAGCAGGACTACCTTGTGCTGAGTGGTGGCCAAGTCTGCTAGACATGTGGGGCAAGGCATGGGGAAAGCCAGGCATGGAAATGTAAAGGACCTCCAGCATATCATCATCAATGGAACAAAGCTGGAAGTGGGGAGATTCAGACTGGACATAAGGAAGAAGTTCTTCCCCATGAGAGTGGTGAGAGCCTGGAATGGGTTGCCCAGGGAGGTGGTTGAGGCCCCATCCCTGGAGGTGTTTAAGGC
The DNA here is from genome assembly GCF_027791375.1 of Indicator indicator. Taxonomy (NCBI): domain Eukaryota; kingdom Metazoa; phylum Chordata; class Aves; order Piciformes; family Indicatoridae; genus Indicator; species Indicator indicator. The sequence continues at coordinate 31,691,434 of NC_072018.1, forward strand.
CAGGCTGGATGAGGCTCTGGCCAGCCTGATGTAGTGTGAGGTGTCCCTGCCCATGGCAGGGGGGTTGGAACTAGATGATCCTTGTGGTCCCTTCCAACCCTGACTGAGTCTGTGATTCTATGATCTTCTAAATCAAATCTGTGACTCAAATCAGGTTCTTTGGATACAAAAGTAACCTGCAAGGAGTGAAAGGGCTTCAGATGCTGCTGGCTGCTGAACATCTCAATTCTAAACAGAGTTTTTCACCACTTGACAGACATCTGATCTAGTTGGAGGTGTCCCTGCTTACTGCTGGGGAGGCTGGACAAGATGACCTTTTGGGGTCCTTTCCAACTCAATGCAATCTGTGAATCTGTGACATGACCTTGCTGCTGAGGTCCAGCCAGCATCCCAGCAAGGAATTTCAGGATAACCAACGGTAACGACAGAACAGCTCATATGGTTTGGTGGAAGCTTTTTTTCTCACTCATATTATGAGGATTCAGAATGAGAAAACCTGCCCTGAGAACTTCCAGGACTGTCAGATTTGCTCTAGAAACAGATATGGGGATGGTCACTTCTACCAAGTAACATGAGATAGGACAAAAGGAAATTGCCTCAAGTCACACCAGGGGAAGTTTAGGTTGGATATCGAGAAAAGAATCACTGAAAGGGTTGTCAAGCTCTGGAACAGGCTTCCAGGGAGTCTCCATCCCTGGAGCAATTTAAAAGTCATGTAGATGTGCTGAGGGACATGGTTTAGTAGTGACTTGGCAGTGCTGGGTTAATGGTTGGACTTGATGATTTCAGAGGTCTATTCCAACCAAAACGATTCTATGACTATGCAGCTTCAGCCTTCTGTGTTCAACCACACACCTGCTTCAGGCATCTCTCACTTCATTTACCACTTCTAAGCACCTCTGACAGTACCACTTTTAGACTTTCAAAGGAAAGCAAAGTTAAATCCTTCCCACACATCTGCAACAACATAATCACCATAGTTTCTTCAGGAGATGATTCATCCCCTTGTATGGGATGAAACCCATACAAGAGTCTGCAAGACCACCCCAAACAGGATCAGGACAATTCAGTTTTTTCCCCTAAGTCAAAATCACTCTCCCAGCACCCTATAAGTAAGCTTAATGAATATTCAGTGGCTAAAGAATGAAAAATGATGGGTCTGATAGCAAAGGCCCCCTCTCACATCACCTTATAAAGGAAAGAGAGCCTCAGGCCACTGCACCTAATGAGGATCATCAGCTGCTAAAGATACTCCTTCTGAGCCTGTGCTGATATCTAAATATTTGACCCCTAAAAGAGGATTTTCCTCTCTGGAGTCAGAAAGAGCACAAACTATGCCACCAAGCCCCTGATTAATTTACCATTTGCTCCTACCCAACAGAGGTGAGAAGTAAATCAGCACCTCTGTAATTCTGTCACAGATGCCACAGGATTTCCTAGACAGGCAGAGTCTAAGTGCTGCCCTGCTGGGACATGGCACTCCATGACAGCAGCACATGAAGAGCATTGTGATCCCAGCATTAGCTGTGTGAGCACTACCAATAAATAGCTATTTTTCAAGCCTGATTTCTCCAGCTCCCATCATTTCCCACACTGATTCAGACTCTTACCATGAGCAAACTCATCACTGCTCACTTAACTTTGTCCATCCTGCCCTGACACCACCTTTGTTCACACAAGACTCTGACATACAGTGTTTTCCTTCCAAAAATGAGAAATGTCAGGTCAAGAGAGGTGATTCTTCCCCATTAACCTGCTCTTGTGAGACCCCCACCTCAAATACTGCATCCAGTGCTGGTGTCCCATGATAAGAAAGACATAGAACTGCTGGAGAGAGTCCAGAGGAGGCACACAAGGATGATCACCTCTGCTATGAGGATAGGCTGAGGGAGCTGGCATTGTTCAGCCTAGAGAAGACTCCAGGGGGACCTTATAGCTGCCTTCCAAAACATGAAGGGAACCTACTAGAAGGCTGGAGAGGGACTTTTCATAAGGGAGTCTAGCAACAGCACAAGGGGGAATGGTTTTAAGCTGAGAGAGAGCAGGTTTAGACTGGATCTGAGGAAGAAGTTCTCTGGTACAAGGGTGGTGAGACTCTGGAATAGGTTGCCCAGAGTGGTTTTGGATACCTCCTCCCTGTAGGTGTTAAAGGCCAGATTGGATGCGGCCTTGGGCAACTAAATCTAGTTGAGAGGCCATCCCTGCCCATTGCACAGGGGCTGGAGTGGATCATCTGTGAGGTCCCTTCCGACCTAAGCCATTCTGTGATTCTATGATTGCTGTTTCACCTCCAGCACAGTGTTGATGGATTATTTAACTCTCCCCCCTAAAAGCAGGAGCATATTTCACAAAACCTCTGATCAGTCTGGCAGGTGGAAAAGCAGTTTTAAAATGCATCACTGGAAGAGCAGAAGAGGATCCCTTATGTGTTCAGGCAGTGTTGTGTTCTTCAGCAGCTCCTCAATCTAAAGTATTCTTCAACTGAACTGCACTAATTCCCTCAAAGGCTCTCTTCCACTCATCTCCACAGATTATACTGTAAATACTCTTAAAGAAAGAACTCTCTAACCCCAACAAGGCTACTCAAAAAGCAAAGCTTAACTAGTTGACCTCTGATTATCTTCAGCATTTCACCCATCTGTCTCCAAAACACAAATTTCAGCCTCAAAGCAACACTTCCTTAAGGTGTTGTAACTGGATGGTAATAATTACAACAGTATTCAATGCCTTAAGGGAGCTGATGACATAAAAGCACCCACCCAAACTGCCCCCAAAAAGCTCAGTGAGGGCCATGAATGTTGGATCCCTCCTAAAAGTCATGTCCCAGGCACATGATGTTTAAGCAGCATTTCTGTTCTCAAGTGCCACAGCCTCGGCCATTAAATCAGCATCACCCCAGCAGGATTTGGCCCATGGTGTGCAGGTCTATGACTGGCACAAGATTGGCCTCAATGAACAGAGATGATCCTTAAATGTTAATCAACTCCCACATGGTGACTTTAACTGAGAAACATTTCCAGTAATGCTGCATTTTTGTAGTGACAACATTTGCAAAATCTGGGAGCTGTGAAAAGAAGTGGAATTGTTCAGTGGCAGCTTTCAGTAACTACAGCAGCCTGCAAAATAACTGAAATTTGACACGCACACACACAGAGAAACCACCCTAGGAAATTGTTTGCCTGACAGCTCCTTCAGAGGCAGAGGTGCTGGCATCCTCCTCCAGTTCCTTCATGCACTCCTCCTTCCTTGACACTGCTGTCACTTAGTCCATCTGTAACACCAGGGCTGCAGGAGAACTGGCATCATTCATCAGCAAACCTAAGGGTTGTTTCAAACCTACTTGGGATACCACAGACTTGTCCTTTTGCCCTTCTGCCCCAGGTTATCTTGAAGGCTCACCCACCTTTAATTGCAGCCAGGAGTTCATACTGCTACCAATCATGCTTTTCCCAAGAATGGCTGGACCAGATGATCCTTGTAGGTCCTTCCAACATGGTATCATAGGATGGTTTTAGTTGGAAGAGACCCTTCAGATCATCAAGTTCAACCACCCTCAACTCCACCACTAACTCATGTTCCTCAGCACCACATCTGCATGTCCTACTAATACCTCCACAACTTCCCTAGGCAGCCTGTTCTAGGGCTTGACAACCCTTTCAGGGAAGAAATTTTTCATAATACCCAACCTAAATCTCCTCTGGCACAACTTGAGGGCATTTTCTCTTGTCTTGTAGTTACGGACTTCACAGAATCATAGAATGGTTTGGGTGGGAAGGGACCTTTAAAGGTCACCTAGTCCAACCTCCCCCTGAAGAGTGCATGGACATTTTCAACTACAACAGGTTTCTCAAAGCCCCATCCAGCCTGGCCCTGAATGTTTCCAGGGATGGGGCATCTGCCACCTTTTTGGTCAAACTGTGGCTGGCAGTGTTTCTCCACACTCAGTGTAAAAAATGTCTCCCTCAAATCTAGTTTAAATCTCCCCTCTTTTAGTTTAAAACCATCTTCTCTGGTTGCAATAGGCCCTGCCAAAAAGATTGTTCCCAGCTTTCTATGATTCTGTGAAATATGTAAGAGGAGCTGGCACTGGCACTGGCCAACAGCTTAATGGGACTCTTAGGTGACAGGCAAGGAAGCTGGTGAGGGCTCTAGAGCTCAGATCTTCTGGGGAGTGGCTGAGGTAACTGGGATTGTTTAGCCTGGACAAAGGGAGGCTTAGGGGAGACCTTCTCACTCTCTACAACTATCTGAAAGGAGGTTGTGGCAAGGTGAGGGTTGGTCTTTTCTCAAAGGAAAAAGCAATAGGAGAAAAAAGAACAGCCTCAGGTTGTGCCTGGGGAGGTTAAGGTTGGACATTAGGGGAAAAAAAATTCTTCTCTGAAAGGGTTGTGAAGCCCTGGAACAGGCTGCCCAGGCAAGTGGTGGAGTCACCACCCTTGGAGGGATTTAGAAGACAGGGAGGTGTGGGTTAGTGGTGGACTTGACAGTGCTGGGTTAACAGTTGGACTTGACCATCTTGAAAGTCTTTTCTACCCTAAATTATTCTCTGATTCCTTGGTCCCTCAATTCACACATCTGTTATCTATGGGGAGAGAGCACAGAGCACCCTCTTGCCCGTGGAAAGGAATCTTGGCTCAGGAACGAGCCAGCGCTGTCCGAGCGGAGGAAGCACCTGCACCCAACTAGGCTGCCTTAATGAGGCCAAGAATAGATGGAAAATTTGATCCCTTTCCACCCTGAATATTAGGAGGGGTTTTCATTTCAGGAGAAAAGCACAATGGAAATTCACAGCAGTGGCATGGTGGCACACCCAGCTGGATCAAAGCAAGCTGTGGACATGAATCTCATTGATGTAGCTGGACCACAGACACAGCAAACCACTTCAGATGTCCCCTCTCAGACCAAGGCCATCCTCTGTCACCAGCAGAATAAGGCCAGCCACAATTTTCAGCTATCTTCTTTTTGGAAGGATAGAACAGAGAGGGATTCAGGGCAGCTGTAGCCATCTCCTCGGTTTATCACAGAATCCTAGGGGGTTGGAAGGGACCTCCAGGGATGATTGAGTCCAGCCTTGATGCCAAAGCATAGGGCAGGTCACACAGGAACACATCCAGGACGGGTTTGAAAGTCCCCAGAGAAGAAGACTCCACAACTTCTCTGGGCAGCCAGTTCCGGTGCTCTCTTACCCTCACTGTAAAGTTTCTTCTCATGTTGAGGTGGAACCTCCTGTGTTTTAGCTTGTACCCACTGGTCCTTGTTATGAACAAAATTTTCCACAGGACAGCTCACGAGCAAAGAAACCTGGTGATGGAAAGGAGCTGAAGGATGCAGCAGTAATGGCTCAGCATGCTCCTTTGTATACCCACTGAGCTGGATCTTAGCTGACAGCTCTCCCTACAGGGTGGTAGGGCAGACCCCACAGAGACCTGTCTATAGCAATTGTTTTGGGGCCAGATGCTGGTTTACACGATCTCCCTGGGCAAATTCTCTCCCTCCATCTTGAATTAAACCTAAGCTTGAAGCCAAAGCAGTTGCATTTATGCAGTGACACATGAAAGTTTCTGTAAAGCATTTTAGGATCCTTCAGGAAAAATGCTAAGTATCTCTTCTATAATTCAATGGATGTTAATATATTCCCCACATATTTCAACTCTCCAATTGCACAGGAGAAAACAAAAAATGGAAATGTTATGATGACAAAAGACGGAAATGGTCCAGGGTCTCAGAATATTCAGATTTTTATGGAGTGCAGCGAAAAGACCTCATCACAAACCACAGATGTGCAGGATCAGGAGTGAGCTCCACATTCAGGCACGCTGGGTTTGACCTGCAAGCGCTGAAGCCACAAGCCAGATGTTGCTTCCCATTTCTTGTGGTTGCCAAGCTCAAACCCAAAGCCTGCCTCAGTCCTCACACAGCAAGGACTCAGATCCAACTTTGTTCCTCTGCTGCTTGCCAGCCAGAGAGACAAGTCAAGCTTCCTTCTTGCTTGTTTTCCACTGCATCCTCTTCTAACAAGCTGTACCCAAGGTGCTTATATCTGCCAGCAGTTTTTGCCTGACATGACCTCATGAGGACAGGGCTTGAGACCATGATGCATGAGTGCTTGTCCTCTTTTGCCATAAACACATGCCATTAATTTCTCCCTCTCCTGGACTGTAAGGTATTTTTGTTCACTGCTTGGACCGCCTCTGAGCACGTAACTGCCCTCCATTGTTTCATGCTCCTCAGCTTACACGCAAACAAGAGAACCTGCTGCTTTGTCCAACATGCTCAAACACAAGGATCCTGAGCAACATCCTACCTTTAACAGACTTAGCCCTGTTTTAGTATGTGCTAAATGCACTCACCTCAGTAATCAGTGCTCACACACCAACGGCTTTTACACCTAGAGAAGAAAAAAAAAATCACTGCGTGTTGTGTAGAGGAGTTCTCTCCTCTACAGTCCATCTTTGATCTTCCCCAAGTCCCTGGCAGAAGATCTACAATCCACTTTCTCCTCCAGCATCTTTAGTTCCTCAGTGACAGTTTAAACAAGTCACTTCTGGAACCCAGCTCTTCTTTCAAACCTCCTCCCATTTTGCCCTGGTGCTACCAATATTACATCTCAGCCCAACAGCTGGAGTGCAGCTGAAGCAAACTCTTGAGTGCCTTAGCAAGAAGGGGCAGGAGAAGCACTTTAAAGCAGAAGTATTATTCTCCAGCAGTGAGGCACCCTTTCCTCCTGCCTTGAGCCACAGCAACCCTTCTGCTCCTTTGGTTCTTAACAGTATCTTCCTCCCGCTGCAGAGTAACAAAAGGCCTGACCTGAAAATCAGCTCCTGAAACAACTGTCAGCAGTTCTTAAAGCCCAGGAAGTAGTACAGGGGAAAGAGAAGGGGAACCAATGTGTCCCAGAGGCAAGCTCCAGTTCAGCTTCCTTCAGCTGCAGAAACTAAAATACATTAAAAAAAGAATAAATCCAGGTGCACATTGGGAAAGCTGAGAGCTGGCAGGTGGCAGGAAGGCAGAGGTTTGCTGGCAGATGGACAGATGCCATACACCCTCTTGCTGTATGGCAAACAGAACAAGACAGAGCATCTCGAGTTGCTTCATGGGAGCACAGTAGGAGTTGTCAAAAATCTGTCATCTGGGGAGAAGGAAGGACAGGACTTGCTGCCCACAGAGGTTGTGGAGACTTTCAAAACCTGCCTGGATGCATTCCCATGTGACCTGCCCTAGGTGATCCTGCTCTGGCAGAGGGGTTGGACTGGATGATCTCTAAAGGTCCCTTCCAACCTCTAGCATTCTGTGATTCTGTGTCTGACACTCACCTTTCATGTATTTACACACATGAATGAGGGCACTCCTCAGTCTCCTCTTCTCCAAGCTGAAGAGACCCAGCTCTCTCAGCCTTTCCTCCTAAGGCAGATCCTCCACTCCCTTCAGCATCTTTGTGGCTCTGTGCTGGACTTTTTAACAGCTGCAGTCACCTTAACCTGCTGCAAGCCTGACCCAGAGAAGCTGCATGAGCTGAGATACACACCTCCTCGCTCACAGCTTAGCTCTAACCATCTGCAGATGCTGGCAGACTCTCACCTGTAGAAACACCAGCAGGAGCCACAGGAACTGGATGCAATCATTAGAAGCCTTTGAAGACAGCGGGCTCAGACAGAAAATTGTTTGACCAGTGCAAGGTAATGATGCATGTCTGCAACAAGGCTGCAAAGTGTCAGCAGTGAGGGGCTATGCACAAGCACAGGCTGCATTCCTTCTGCTCTGAAGCAGAGAGGGTAGCTGTACGTTGTGCCATCAACAATGCATCAAGGATGTATTTAATTTTAATACACTCCCTGGCAGGGATCCAGGGAGAGTTCTGTGACCTTCATTTTCTCATTGCCCAAGTGTGTATTTCACAGGCTAACCTATTATATGCCTCCAGGTAATGAAAGCACATTTATAATCTGATAAAACCCCATCCCTAGCTGGGCTCAGATGAACCATTTAAGAACTCTAGTGTCACCATTCTTTTCTTTTTTTCAAATGGAAGATTAAACCAAGAAATCACTGGATAATCATTTTTTTTCCCCTCAAGCACTGGTGCACGTTGCACAGGATTTGACAACCATGGAGTTGAGAGTCTGGAAACAAAAAATTCAGAAAAAAATTGCTTAAGAAATATGGCAGGGTTGCAACACTTAACACCTGGTGACTTCCTGATGCTGCTCTCAGAAAATGTTTGTGAAACAGCCATTGGAGACTACTTATTTTGTTATCTCAATGTCATCCACACCACAGAGACTTTGCCTCTAAGTAAATACAGAGTAATACTTAGATCATAGAGTGCTTTAGGTTGCAAGGGACCTTTAAAGGTCATCTAGTTCAATCCCTCCACAGTAAGCAGAGACACAAGCACATCAGGTTGCTCAGAGCCCCAACCAACTTGAAGGTTTACAAGGATGGGGCTGTTTCTATCTCTATGGACATCCTCAGCCAGTGTTTCCACCACCATCAGCATAACAAAACTCTTTTCTCTAGTCTGAATCTCCCTTTTCCTTAGTTTAAAATCATCACCCCTTGTCCTGTCACAACACACCCTGATAAAAAACCTGACCCCAATCTTTCTCATAGGCTCCCTTTAAGTACTGAGAAGCTGCAAGGAGGTCTCCCTGGAGCCTTCTCTTCTCCAGAATGAACAAATGTGGTTTGGATGTAGTGCTAGGGGATATGGCTTAGGGGGTGAACTTTGTAGATTAGGGTTATCGGTTTGACTTGGTGATCCTGAGGGTCTTTTCCACCCTGAACGTTTCTGTGAACCCAAACTCTCTCTGCCTGTCCTCACAGCAGAGGTGTTCCAGCCCTCTGATCATTTTTGGTGGCCTCCTCTGGCCCTGCTCTAACAGCTTAGTGCCCTTCTTGTGCTGACAACGTGAAGATGTCTGAGAGTTTCAAGACTGGAGTCTGTCTGAAGACAAGAGCCTGCAGACACTGTAGAGTTTCAGGACTGGAAAGCCATCTCAGCGTTAAGAGCCCGAAGAAGGCATAAATCGTAACATTTCAAAAAGGAATTGTTTTTGACTCCAGTAGTACTGAGCTAAATTACTTGTACCATTACAGAGAAGTAATTCTGCGTGTGAGGAATGAGCAGCAGCACTTTGGTGCTAACGCTGGAGAGATCTTTGTGCTAACAAGGAAACGCAAGCTCCATTTTAAGGCGGGCTGGCTGCAACTCCGGAGCCGTTAGCGATGTCTCCTCGGCTTCCTCCAGGGACCAACTGGGTAGCACTACCACATACTTCTCCACAGTGATGAAAGCACATTATAGGCTGATAAAAGGCAATCCGTGGTATTTCTTACAGGCCTCCAAAGATGAGCAATTTATTACAAAGAGCTTTCCAGGAACCCGGTGAAAACAGAATGTTCTTCATCAACACCTCGCACCAAATCCATCTTCCCTTAAATAAATTCCTAGAGCCGGGGCTCCGAGGCTGCTCTGCCCTAATTGCTGCTGTTCCGCATTTGCAAACTGCAAGTGGTGATGCCTCTGTGCTTGTCAGCAAAGATTTATCAACCCACTCTTGTGTCAGAAGGTCACACGAGTAAACCCTGGCAAGCAGCTCCAGCAGAAAGCCCTCCTCTCTGCCTGAGCTGTCCCATCTGTAACTGTGCACAAACCCAGGCTGACACAACGTGCAATAAAAGAGCCTAAATAATTAAAACCAAAACTATAATTAGCAAAGTAAAAGAACAAAGCATCTCTAAGACACGAGGAGCCTTTTTCTTCTTTATCCTCCACTCATTTATTCACAACAGGTCTCCCAGGCACTACTGTGAATTAGAGTAATGAAGAGATGCTCCAGGGTTTGGTTAAAGGCTACCGCACCCAGCTGTGCATCCTTCATTAGAACAGAAAGAAACCACCAGAAAACTGAGGGTCTGATTCTCAGTCGCCACTTTAAACCATCCTAGCAGTGTAAATGCCAGAATAAATTATACCCACACCTCCTCTAAAAGCAGCCTCAGTGAGCTGGATGTAAATGATGATCCAGCTGAAGATTTCCAGTTAAGAACTAAAGGACTCATGGAGGCCAGATGTTTTGTGGCCTCATGCCTTGTGTCAATGCTGCTTTCTGTGCGTGCTGAAGTTGTTCACCCCTCCTCTGAGCAGCACCTGGGAGATGCATCATCATGTGAGGCACTGCAAAAACCAGGCATGGAAACGCCCACTGAATGAACCTTCCAAAAACTCCTTTTACAGTGTCTGTACCTTCACTGGTGTGAAAAGTCCCTCTCCTGGCTCACCTGCTGCCATAAAGCTCTGCAAGTCACCCACACAGCTGAGAAAAGCCTAAGCCAAGTGAAGTGGTTTGAAACTGGAGCAGAGTAGATTTAGGTCGGACATCAGGAGGAAGTTCTTTACAATGAGAGTGGTGAAACACTGGAACAGGCTGCCCAGGATGTGATTGAGGCCCTGTCCCTGGAGGCACTGAAGATCAGACTTGATGTGGCCCCAAGCAGCCTGATCTATTTGGAGGCATCCCTGCTCAGTGCAGGGAGGTTGGGCAAGATGACCTCTGAGGGTCCCTTCCAACCTGATGCAAGCTGTGACATCAGCTGTATCGGCCAGGCCAAATGGAATCACGAAGCCTCGCATTGTGTGCCAGGAGCCCTGCTCCTTACCAGTGTATCTCTATTCACTGTGGGTCACACCACCTGACCTCAGGCACACTGCTCCTTTGGTCTCACAAGGGACTCTGCAGATTGACTGATGCCTCCAGTTGTTTGTGCTGACCAGGGTCACCATCTGACAATTCCTTGCTTGCAGCAACGTGTCATCCTCAAAAGCACTGAACAAGAGGTGACCTTACAGTGATGCACTGATGGGGATGCTGGAGATCAGGGCAGAAGGAGAAGCCTGGAACAAGCACCTTGCCCTAACGCCTCCCCATCAGTGCTTGCTCCAGCTTCTGGTGGACTTCAACTGCAGAGCCAACAGCAGTTTTCCCATTTTGTTATATTTTTTTTAAACACATAAGACTAAAAATAGAAGACACACCTGTATGGCTCAGACACAATGTGCCCCAGCAGCAGCGTGGCGAGTTCGATTCACCCTCTGATTTCACTCTGAGATGTCTCACTTCTGTCTGGGTCAGGACATCCTGCTCCAGAACTCAGTTATCCATGCAGAATCATGGAATGCCAACATGGTAAATTTGGAAGGAACTTCTAGAAATCATCTAGTCCTCCTGTTACAGCAGGGTCACCTAGATCAGGTTGCACAGGATTGCATCAGGCAGGTTTGGAATATCCTCAGAGAAGGAAGCTCCACAACACCTCTGGGCAGCCTGTTCCAGTGTCCTGTCATCCTCCCAGTGTCCTGTCATCCTTAAAGAAGTTTTTCTTCATGTTCAGATGGAATCTCCTGTGTTCAACCTTTAACCTGGATTATGCATGGAGTCATTCCTCCCTAGCTGCAGGACCCTACACTTGCCCTTCTTAAACTTCATTAGGTTTCTCTCCACCCAACTGTGTAGCCTACACTAGACTCAGCCCTACAGTCGTAAACCCTTATTCTCCTTCTCTCAAAAAAACCTGAGGGATTCTGCTGCACCACTGAGACTCCAGAATGTATCATCTGAGCCTGTTATAGTGGCCTGAGAGCAGAAAGGTGTCAAAATACACATTCCAGGATTATACTATCAAACTGGACTGGGTGGGATCCACATATTTTGGTAGAGAGAAGTTTGAGAATCTGATCTTTGAAATTACACCCAAAGGGAGTGGCACTCAGCATTTCAGCCAAAGTCTTATTCAAGCTGAATCTGATTCTAAATAAAGCTGCACATTAATCCCAAATCCTGTAAACACAGATTTGTAAACACTCTCCCACCGTCCTCCTCACCCATGCTGTGGAGGGTTTGGTCTGTGTTTTCAAAGCCTGTGTGAAAGCAGATGGTAACCACCTAATTTGGATTTGGTGCAGCAATCTGTTGCTGGTGGAGAAATCTTGACTGCCTCTCCTGCAAATGTAAAACCTGGGAAGTTCAACCCACTTCTTAGTTTTCATAGATGTTTTGTAACAGTTTTGCCAACAGACCCAGCTATGCTCTGGGAGAACACATGCTTCTGGTTCTCAGCCTCAACAGCAGAAAAAAAAAAAAAAACCCTTAGATAATTCTGGGAATGTTTAACTGTCTGCTTGGCTTAACTCTGGTTTTGCAACCTGTACATGCAGCACTCAACAACACCCCTATACAGACAGGCTGATCCACCTCGTTTTTTATCACAGCATCTGAGATCTTACAGAAAATACGTGCACATTACAGGTAAATGCTTTTCTCTCAGAAGGCAGCCATCTTGATGAACTCTCTCTAGTTTGTCGAACATTTTCTTGTATTACAAGGCACAAAACTGGATACAGATTTTGTGTATGCCAAGCACATGGGGTCAAGTCACTTTCCTCTGTCTACAGGGTGTGCTGCTGTTCAAAGAGTCCAGGATGCTGGTGGCTTCCCCTGCTGCCAGCATCCAAGTGCACAACCTCTGAGTCTTTTTCAGCAAGCCCCTGTGAGCTCATCCCCAGTCTGGGCTGTGGTAAAGGGTTGTACATTCCAAGTGTAGGACTTAGGATGGACACTTGTCCTTGGATGGGGTTGGGATGCAGCACTTGTCCTTTTCAAATCTCATGACTTCCTGATAAATATCTTCCTGTAAATACCTAAAGGGTAGAAGCCATGGGGATGGGTTCTTTTCAGTGCTGCCCAGTGACAGAACAAGGGATGACAGCTACAAACTAGACCACAGAAGGTTTCACTTGAACTTAATGAAAAACTTTCCTTTGAAGATGATGGAGAAGTGGAATAGGCTGCCCAGAGAAGTTGGGGAGTATCCTTCTCTGAAGACTTCCACAGCTACTGCTGATGTTCCTCTGCATCTCAAATCCCTTTGCTGAGCACAGAGACCTAGGAGACCTTGCTGGTGAAGACTGTCTACCTTCTATGTACTGATTTTTTGCATACTGAAAGCAAAATGAACCCTACCTGCCCTGCTGTGCTTCTAGCATAGCTCATAACATGATGCCTCAAGGTGTAAAACCTCTTCAACCCCATTCAAAACTCAAGGATTTGATAGTCTTTCTCTCCAAGAGATGAAAAAGTGGCCAATGCTGCTAGTGATTAGTTAAGCTCCTTCATAGCAGCTTGTAAATAACCTTAGCTTGACACAAATGCCAATGGTCACAAAGCTTCAAAGTCCTTCTGCCAAACTAAGCAATTTTATCTGACTGGGTTTCTCTGTGCAGGAATGAATTTTGGAGGTTGATTCTATGTGATACAATCAGGATGTTTTAGATCCTGGAGATAAGATGACACTTCTCCTCCTACCCACAGCTATAAACTTTGGAAGTGTGACACAGATTTCCTACAAACCTAAAAATGTTTGCATCGCTGCTTCAGCAGCCTCACAGTGCACTGACTGTGTGGTGCTTTTCTTAATGAAAATCACTAACCTGAAGTTACTACATCCCTGTGATCCCTGATGTTTTAAAATAAACATTAAATGATGCCTTCAATGAGCACATTTCATGTTCTCACCAGCACAAAGCTACCTTGCATTGGTTTTCTCTTCCAGAGAGCAATGCAGCTCTGAATTCCCCCATGGCTAATTGGCAAGAGTGAAAGCAGAAGTTGGACATTTATCTGCCTGTGTCAAGTTGGGCTGGGAACTTGTCAAGGTTTAGGGCTGGGATGGCCACTGGATGAGTGACAAATGTTCTCTATTGACCCCTCTCCCTTCCCACAGGGGAAGAGAAAGGGAATAAGGGAAAGAGACTTACGGGTTGGAAACCTAAAGCAGCTTTAATGAAAATATTAATAATAACATGCAATGTATAGAATCATAGAATCAACCAGGTTGGAAGAGACCTCCAAGATCATCCAGTCCAACCTATCACCCAGCCCTATCCATTCAACTACTATACACAAAATATTATCAAACCAAACCCCACTGATGGCAGTTATGTCACTGTCACCATTGAGGCTGTGGCAGGAGTCACAGACTTGACTTACTGGCAGATGGGAACCAGAATAAGGAGCTGCATTCTGGAACTGGATTCAAGAAGTAATGGTTTGGGATTGAAGGCAGAATGGACAGAGTCCTCCTCAGACAGTGGCCTTTGATGAAGGGACTTAACCCTCATGATTCCTCATCTTTATATTGAATATGACATACATGGGATGGCAATCCCTTGCTGGTCACGTTAGGATCATCTTGCTGTCCACTCCCTCCTACAGGTGCCACCTTCTACTTGCTGCACTCCAAACACAGTACACATGATTTAGCAGTGACCTGGGGCTGCACCCCAACCCTAACTACAAATATCAATGTGTGTCACTGGTAGCAGCAGCCACTGTCTGTGCAAACATGCTGTTAGCTTCAGAAATGCCATTGCTGAGAGGAGACTGAGCCGAGAAGTAAAATCACTGAGCAGAATTGCTTCTGTTCTAGCTCAAACCAGAACATTTTACTTTAGTGGAATACCAGTGACACACTCAAGAGACTAGAAAGCTCTACTAGTCATTCCTTTTTTTTTTTTTTTCTTTCTCTTTCACAAAATCATGTACTTACATTTCTGCAATACTCTTCCCTCACCTCATCCCAAATGATGTTTTTCAATGCCTGGACTTAATAACCTCCTCCTATTACTCCTACCCTCAGTGTTTCACCTAAATTACAGAGGGGATAAAGTGATATGGGAAGACTTTGCAATGGAATTGATGCATTTTCCTGGTGCATTAATCCATGCCAGATACACAAATGCCAAGAATAGAACTTGTCCCAAACTTTGAAGCTATTCACTATCAAAAGTATTTTTATTTTCATAGAATCATAGAATTGTCAGGGTTGGAAGGGACCTCAAGAATCATTTACTACCAGCTCCCCAGCCATGGGCAGGGACACCTCACACTAGATCAGGTTGCTCAGAGCCCCATCCAGCCTGACCTTAAAATCCTCCAGTAATGGGGCTTCCACCACCTCCCTAGGCAATCTGTTCCAGTGTCTCACCATTATGAGCATTAAGTTGCTCATAAACCATCAATATCCACTTTCAAGACTTCAACAGAATTAAGAAGGAAGAGAATGATGAAGAGAACCTGTGTTTCCTCCTCTTGAAGAACTCTAAATTGCAAATGGCTCTAATCCTTATCCTAATTTGGGTCCCCTTTTCATACCTCTCTTCAACAAGTGATATTCATTGCTGGCAACACATTTAAATGGATGTGTATCAGAGCAGTGGCCCACCTTGGACTGTGTTGTACCTCTGTAAGGGACCAAAACTCTTCAGGAGATGGGAAAGGAAAATTCCCATCAAGCCACTCCTTCCACTTTCCTCTGTAGAGAATTACTAGAAACTGCCTGCAGCCTGGAAAAGGAGCTGGAGGAATTTGTTACTGACTTTCTGCTGTGCTAAAAGCAAAGGCATTGAGCCCTTTTAACCCATTTAGAACCATCAAATCACATAAAGGCTTCTCCTTCACAACTACTTGATGTACTCCTGGGTGAGCAGATGAAGAACATCCTTTCTCAAGTGATGCAAGGTTTTTCATTTTCCACCTGCCCTGTCTTAGAAAAACTTCTGTGGCCGAACTTCACCCAAATCTGCTGCTGCTGACAAAGCAGCACCGTTGTACTACAGCCTCGTTCACTGCCACGTGTCCTAGATGAGGAACTTTGGGGGCAGGATCTAAGTCAGCAGCTAGCACAGCTGGGCCGTGCCAAGATTTAATTGAGGGAGGGTGCTACCAGGTGATGCTGCACTGGTGCCAAACCTTGCTCTGCCAAAACCACTCTGGAGACCGTCTGCAGCACTAACAGCGCTGAAAGGACCGAACCAAGGTCTGTTAAGTCCTTTAGGGAGGGTCAAGCTGCTTTCCTTGGTTTAGAAGTCACCAGGGATTGTCCTGGAATACAAGCCCTATGAGGAGAGACTGAGGGAGCTGGGGGTGTTTAGCCTGGAGAAGAGGAGGCTCAGGGGTGACCATGTTGCTGACTACAACTACCTGAAGGGAGGTTGTAGCCAGGTAGGGGTTGGTCTCTTCTCCCAGGCAACCAGCACCAGAACAAGAGGACACAGTCTCAAGCTGTGCCAGGGGAAGTATAGGCTGGATATTAGGAGGAAGTTCTTCACTGAGGGAGTAATTGCCCATTGGAATGTGCTGCCCAGGGAGGTGGTGGAGTCACCGTCCCTGACGATGTTCAAGAGAAGCCTGGATGAGGCACTTAGTGCCATGGTCTGGTTGATTGGATAGGGCTGGGTGATGGGTTGGACTGGATGATCTTAGAGGTCTCTTCCAACCTGATTGATTCTATGATTCTATGATGCCCATCCACAGGGTCCATTCAAGGGCAGCAATTCAGTCCCTGGCAAACAAAAGCTGTATTAAACCCAGCAGAATGCCATCACTGCACATGCCATGGGGTTTTGATCCATCAGGTCATCTCTTAGACAACATCAAGATCAGAGGTTGAGTTTTAATGCCCTGAAGCCAAAAGAGAGACTGTCCTCTGTCTCTTAAGAGCATAACTTCACAGACTCCATCTCTGAAGTGATATTCTTGCTCACTTTAAAAGTTAGATGTGGTTTCACAAGATTTATTTTCGTGAAATGAGATTTTTTTCATCCTCCCTTTTATAAATCATCTGATCTCACAGTGCACTTCGGCTGTAGTATCAGCAGTACAAATTCACACGTACCCAAGCAGAAATGCCAAACAGGGAATGCTCAACAAGTGGAGAATGATGTGCAGGCAGCTATGAGAGGTACAGGCAGATGCGAGGTCTAAGAGCACTGCAGCATCTTGCTCAGAACAGAAAACAGGCACACTGCCACCTTCTTTCACTGATCATGTGAAAAACACTTTGGCAAAGATGAATAAATCAAAGGGGTAATTAAGAAGGGCTCCTTTCTGAAAAGCAACTGATAATCCAAGTGCATAAAATATGGAGAAAGAAGGCAACAATTGGAGAAAGAAGTCAACACTTGGTCTTAGCATCTCCTTCAGTGAAGCCTTCCACATTCAGCCTCTGCCACATTTGGTGCCTTCCACCTGGCAGCAGTGAAAACTTTGCTTGAAACAACAATAACAAACATGCAAGAGCTCTTATCTACACATGAGAGCACTCTTCCCATTGCTCCTCTGACAACTGCATTCCACCTTGGCCAACAGCAATAGTCACCAGCACAATCTAAATGCAAAGACAAATTGCCCAGACAAGGTGTGGATGTCTCCTCCCTGGAAGCATCCAAGGCCAGGCTGGATGGGGCTTTGAGTAACCTGATCTAGTGAGAAGCATCCCTGCCCACAGCAGGGGAGTTGGAACTAGATGATCTTTAAGGTCTCCTTCCATCCCAAACCAAGATCTAGAAGCCTTCTAGATCTAGGCTTCTAGGTCTTAGAAGCCTTAGATTTGCTATTAAGTTTTTCAGGGAAAAAAAAAAAAAAAAGAAAAAGAATACTGGGAAAGAAACTCCTCTTGCACTAAAATTCAGCCCAGAAAAAGGAAAGCAGACTCCTTGGCTGTGCCTTGGCTGTGGTGCCTCTCTAACGCCTCTTCAAGCATTCACTGCTCATTGAGCCTTTCATTTCCTTCTCAAATAACCTCCCACTGAGTTAAACCAACACAATCGAACAACATCTCAGTAACCAGGCCAACATACAGAGCAGGCAGAGAGCTACAGAACATGCTGAGATCCATCACACACCCCTGCCATAGTGCTGGGCACTGTGATAACTTGGAGACCCTGTGTCTGAGCTGGGACAGGCAGCAGCTGCAGGAGGAAAGTCAGAGCCCTGGACTCAGGTTTGGCATCACTTCTGAAACAACTTACTTGTGAAAAAGCAATGAGATCATAGAATGGTTTGGGTTGGAAGGGACCTTTAAAGATCACCTAGTTTCAACCTCCCTGACATGGACAGGGGCATCTCCTACCAGACCAGGTTGCTCCAGACTCCATCCAATCTAGCTTTGAACACTCCCAGGGTTGGAGCCTCCACAACTTCTTTGGGCAACCTGTTCTGGTGCCTCACCAGCCTCATGGTGTGGCATTTCCTCCTAATGTCTAATCTATACCTAGTTTCTTCCAGTTTGAAGTTGTTACCCCACAGCCTATCACTACATGCAATTGTAGAAAGGTCCTCTTCAGATATCCTGCAGGCCCCCTTCAAATACTGGAAGGCTGCTATAAGATCACCTCAAAGCCTTCTCTTCTCCAGGAGGAACAACCCAACTTCTCTCAGCCTGTCTTCACAGGATGGCCACCTCTATATATAAGCAGGGAGGTTGATAATGCTCAGGCACATCATGAGTGGTGAACTCACTCACGGACTGTCTAACAGAGCTTTTACTCCATGGGGAGCATAAGAGGCTTTTTATTTTCTCCTCTCCACTTTCACAGACTCTTCATCTATTTGGTACCTTCAAAACCTACACTGAGAAGTCTGGCTGAAATTGGTAATGTTCAGAAGTTCCTCCAGGGACTGATGCAGTCTCTCCTGCACAGGTTGATCATCACAAGCACCAACTGATTTCAAAAGAAGACTGATGACCACGTGCTTTCTGCTTTTTTTTCAGCATTCAGCTGCATCTTCCTTGACAAGAATGTAACAGCACATCAAGAGAAGCAGCTAAACATCATGAAGGAAAGTGCTAATCAGGTCTTCTGCTAAGGGTTTTAAAAAGTAACATAAACGCACCCACGATCTCATCTAAATACTAGTCACCCTGATCTGCAGGTACCAAATCAAATTGGGAAGGAGTCTCCTTGTACAGGAAGAAAATAGGGATGTACTAAAGCTTTCATGACAGCAGGGTGACAGCGTTGCAGCAGTGACAAAGCTCCCACCAGCTCTCAGCAGCGTGCTGGCTTCACATCACGCTGCAGCTAACTTTAGACGTCGTTTTGTTTCACTTGATCACGTTGCCTTTTTCTAGCCACTCTGCCACATTCCTCACTACAGATTCTCTAGAATTTCAGAGTCCAGCTCCCTCACTGCCCAACATCTTAGATCTCACTTCTGCAATCCATCCTTCCCCAGACCTCCAACTTGTGCACAATTTACTGTTTACCTCATGATATCTTCAAAGTGCTTATTTAAAGCAACTCAGAAGCTGCCCAGATCTATGCAAAATGATAACTCAATCCTCTGCTACTCCCTGCTTCTGTTTCTGCACCAAACTGGGGTATCCTTGGGATCTGTGAAAGGAGCATTGAAGATCCTGTTCTCTCCTTCACACTGTTCCTAGCCTCCATCACTCTCTTGCACTGCTAGCTTTCTTACAAGCTCACGTGGTCAAACAGGACACTTGTATAATCTCTTCTCTCCTGCAGTTTTCTCAGTGACAGAAGTTAAACATAGAATCCCAGAATCACAGAATGCTAGAGGTTGGAAGGGACCTCTGGAGATCATCTAGTCCAACCCCTCTGACAAATCTATCAGGGACACCCAGAAGAGGTTGCACAGCATTGCACCCAGTCATGTTTGGAATGTCTCCATCAGGACTCCCAGGTCTTTCTCCACATAGCAGCTTTCCAGTAGGCCAACCCCTAACCTGTACTGGTGCATGGGGTTATTACTCCTTCCTAGGTGCAGGATCCTACACTTGGCCTCGTTGGCCTTCAATAGGTTCCTCTCTGTCCAGCTCTCCAGCCTGTCTAGGTCTCACTGAATGGCATCAAGGCCATTTTGGGGTTTGGGGTTGTTTTTTTTTTTACTCTGGTGAAAATTCCTCAACCTTACAAACTAAGCACAAAACCACAGTAGTTGGAGAGACTTAGTTGTGTCTGAGGAGCAGGTAAACCCTCTTTGTGAAGGGATGTGATATGAGCCTGATCCCCTCTCCACAGGGATGTTCAGTGATTCAGCACTCTCCTAGAACTCTTTTAAGTACAGAGACATCCAAAGTAACTTGCTGTCAACCATACCATCCTTTGAAACTCCACTGGCAGAATATTTTCTCCCAGCACATGCAAAGCCAGAACAGCCCTGCAGGTAACCACTGCAGAAGATTCTAAGTGGAAAAGAAAACTAAATCCAGGTTAAACCAATTACAAGATCCAGCTCCTGTTCTACTGACACAACAATTTCATATTCTGGCTGCACAGGACTCAAGTCTATGGATTCTGTACTCTGCCAAGGCAACACATGGATATCACAGGGTAACAAAGGCTGACAGCAGACTCTTGCCTTCTATTCTCTGCCAGATCTCCTGTGTGCCAGGATATTCAATCACCTCTATCCTAATCCCTGGGGAAATGCCCCCCCAGCTTTGCCTTGTCCTAACTGATGGGCAGAAAGCAGTGGACCAGGTTAGACCATCCAGTGCAGGTGCTTTTTATTTCCAGGGTTTGAATGCTCTGAAGTCCTACCTAATGGGCTGCTGAGCAAAACCTGCAGAGTGTAGCACTGCGAGCTGTGTTCAGCTTCCTCAGAAAGGCAGCAGTTAATGGCATTCAGCCTGAACCTCTACTCATGAAAATATCTTTATTAAGCATGTCAGAAAACGTAGCAAAACGCTGTGCTGAACAATTGGCCGTAGCAATGCTACTCAAGTTCTGCAAAGCAAGTCTGCATCACATCTGATGTGTTACATAAAATAGATGTCAGCATTTTCCTGGCAGTAACAATTGAGCAGCTTCTGAAAAACCCTTATCATGCTGCAAATAAAATATTTGCAATGCACTTGGAATTGTGGTCACTGGGCAGCTTAACACACTGGGCTCTATATTCATGTCTCAGTCACCCTAGGAGAGTGTTGAATAAGGCCAGCTTTTTAAGGTACATACACTGGGTTGAATCTTAGAGATTCACAGACTAGACTGGGTTGGAAGGGACCCTCAAAGGTCATCTTGTCCAACCCCCCTGCAAGTCAGCAGGGATGCCTCCAACTAGATCAGGCTGCCCAAGGCCACAGCAAGTCTGATCTTGAAGGTCTCCAGGAAAGCAGCCTCCACCACATCCCTGGGCAGCCTGTTCTAGTGTACCACTGCTGGTGGCCAACCTAAATCTACCCTGATCCAGTTCCAAACCACTGTCCCATGTCCTATTGCTACAAGCCCTTCTAAACAGTCCCTCCACAGCCTTCCTTGAGGTGCCCTTCAGATACTGAAATGCAGCTATAAGGTCTCAGCTTTCCAAGCTGAACAGACCAAATTCTTTCAGCCTGCCTTCATAGGAGAGGTGCTCCAGCCCTCTGGTCATCTTTGTGGCTATCCTCTGGACCCACTCCAGCAGGTCCAAGTCTCTTGTGTTGAGGGCCCCAGAGCTGGATGCAGTACTCCAGGAGGGGTCTCACCAGGACAGAGTGGCAGAATCACCTCTTTTGACCTGCTGGCCACACTTCTTTTGATGCAGCCCAGGATGTGATTGGCCTTCTGGGCTGCAAGTGCACATTGTTGGCTCATGTCCAGCTTTTCATCCACCAGTAGCTTTACAGGGCTGCTCTCAAGATGCATGGTTCATGTAAGGACAGGAGGGAAACACTTTAAAAGGATGGGGAAATTAAAAAAACCCCAAACAAAACACCCAAACAAAACAAAACAGAAAAATCAAACAAACAGGCAGAGTGACTTTTAAATGCTACAGTATTGCCTGGGGTCAGAGAAGAGTACCAGGAGCCAGGAAGGCAGCCTCAGAGTTCATCAAGCGTGTGATTTCTCCTGGAAATCTGTTCAGTTGGAGCTCTCCTTGCTGTCTCTTATGAGGCTTTTTGAATCCATCTGCTGCTGACTGCCAGGCCCACGCACCCACCAGCAACACATCTCCACAGCACGTGTTCACCAAAACACAAGCTGCTTTCAGCACTTCAAGGGATGGAGAACCTCCCCACCCCCCAGTTCACTCAAGCACAAACTAGCAGAGGTGGCCTCCTGTGATACCTTGCCCCCGTGGGCTCCAGTAGGGACAGGATTTCAGCTCCTGCCACTTAAGTGTCTGAGCAGTGCTGGCTCATCCTGAACCCCACAGAGGTGCTGACACTACACTGCTGAGCTCCAAGCAGAAACCTTCTCTCCAAAATACCCATCCCCATCCAGCCTTGCTTGTCCCACAGCCCAAAAGCTTTTGCTGCTCCTCAGCCCAATGTCCAGTAGTGATGTTGCTGCATTATCAGTAACAATCCCTCTGGCACAGAAAAACAAAGCAAGAACAAAACTCAGCTTAGCCTGAACAGGACCACACAGACATTGATTTGGCACTGGCTCAGATCAAATTCAGCATCATAGAATATTTTGAGTTGAAAGGGACCTATAAAGGGATATCTTTCACTAGACCAGGTTGCTCACAGACCCGTGCAGCCTGACCTGGAATGTTTCCAGGGATGGGACATCTACCACCTCTGGACAACCTGGAACAGTGCTTCACCACCCTCAGCATAAAAAATAAATCTTTGCTCTATCTATTCTGAATCTCCCCTTTCAGTTTAAGACCACCACCCCTTGTTCTGTTGCAAGAGGTTCTGCTGAAAAGTCTGTCCCCATCTTTTCTACAGGCCCCGTTAAGCACTGAAAGGCCACAGTAAGATCTCCCCAGAGCTTTCTCTTCTCCAAGCTGAACAACCCCAACTCTCTCAGCCTGTCCTCACAGCACAGGAGTTCCATCTCTCAGATCATTTTGTGACCTACTCTGGACCCAGTCCAACAGGTCCATGTCTCAGACAGAGCATTTCAGGTGGAGTCTCACCAGAGTGGAGCAGAGGGACAGAATCCCCTTCCCTCAACCTGCTGGCCACACTGCTTTGGATGCAGCCCAGGATACAGCTGGCTCCTGGGCTGTCAGTGCACATTGCTGGCTTATAAGCAAGAATTTTCAGCTTTTCACAGTGTCTTATCCTAGGACCATCAGATACACAGGACAGGGCTGGAGCAAGTGGAAAATGAGGAGCTGTACACTGGGTACACCGAGCTCCACGATGCCCAGGCCCAGCAGCACTGACGTGAGCAGGATCAAGCTGGTGGCTGTGCCATGTTTTAGCCACTTTGAAGAGACAGACACCAGCAGAAACAAAGCTCTCGTGTTTCTGTGAGTGCAGCCAGCCTAGGAGAGCACTTCTGAAAGGTTTAGGAAGCCTTTTGATCAGAAGGGAAATTGGAAATCCCAGATACAGATCCAAGCACATCATAGAGATGTGCTGGCTGGGGAGCAGCCCTGAGGAGAGGGACTTGGGGGTGCTGGTGGAGGAGAAGTTCACCAGGAGCTGTCAGTGTGCACTCGCAGCCCAGAAAGCCAACCAGATCCTGGGCTGCATCAAGAGAAGTGTGGCCAGCAGGGCAAGGGAGGTGATTCTCCCCCTCTGCTCAGCTCTGCTGAGACCCCACCTAGAGTACTGCATCCAGTTCTGGAGCCCCTGTTAAAAGAGGGATATGGACATGCTGGAAGGTGTCCAGAGAAGGGCCACCAGGATGACCAGAGGGCTGGAGCACCTCTGCTATGAGGACAGACTGAGAGAGTTGGGGCTGTTCAGTCTGGAGAAGAGAAGACTCTGAGGTGACCTTCTTGTGGCCTTTCAATATCTGAGGGGGGCTACAAGAAAGCTGGGGAGGGACTTTTTAGGGTATCAGGTAGTGACAGGACTGGGGGGAATGGAACCAAGCTGGAAGTGGGGAGATTCAGACTGGACGTGAGGAAGAAGTTCTTCCCCATGAGAGTGGTGAGAGCCTGGAATGGGTTGTCCAGGGAGGTGGTTGGGGCCCCATCCCTGGAGGTGTTTAAGGCCAGGCTGGATGAGGCTCTGGCCAGCCTGATCTAGTGTGAGGTGTCCCTGCCCATGGCAGGGGGGTTGGAACTGGATGATCCTTGTGGTCCCTTCCAACCCTGACTGATTCTATGATAGGCAAAAGCCTGCTCATTTCATTTTTTCACAGTTCTACCAAAAAAAAAAAAAATACATGAAAAAGACGCCCAAAATTCATGCAAACAAACAACAAAACCAAAAAACCCACAAAACCAAACAGATTAAGGAGAAGGAAGAACAACAAGTGCTGTTAGCATGGTGTCACCTCACACACACTCCCTCCTCCAGGTAATTCTATCTCTTGTCTAAGCCTACCAGAGAGGAACCACTGTGCTCACCTGTTTGAACTGTGACTTCTCTTTAGAGACGACAAGGCTGACTTTGGATTTTGATGCATTTTGACACCTATCAAGTCTCCTGAGCTTACACGTAGTGCAAGGTGCCTCTCCCACCCCTGCCAGCTCTGCTTCTTCCTTGAAAATCAGCATCAGATGAGGACTTTAGCCCTAAGCCAAACAGCTTAAATCAGTCAGTCCTCCCACTGCAAGATGGTTTCCACACACATTTGGTGGTGGAGAGGTTGAATAGCAGTAGAAGAGATTCACAGACTGTCCTGAGTTGGAAGGGACCCTCAAAGATCATCTTGTCCAACCCCCCTGCACTCAACAGGGACACCTCCAACTAGATCAGGCTGCCCAGGATCACATCAAGTCTGATCTTGAAGGTCTCCAGGAACAGGGCCACAATCACACCCCTGGGCAGCCTGTTCCAATATTTCACCACTCTCACTCTAAAGAACTTCCTCCTGATGTCCAAATTAAATCTACCCTGCTTTAGTTTCAAACCATTGCCCCTCCTCCTATTGCTACAACTTTGCTATCGCTATAAAAAAAAAAAAAGAAAGCAAGCTAAATAACTAGAAAGCTGGATCAATCTTGAGCCTGAAGTGAGTGGCCAACCCTCTCCCCAGGTCCTTGGCCTGTAATGCTTTGCAGCACGGGGACAGCATCCACACTGCATCCTGGGCAGATGCTCCAGATCTGATCCCAGCTCAGCCTGCAACCTGGTGGATCAGGTGAGGACAGCAACAGGCTCTAGAGGCAGAGAAAAAAGGGCTTGAGGAGGCAAAGCTTTATAGGAGCAGGAGGTTGGGAAGGTCTAGCAGCCCCACTGGACAGGCATATTTGCTTTTCTCACATTATTTAGGGTCTCCCCCTGAATCTTCCTTGGCCTTGCCTTGTCTAACGCTGGCTCTGCCACAGACACTAATTTTCCCTGCCCCATCTGTTTGGATTTGCTTACTTACTAATTTATACAACTTCTAGCTCCACAGTGGCTAAGCATTTTAATCACAGTGATTACCACACTGAGCAAGAACAAAACAAAAATGGTTAATCAAAGGCTATTAGCAGCGTTTGACTGTCTAGACGCTGCTCTTTACACATGAATGCTGGTTAACGATCATCTCCCCAGAACGTTCCCAGGGTCTCTGATTTATTGCTTCGCCTGCCAGCTCTGCAGTTTGCCACAACCACATCAGGGATTTTCACCCATTTGGCACCAGGAGAACACAAAAAGCTCCTGCAGGAAGCACTCACACTTTTCAGCCTGCCTGGAGTGCTTGATGCTCGAGCAGTCATGAGCAAGAGAAAAACCTCCTGAGGACTAGCACACTGCATTAGAGCATGCTTAAAGATGTAACCTGGACTATCATGTCCCAAACTCCCTGTGCCTCCAACATGAAGAGGATCCTTCCTGAATCAAGAAGCAAGGCTGATGTGCAACAAGAACTGTCATTATTACACACGTGATGTCCTCGAACCACAGAATCACAAAGGCTGGAAAAGACCTTGAAGGTCAAGTCCAACCACCAAGTCACACCACTAAGCCATGCCCCTCAGCACCACTCTCCATGGCTTTTAAATACCTCCAGGAATGGTGACTCCACCAGTTCCCTGGGTAGACTCTTCCAGGGCTTCACAATTTCCCTTGGCAACACTTGAGGCTGTTTCCTCTAGCAGACCAACACCCACCTCACTACAACCTCCACTCAGGTAGTTGTAAAGAATGAGAAGGTCTCCCCTCAGACTACTCTTCTCTAGGCTAAACAACCCAAATTCTGTCAGCTACTCCTCGGCAGACTTATGCTCTAGACCTGCAAGATGTGGCATTTAGCCTTGCTGAACTTCATCCCACTGGCCTTGGCCCATCGATCCAGCCCATCCAGATCCCTTTGTAGAGCCTCCCTACCCTCAAGTAGATCAACACTTCCACTCAACCTGGTGTCACCTGCAAACTTCCTGAAGGTGCCCTCAATCCCTTTGTCCAGCTCACTGATTGTCAGATATTAAACAGTGCTTGTCAAAACAGGCACATTATTTATACACACACATGGAGCTGGGTATCAACATCAGCCTGGGTTTGCTTCTCCAACCATGGTTACATGAGCTGGCATCTCACCTCCTCAGTCCAGTATTCATCATTTCTGAAGCTGCAGCCAACATCAAAACAAAGCCCTGTGCCCACCTGGGAATTGGAGCCCTCCTGTGTGAAGCAATATTCATAGACAAAACCAGGCTTTGGCTCCAGGATCACTCACAGATGCCAGGCAGCAGGTACACGAGGAAATGAGGAGATGCCCTAATACCTGGACAACTTACAGACTCACAGTATGTCCAATGTTGGAAGGGACCTCAGAGATCATCTGCTCCAACCCCCCTGCCACGGGATGCCTCTCAACCAGATCAGGTTGCTCAAGGTCTCATCCAACCTTGCCTTACCTCCAGGAAAGGACACCCACAGCCACTCCGGGCAGCCTATTCCAGAGTCTCACCACCCTCATATTGAGGAACTTCTTCCTAAGATCCAGTCTAAACCTGCTCTCCCTCAGCTTCAAACCATTCCCCCCCTAGTCCTGTTGCTAGACACCCTTATGATAAGCCCCTCTCTAGCTTTCCAATTGGTTCTCTTCAGATATTGGAAGGCAGCTAAAAGTCCCCCCAGTCTTCTCTTCTCCAGGTTGAAGAACTCCAGCTCCCTCAGTCTGTCTTCACAGCAGAGGTGTTCCAGCCCTTGGGGCATCTTTGTGGCCCTTGTCTGGACTTGCTCCAACAGTTCTGTGTCCTTCTTACTATAGTGACCCAGAACTGGACACAGTATTCAAGGTAGGATCTCACAAGAGCAGGATAAAGGGGCACAATCTCCTCTCTTGCCCTGCTGGCCACACTCCTCCTGATGCAGCCTAGGACATGATTTGCCTTCTGGGCTGCATGAGGGCACTGCTGGCTCATGGGGAACTTCTCATCAATCAACACCCCCAAGGCTTTTTCTTCAGAGCTACTCTCAAGCCACTCTGCACCCAGCCTGTATCTGTGCCTGGGGCTGACTCAACCCAGATGCAGGACCTTGCACTTTCACTTGTTGAACCTCATGCAGTCTCCACTGGCTCACTTCTCAAGCCTGTCAGGATCCTCCTGGATGGCATCCCTTCCCTCAAGTGAGTCCAGTGCACCACACAGCTTGGTGTCACTACCAAACTTGCTCAGGGTGCACTCAGACAAAGCCCTCATTTGGAAAGCCTGAGCCTCTAAGATTGAGTCCCCTGGCCACACAAAGCATCTCTTATCTGTGTTTGTAAAGCCCCTGTGTAAATTAACAGCCTGCCACAAACAGGATTGAAAACAAAAATCCAAGTGCTGCTAGAGGGTTCATTGCTTTAAATTCATCTCCAGTGATCTATGCTGTGCACACAAGGTGGGCTGGCTTTATTTCCAAGTCATGGCTGCTTAAAGCAAAGCAGAAATGTAGGTTTGGTTGGGGCTTGCTTATTTGTTATGGAACTAAAAAGAGCCAAAACAGTTTGGCCATTCTTCCACACTGTCAATTCAGCTGCACTCAATTTCTTCTCCTGCCACTTATGTCACTGACCTCTTTCTGAGGCCCCTCTGGCCAAATGACAAGTTGGTTGTTTGGGGTTTTTTTTCTTATGAAACAGGGCACCACAACTGCAGTACTGGGCTCTGGGCTGATTCTGGGTTCAAAAAGCCTCCAGTAAAAGCTGAATGTTGGGTAAATGTCATGGAATCTCGAATCACTTTAGTTGAAAAATATCTGTGAGGCCATCAAGCCCAACCATTAACTCAGCATTGCCAGGTCACTATTAAACCATGTCCCTCAGCACCACATCTACATGTTCTTTAAATCCCTCCAGGGATAGTAGCTCTACCACTTTCCTGGGCACCCTGGTCCAGGGCTTGACAACCCTTTTGGGGAAGAAACTTTTCCTAACATCCAACCTAAACCTTCCCTGGTGCAATTTGAGGCCATTTCCTCTCGTCTCATCACTTGCTACTTGGGAGAAGAGACTGACTCCCACCTTGCCACAACCTCCCTTCACATAGTTGCAGAGAGCAAGAAGGTCCCCATGCTCACATCCATGACAACCAACCAGTCAAGTCAGAAAACACTACAATCCCCTTTGCACAGATTCACCTCCCCCTGGCAGTAACAAAACGTCTGCTTGGTGGTAAACTAGAAGGAAATTAAATGGGCAGCACAAGAAATTAGCCTTGCTCTGCTCTGGATTTTACCTCCCTTTTCCAACAAATCACATGAATCATTTTAGCTAAGATCTTTGCTTTGCTAGAAGTTTACGTTCACAACAGAAGAGCAGTTTTGAGGTGTTTCTCTCTGGCTGAAATCCTGTGGAGACATGTATCCAAAGTCAGGGCACTGAGCAATAGGGAAGACAGCCATCTAGAGATGGACATCAATTAGCTCAGTCAAGAGTCACTTAGGTCCCTTCATACAGCACCACCAGCCACAGAAAATGATAATCACACTGAATCTGCACGTTATCCATTTTAAAGGGCTGGGTGGTAGATCTTTACATTGACCATCCCAGCTTTCCACCAGTTCTACTCCACTGTTGACTATTTATTTTTCACTGTCTAGGTGTCTCTGGGACAACTTAATACAGTAAGATATTCTCTCATCTTTTCCTGCTAATGAATGCAATAAATAACTACAGTGAACATTCTAATCAATAATGCTCTCCACTCACATCCTGTAGAACATGGAGCCTGTGACCTGCAGTCCTGCTGGAGATGAAAAGTCTCCATAGGATCCGGATCAGCTTAGTGCTCAGACAGAGGAGGTGAATTAGCAGCAGGGGGCTGGGGTACCAGAGGATGACTGTGCTCTTCAGAGGGCTGAGATGGCATTGTGCAGCTGATGGGTTCATGTTTGAGATGTGATATGAAGCACAGGTGCCTGCTTGCTTGTGCTTGCTGCAAGCAAACCTTGAAAGCAGCACTAAGACAGTCAGTGGCCCAAAGGAAATGCAAGAGGAGGTCACTCAGAAATGTAAAATATGATGAAAAAAAAGAAGCAAGTGGGAAGAGACATTGAAAGTTTATGCATCAAGTAAACCTCAGCAGAGTCCTACACATTTGGTTCTGCTTTGAGAAAACAAATTACTTTAATGGGAAAGGACAGTAGACTGCACAACATGAACAGGTTGGAGCTACTTGGAGTTCTCCCTCCTATAAGGCAGGACCACAGAAAGCTCTTGAGATACTGAACTCAACAGATTTTTCTACTTTGTTTCCTCCTCTTAGAAATTCAGAAGAACCCCACACAAGACTTCATGCTGCCACTGTTGAAGCTATTATATTCCTCAATTCATCCTATTATATTCCTCAATTCATCCACCAGCCCTTCACCTTCTTCCTAACCCTCCCCTCTGCCCTGACAGCTCCAAGGCAGGAGCTAAAAAATGTCATCTAGAAGCTGAAATCAGAAACAAGCTTTTCTTTTGCAAACAGCTATGGCCTTTAGGATTTGTTACTACGTCACTTGGTAGCCTCCTACAAAGTATTTAGCCAACAGATCTTGCAACACTTACATTCTCTTCTCACTGCTTGTCCTCTTTCAGCATTTTTCTTCAGAACAAGCCATGCATCTTCAGCTGCTACCACAACCTGCTGTAGCAAAATCAGTGGGGACCCAACTCTCACTAGACCATGTGGTGAATACTCCAAAAGGCAAGGAAAGAAAAAAATCAGGAGAAACCACAGCTTAATGACTCAGCCAAGAATGCATCTGCACTGCTGAAGCTATTCCTGGTTTCATGCCTCAGTGTAAAATCACCCCTGCTCATTAGCATGTGCATCCCAAGTGGGAGACAAGATCTGATCCTGAGAAGGTCTTACAATGCTCATGTCCTCTTTTCAGAGCTGAGTTTCCAACCTCCTGAAAGGTGCTCAGCTCTGTTTGCAGTAGTTGCCATCATACAATGGTTTGGCTCGGAAGGGACCTTTAAAGGTCATGTAGTCTACACCCCTGCAGTGACCAGGGACATCATCCACTACAGCAGGTTGCTCAGAGCCCCATCCAACCTGGCCTGGAATGTTTCCACGGATAGGGCATCTACCAGCCTCTCTGGGCAACTTTTTCCACCTAGTGTAAATCTGCCCTCTTTTAGTTTAAAACCATCACCCCTTCTCCTGTCACAACAGGCCCTGCTAAAAAGGTTATCCCCATCTTTCCTATGGGCTCCCTTTAAGTACTGAAAGGCCATAATAAGGTCTTCCTGAAGCCTTTTCTTCTCCAGGCTGGACAACCCCAACTCTCTCAGCCTGTCCTCCAGTGCTTTGGTAATATTTGTGGCCTCCTCTGGACCCACTCCAGCAGCTTAATGTCCTGTTAGTTGAGGTACTAACTCTATACAGAAGATATTGCACAAACCAACCCTAGAAACTGCAAGGATCTTCAAATCTTTTCAGTATATGACAAATTCTCAACTGACATTACTCTGGTGATATGTCATAGAATCATAGAATGGCTTAGGTTGGAAGTGACCTTAGGTATCTTCTACTCCAACCTCCCTACCATGGGCTAGGACACCTCACAACTAGACTCAGCTCCTTAAGGCCTTTCACCAGGGATGAACTTATTTCTCCACACCTAGAGCACAGAGAAGCTGGGAAACTGACCCTGCAACATTCAGTATGTTGCTCTATTCAAAACTAAGAGCCTCCATGATTAATCTATGACAAGGTACTTTTTGCACGGGCCAGAAACTCATCCAGTTGGTTCCAGCTCTTCCATGATATGTGTAATGCTCAAGGGATGGAATGAGATCCCCATTCCACACAGGAATTTGCATGAGACAAACAAACAAGCACACACACACAAAAAAAGCTGCAGTTGTCCCATTTGTGATTTTTGCAGTTTCAAGCTCTCACAGTTCATGCACTTACATGAGAATCTCCCTAATCAGACCAGCAAGGAGGCAGCAAGTGAAGCAACGTTCTCCAAATAGCACAGAAGAAAATTTTGCCAAACTTCTGAAGCCCTCAAAGGACTAAACTAAGCCATTACAGAATCACAGAATGGGAGGGGTTGGAAAGGACCTCTGGAGGTCATCTAGTCTAACCCCTCTGCTAAAGCAGGGTCACCCAGAGCAGCTTGCGCAGGCTCATGTCCAGACAGGTTTGGAATCTCTTCAGAGAAGAAGACTCCAAACCTCTCTGGGCAGCCTGGTCCAGTGCTCTGTCACCCTCACAGAAACGAAGCTTTTCCTTACGTTTAGGTGGAAAACACACACCATCTCCTGCTCAGGACCTTTCTAAGCCACAAACGCCAGATAATAGCATGCTAACCTGCAGGAAAGTCACGACACACCTGCCTGGAGCCAAGGCCTTCTCCTAAGCCTCCTGTGCTCTTCTCTGCTCGCCATCAGAAACATGATAATGAGCTGCACAACATTTTGGCCTGAGACCTCTGAATGTACAAATGCTTCAGTTGCATCTTCCTGTACTCCCAGAAAGGTTCTTTCAAGCATTGTAAACTGTTTTCAGTAACTGGTAGCGTTCAACCTCCCCCCCCCCCTCCCCCCAAAAAAAAAAAAAGGTATTTTGTACTTGAATTAGAACTCCACTAAAAACACCAAACACTGATGCTTTTTTGTGGTTTTTTCCTTTTACTCAGGCAGTCATTACAGATCACAGGGAGCTCCACACAATAGCTAGTTACACCTGGCACCCAGAGCCCTGATCTGTTCAGGACACAGAGTTACTCCTTTAATTCACCAAAGGAACAAGAGAAGGACTGCAGGATCCTTCTGCAAACGGTTTCCATCAAAGTTAAGGCAGAGCAAGGGAAGGCAGCACAGAGTCAGGAAGGACAGGGCAGAAAGCAGCTTCATTTAGATTAACCTGCTGGTCTGACCCGAGGCTGTATGATGTTATCAGATAAGAGAGCTGGTGCAGGAGGGGTGGGGTGTGGAAGAAAGCATGAGATCATAAAGCAACAAAATCTCTTTGCTGACTGAATCCACAGGTTTTAAATCTATTTAACTCTTCGTGCCTGCACGTCAGCCCCATTACTGTGTAGCTGCAGAGATAGGTAGAATGGGAAAGGAGACAAGAAACTATTGGAGAGGTTCCAGTGGAGGGCTACAAAGGTGATGAGGGGGACTGCAGGAGGAAAGGCTGAGAGACCTGGGGCAGTTTAGTCTGGAGAAATGAAGCTGGACTCAATGATCTTAAAGGTCTTTTCCAACAGAACCAGTTCTATGATTCTGTAAATCTGAGAGGGAATCTTCTCAATGCTTATTAAAATCTAAAGGGTGGGGGGCAACAGGATGGGGCCAGACTCTTATCAGCAATGTCCAATAACAAGACAAGGGGCAATGGGCACAGACTGGAACACAAGTTCCTTCTGAACATGAGGAAAAACTTTTTTCCTGTGAAGATGACAGAGCACTGGACCAGGTTTCCCAGAGAGGTTGTGGAGTCTCCTTCTCTAGAGATCTGCAAAACCCACCTGGACACACACACACAGAATCACAGGATGTTAGGGGGTGGAAGGGATCTTGAAAGATCATCCAGTCCAACCCCCACTCTTCTCTGGAGAGATTCCAAACCTGTCTGGACATGATCCTATGCAACCTGCTCTGGGTGACCCTGCTTTAGCAGAGGGGTTGGAATCATAGAATAATAGAATCATACAATCAGCCAGGTTGGAAGAGACCTCCAAGATCATCCAGTCCAACCTATCACCCAGCCCTAAGCAATCAACTAGACCATGGCACTAAGTGCCTCATCCAGGCTTCTCTTGAACATCTCCAGGGATAGTGACTCCACCACCTCCCTGGGCAGCCCTCCAGAGTTCCCTTCCAACCCCTATCCTTCTGTGATTCTCTATGGAGGAAAACAATGGCTACTCTGCAGAACTGGGTAAATAGCTCAATTTAAAGCAGAAATTTCTTTCTATAATTCTACTCATATGATTAGGAAGAGTAATATATATCCTTTAATGTGCAAATAAAGTCATTTCAGTGTTATCATTCAAATCATCGAGCAAAGGATGCATGAGCAAATTTTATGTTTGGAATAGTAAATTTCCATGGTCATTCCCTGCTCCTACCAATGTGCCTTCCTGAAATCTAATATAGTGCTTTCAGTACAACCCACCTTCATTTGTCAGGCTTTTTAAGTTGCATTTCTATTATGAACCCCCTCTTTTGTTGCTCTGTTCCCAGCTTCATTATTGGTAGGAAGATGACACTAAATGACTTCTCCTACAATGAATGCCTCTTTAACTTAAAGCACTAATAGCTTCTCAGCTTCCAACACTTTACAACACTTATCACCTGTAGAGCTGCACTCTTTCGACTTGGGCTTACTATCAAGGACCCTGAGGAAGAGGGCTGCCTGATGAAGACCCAATGTGGGACCAATCACAGTGGAGAAGTCTGTCCAGCAAGGCTGCATCACAGTCTTCTGCCTCTATTCAAGCCTCTGAAGGCTCATTGGCTATGAAATGACAATGAAATGTTTTTCTGCCTTCGATTACCAATTCTCACATATTATACCTGGCTGTCTGCTGGAGGAGCTGGCTGGGCTCAGATGGCCTACAGGGATATGGCAATTGCTAGGCTTTGCCTCTGCATTTGAGGCAAATCACAGAAAGACAGAACAGTAGTGGTTAGAAGGCACCTCTGGAGATCATCTAGTCCAACCCCTCTGCTAAAATAATGCTGCTCAAAGCAGGTTGCCCAGGATCATGTCCTGGTGGGTTTGGAACCTCTCCAGAGAAGAAGACTCCACAACCATTCTGGGCAGCCTGGACCAGTGCTTTGTTACCCTCACAGGAAAGTCTTTCCTCATGTTCAGATGGAATTTCCAATGTTCCACTTTGTGCCCACTGCCCCTTGCCCTGCCACTGGGCACCACTGGTAAGAGTCTGGCCCCATCTTCTTGACAGCTTCTTTTTAGATAATGATAAGCATTGAGCACATCCCCTCTCAGTCTTCTTTTCTCCAATAAGGTAACGGTCCCATGCTTCAAATTTGCAATTTCATGAGGGTCAATGGCTGGATGCAACCCCAGCAGATGATGCTTGAAGAGCAAGCAGAATCAACCTGAGACAGCTAGGACCACCCCTGGCAAATTTCTTAGGTATCCCAACCAAGCAAATACTGAAACCTAACAAACCCCAAAACACTATGTTGCAGTTGCCTGGTTTCTGCCCCTCAGTTCCATAAATACAGCAAGAAGCCCAACTCTGGAGACACTTGGTTTAAAAAGCCAGTAATGACCACAGCAATTCAATGCACTGATTACACAGAAACTCTAGGTTGGGGAACAGGTAGGAGTCCATCTAAAACACTGACATAGACTTTAGAAGATCACATCAATCCAGGCACAAAGCTGAACATGCTCCCACAGAAAGCAACAGGGTAAAGAGCCAAAAATAGAAGGTGGGCAATGCCAAGGGAGGAGGAGAAGGACATTGCTCGTTTTGAAGCTCTCAACAGGTAACAGAGAACCATACAGCAAACACAAACTTGCAGTTACAAGCAGCACAGACTATGTGGCTTACTGAAAGGTTTCCTCTTGGAAAACAGACTGACAGAAAAATAAATGTCTTTAAAGGTGATGGCTCTTTAAGTCCAATCGGTAAAAATCCACTTTTTTATGACAGTGAAACTGATCCTAAGAATGTAGACTTCTATTCTGAGAGACTACCAGATGTTTTCACTGAGGATTTAGGACAGGAAGAGCACAAATGCAATGAAAATGGCAGCCTAATGAAGTTTAGTCCTCAGCTAATTGACACAACCAATTAATACTATACCCAGTGAAAAGTGTTACCAAGGCAAGAACCCTTTCATTGACTGCAAGAGTCAAGGCTAGGCAAAACTGCCAGCCCTAAAGTGCATTTTAACTCTTTATTAGGGAAGGGTAAGCTTGATGTTTGAGGACTGTGGTCCTTTCCAAGCAGCAAGTTCACAGCAGCTCACCAGAGGCTCACAAGGACCCAGCATCCGAGCCCAACCAGTGAGACTGGAGCACATCTCTGGAGAGGAAAGGCTGAAACTCCTGAGGCTGTTTAGCCTGGAGAAGAGCAGAATGAGGGGAGATCTTATTCATGCTCACCTGCTACCCTAAGTGATGCTGCTCTGGCAAGGGGGTTGGATCTCTTGAAGTCCCTTCCAACCTCTGATATACTGTGAGACTGTGAAAGGGTGAGGGTCAAGACAATGGGGCCTGGCTCTTCAGTGGTGCCCAGTGACAGGACAAGGGGCAACAACAGAATCCAGGAGGTTGCCTTTGAACCTTCTTTCCCTCCAGGGTGACAGAGCACTGGAACAGACTGCCCAAAGAGGTTGTGGAGTCTCCTTCTCTGGAGAGATTCCAAACCCACCTGGACACAATCCTGTGCAACCTGCTCTAGGTTACCCTGCCTTAAAGAGGGGTCAGGCTAAATGATCCCCAGAGCAGCTTTTAGTTCAATATTCAATGGGGGAAATGGCACTAACTAATGAATTTTCAATGGGTACACCCTTGCTCATCAATTCCTATGTGAAATACTTCAGCAGCTCCTCTCCAAAATAAAAGAATGAGTTTGCTTTTCCTCTCCATCTCACTTTCAGGACTGCAAAAGAAATTCATTCACAGGAAGCAAAAGAGCTGTGACCTTCCCAGCTTTTTAGACACCTTTGTTAGAAGGTTTGGTTTACAAATCCCCTAATCCCCTAAAAGAAAGGGGGGGAATAATCCAGTCCCACACAGAGAAGTCAGTAAAGCCATCAGAAATGAAACTTAAACCCTGAATTCATGCTGCACTTAAGTCCCTCCTGATAATTGTAGCAGGTCTTTTTTTTTTTTTTTTTTGCTTGGTTGGTTGGTTTTTTTGATCCAAGGACACAGTTAAATACCAACAAGAAAAACAGAAGGGTCAGAAATAATTTGCCCTCACTGCTGAAAAAACTGCTCACTTCCCCAGGAACCACAAAGAGCCAGTTCCTGGTGAAATGAGCAGCAGGGAACTACAGGGAGATCTGTGCGTTCAAACAGAAAACTCAGTGGTTCGTCCCAGGCAGGGCTCGATCACAACAAGTCAAAATAATGAGAGCCTTTAACCAAGCCCTAATTGTGCAACAAGCCATACCAGCCAAAAATACAGTCTTAGAAAGGGGATTATTATTAAACTGCAGAGCAGGAAAACAAAGAGTGAAGCCCGGCTCTGTACACATGGTAATAAAGCATCAATTAAGGTGTGTTTGGAAGGATTATTCAGGTGGAAGAATTATTCAGGTAAATGCTGCATTACTCAGTCAGGGGTTTGGTACTAAAGAGCAGTGTTTAACCTTACTTTTTGCTGTCCAGAATTTCTGGAAGGAAAACATTCCTCTTACTTAATTTTTATTTTATCAGAGTATGTAGGGGTTTTCAGCTCACATCTGTAGACTCCTGCACACTCTGAGATACTGAGAGGATCAAGCAATAAGGCCAACCTTATAAGGTTGGTTTCTCTCTTGTGCTCATTGTCTGACAATCAGATTTCAAACTGGGCATAAACTCTATCACAGGCAGTTCCACCTCAACATGAGAAAAAGCTTTTTTTACTGTTGAGGGTAACAGAGCACTGGAATAGCCTTCCCAGAGAGGTTGTGGTGTCTCCTCATCTAGAGATCTTCAAAACCTGCCTGGACACACACACACTCAGAATCAGAAAGCCACAGAATCAGAGAGTCACAGAATCACAGAGCCACAGAATCAGAGAGCCACAGAATCAGAGAGTCACAGAATCACAGAGCCACAGAGTCACAGAGTCACAGAATCACAGAATCACAGAGTCACAGAGTCACAGAATCAGAGAATCACAGAGTCACAGAGTCACAAAATCAGAGAATCACAGAGTCACAGAATCACAGAGTCACAGAATCACAGAGCCACAGAATCACAGAGCCACAGAGTCACAGAGTCACAGACTCACAGACTCACAGTCACAGAGTCACAGAATCAGAGAATCACAGAGTCACAGAATCACAGTCACAGAATCAGAGAATCACAGTCACAGAATCAGAGAATCACAGAGTCACAGAATCACAGTCACAGAATCAGAGAATCACAGAGTCACAGAGTCACAGAATCAGAGAATCAGAGTCACAGAATCACAGAATCACAGAATCAGAGAATCACGGAGTCACAGAGTTACAGTCACAGAATCAGAGAATCAGAGTCACAGAATCACAGAGTCATAGAATCAGAGAATCAGATTCACAGAGTCACAGTCACAGAATCAGAGAATCACAGAGTCACAGAGTCACAGTCACAGAATCACAGAATCACAAAGTCACAGAATCACAGAGTCACAGAATCACAGAATCACAGAGTCACAGAATCACAGAGTCACAGAATCACAGAGTCACAGAATCACAAAGTCACAGAATCACAGAGTCACAGAACCACAGAATCACAGAGTCACAGAATCACAGAGTCACAGAATCACAGAATGTTTGGGGTTGGAAGGGACCTCAAAAGATCATCTAGTCCAACCCCCACCTTCCTCTGTGACCTGCTCTAAATGGTCTTGCTTTGCAGGGGGGTTGGACTCAATCTCTGGTGGTCCCTTCCATCCCCTAGCATTCTATGATTCTTTGAAATCCCAACCGGAGAAACTACACCAAATTGAGAGAAACTGAGGAAATGCTCAAGAACATTTAGACCTAGGGATGCCAAAGTGGCTTTGACACAGTAAAGCTGGAGCAGATCAACTATGTTTTTTTTGCAGAATGGTAAATGACACTGAAGTCCTGTCTGTGTTTAGCTGCTGAAGGATTACTTCTAATCTTAAATAACTGATAGGATTTTAACTCCCAACATACAGTCGCTAAAATGTGATATTACTGGGAGCTTTTTGAAACTACAATCAATAACTATTAAAGCTGGATCCCATCAGCTACCACCAGGTATTAGCCACTTTCTCCATATTTCAAGTATTCAGTTATTCTTAGACACAGTTAAAGTAGTAAAATGAAGTGGTCTCATACTGACGCTGCGATAAATATGAGATTAAATATAGAACAAATTTATTACTCCCTGAAGTCCTACTGAGTGTCCTGATTTTTCTTTTTTTTTTTTTCTTTTTCTGTATCCACAACAGTAAAGTTCACTTTGATGTTTTTTTATCCCAGATCTAAAGCACCCAATTGAAAAGCAAAGCATCTGCTGGTTCAAAGACTGAACCCAGCCACGCCGGGCAGGGAGTGAGGGCCAAAGCCAACCTGCAGATCGAGAGGGTCACCCTCTGACAGCCATCACAGCCTGCTGACAGCCAGTGACAGGCACACAGGAGCCGTCTGTGACGCTGAGCGTCTGTGACACATGGTGGCACCCCCGGAGCGCCTGCGGGCTGCGAGAGGAACATGCCTGCAGGAGATGGTTTTTCCTAATACCCTGCTCTGAAGAGAGCAGAATCATCCTGGTAGTTGTGCTTCAATGATTTAGGTCTCAGCTAGACAGACAAGGCTAAGCAACTCTCCTTTCTCCACTGCTCACCTGGATTTCATCCTGAAGCACTAATACTGAAGAGATCCCCTGAATGTATATCTACCAAAGGTGATATTCACAATCCAATCCAATAAAGGCATCTGGGCTGCACTACTGAAGCACACACATGGGCCATAAAATCAATTTAGACACCCTCAGGTAAACCATGTGGCCACGTTCAAAAGCTAGGAGTGCAACTTCACAAAATCACAGAATGGTTTGCATTGGAAAGGACCTCTACAGGTCATCTATTCCAACCCCTCTGCAGGAGCAGGGACATCTTCAACTAGATCAGGTTGTGAAAGCTGTGTCCAACCTGACCTGCAATGTTTCCAGGGATAGGATCCCCACCTGTGCCACTGTTTTACCATTTTGCTAGACTCTGATAGGTTTGACACACCTTCATCACCTGGGAAGAAAACCCAACACACATTCTCTTAAGAAAATAAAAACTAACCCTGAGGAATATTTTCCTTCCAAAACTGTTTTACCCTTCTGGGCTCTTGTATGTTAGGACACTGCAGCCTCTGCAGTTCAACTGTTATAGAACCATGCCCTCCACAATTTTGGCTGTGACCTAACCAGCTCTCACCCCAGAAACTCCTCAGCACCGCTGAGTAGTCAGCATGGCCCAGAAAACATTCCCAGCAGGCAGCCTAGAGGCAGTCACCCCTTCCCAAAAGCCAAGGAAGCTTAACATAATAGAAATCCCCAAGCTATGTCAGCCCATTTCAGGGCAAGAGGACAAATCCTGCCACCACTTAGCTCAGAAGTGGAAATTGTGGCCACTGAGTCGAGTTTCCAGCAGGCAAGACAAAGAGTCCTCTATGCTTGTTGAGAGCCCATGGCAGGATTTTGTGTGCCTCTTTTTCAGAGGAGCAACTTGAAGCAGAAGAAAGCAATGAGATGGACCCACTGAGGGGTTCATGGATCACCCAAAAGTGAGCTTCAGGAGGTTTGGGGGCTGAAGCCTTTGCCAGCGTCAGCTGTACAGTGCATTTACGTCAGTGTGTGACAAGAGAAGCAGAGTGCCAAGGACTGAGGTGAGATTGAGCATTGAGGAACACAGCATGTCCTTCACAAAAAGAAGGGCACCAAAGTCTCTGGCGCAGCCTTTCCAGACAGCCACGTGCTGATGTGAAAGCCTCAACCTCCAGCTCCCGCTCTGATGCCCAGGACGTGGCAAGGAGCTTCTCCCCAAAGAAGCCACCCCACGCCCAGCCCAGCCGTGACAAACGCTGGGAAATGAAGCACTAAGCACTACAGCAACCTCCTCGCTCTGTCATCAACTCAACGTGCCGGCACACCAGCCTGTCTCTGACTACACACCCCAACGTGACCTCTCATCTTCCCTGGACTCCAAGCTGTAGGTCTCCCTTGGGGGAGGAACAGATGCACTTCTGCAGTCAGTGCTTCCAGAGCCGTTGGTGCACACTGTTTCAAATTATTTCCTGTTTCCTAATTAATATTCGTAAACCAACCACACTACCGTGCCTTCGATCAGCCGTCAGCCACCACCCACGCTAGATGAAAGGACAACTACACCAGATAAGCAGTTTATTGGATCAAAAATCCCCTTTGGATGAGGAGACAGCCACTGCAACGGCGTAGAACCGGCAGCATCCCACCACGGCTGTGCGCGGGGAGGAAGTATCAGCAAATCTCTGTCTTTAAAGCAGAGTTTTGGCACCAAGAACGCACAGTGCAATTATTATGTTAATTTATCTGCATCTTCCTGCCTGCTTGAAGGCTGGAGCTGGAGGCAAGAACTTATATTTGAAAACCTGGTGTTTTGTGCCACCAAAAATGGCTACTTCCAAAACCTCCATCCACACCCAATAATGCAATCGGTGCGATTCAAGTTCATTCCCCATCTCTGTGGCCAGCAGCGCTGCCCCCACCATCTCAAATGCTTCGGGGCAAGGACCTTGCCCTTCAGCTGTGCTTTTACCTGCCATCCTGGGCTGCATCAAGAGAAGCACAGCCAGCAGGGTCAGGGAGGTGATTTTAGCCCTCTACTCCGTTCTGATGAGACCCCACCTGGAGAACTCTGTCCAGTTCTGGAGCCTCTATTACAGGAAGGATCTGGACATGCTGGAGCGTGTCCAGAGAAGGGCCACAAGGATGAGCAGAGGGTTGGAGCAACTCTCCTATGAGGACAGACTGAGATAATTGGGGTTGTTCAGTCTCAGGAGAAGAGAAGGCTCCAAGGAGACCTTACTGTGGCCTTCTAGTATCTTAAGGGAGCTACAAGAAAGCTGGGGAGGGACTTTTTAGGGTGTCAGGTAGTGATAGGACTAGGGGGAATGGAACAAAACTAGAAATGGGTAGATTCAGATTGGATGTTAGGAAGAAATTCTTCCCCATGAGGGTGATGAAACACTGGAACAGGTTGCCCATGGAGGTGGTAGAAGCTTCATCCCTGGAGGTTTTTAAGGCCATGCTGGATATGGCTCTGATCAACCTGATCTAGTGTGAGGTGTCCCTGCCCATGGCCGGGGGGTTGGAACTGGATGATCCTTGAGGTCCCTTCAAACCCTAACAATTCTATGATTCTATTTACAATTTGCTCAAGCAAGATCCACAAGGTGCTTTTTCCTCTACTCCTCCCCAAACTCAGCCTGTGTGACAGAAATCAAGGATCTCACCCACCCATGCAGAACACAGCCTGGGGATAAGAGAGTGGCTGTCGAGCACCAGCCCTGCACGGACAATAAATTAATTAAAAAAAGGCCTGACAATCACGGCAAGCCCATGCAGGGTAAGGTTTGCAACACCACATTCCCCCTCTCCAACAGATGGGAAATTCATATTTCCCAGGGAGAATGGCAAGATGGTTAAACTGAGCAAGGGAAGGTTTCTTGCCCACGGCTTTCCAGAGCTGTTCCACTCCCCAGCCAGGACGGACTGAAACGGACTGCCCAAGAAAAAGCTTATTTACATCCACTGCCAGAAAGGGAATGTATAAATATTTCCAAAGCTTTCTGAAGGCTAGTACTTACAGTCATGCTTTGAAAGGGAAAGAATAAAGCAAAATATTCAATTAGAAAAAATTACTATAATTGCAGGTTCTATTTTATCCCTCCATTAAAGCAATAAAGCGCCTCGAAATATTGCTGAGCTGGGATACAGAGCTTAGTGCTACTTAACATTTTAATATACATCTGGGGGGGGGGGGGGAGGGAATTTAATTTACATCTGCATGAGGGTCTTCTCTCCTCCCTGGCCCCTGGCTGCTTCCCCCTACACTTCTTAAAATATAGCTGGATATAAATGCCTGCTTCTCCCCCAGGCCAAGGGATGTAAATGCAGAGCTGAGGCTGGACATAAATTCTGACACATGTTAGCATCTCTCCAAAACCAAAGAGGACATCAAAAACATAAATACATAGCTCCACATGTACAGCTGCCTAGGTAAAAGTGTGCTTTGCCTGCACTCTGATGTCTGAATTTTTTTTTCCCCCTACTGGAGCAACTTCTGCTCCCCCCAAACATCAAACAAAATCCTCTTGGAAATGTAAAATCAGACCATTTTGCTCTAATAGCACATTAATCCCATGGGAAGGGATTTGCTATTGAAAGTCACTGAGCAAGCGACTGCTGAGGATGAAGAAAGAGGCTCTTCCTCCCAGCCCTGGCTCTCACTTTCTCCACACTACCATGCCACAAGCTGCAGTTTTCTGCATATAACCTCCTTCCTCCCTGCGACCAAAGCTAAGTGAATCTTATTTTAGGAAGCCCTTCATCCTTTTAATTAAACAAATGAATATCACTTCTCCCTATCTCCTAGCCTCTATTATCTTTTGTGAACTCCTACAATTCTGTTGTAAAGATACATTGAAAAGCACTAATTGAGATAATCTCTGGAATTCAAGAGTTGCTGTATTTTTAGCCACGTTTTAAAACTATTTTCCCTTTGTTTCTGGAACGCCTCCCATCCTTCCTCCCATGCCAGACTGTTTACATTATTTAAATGCCTTCTGCTTACACCACTCTTTACAATTTTTACTTCAACAACATCGGCCTCCGTTGCTCTTTTTTCCCTCACTTAGACATAACTGGGATGAATTCCAATCCCAAACTCAAAGCTACTCCTGGTGCTTTACTGCTGTTGTCTGGGCTTGGTACATCAAACATTACTGCCAGTCCTACCATCCACGGGCGCCTGTGGAGGGGAACCAAGCACAAAGAGTTAAACTACTCTTCTTTTACAACAGAAACCAGGGAAATGGTGATTT
Organism: Indicator indicator; assembly: GCF_027791375.1. NCBI lineage: Eukaryota > Metazoa > Chordata > Aves > Piciformes > Indicatoridae > Indicator > Indicator indicator. Next base: position 31,734,284 of record NC_072018.1, read on the forward strand.
CCCTAGACACAGAGATATTTGTCATCCTCCTACTTTAGCAGACAATCTTGAGCCATTGAAAGATGTTGAATTGCTGGAGCATGTCCAGAGAAAGGCAACAAGGCTGGTGAGAGGCCTTGAGCACAAGCCCTATGAGGAGAGGCTGAGGGAGCTGGGATTGTTTAGCCTGGAGAAGAGGAGGCTCAGGGGTGACCTCATTGCTGTCTACAACTACCTGAAGGGAGGTTGTAGCCAGGAGGGTGTTGGTCTCTTCTCCCAGGCAACCAGCACCAGAACAAGAGGACACAGTCTCAAGCTGCGCCAGGGGAGGTTTAGGCTGGAGGTGAGGAGAAAGTTCTTCACAGAGAGAGTGGTTGGCCATTGGAATGGGCTGCCCAGGGAGGTGGTGGAGTCACCATCCCTGGAGGTGTTCAAGAGGGGATTGGACATGGCACTTGGTGCCATGGTTTAGATAGTCATGAGGTTTAGTGTGACAGGTTGGACTCGATGATCTTTGAGGTCTCTTCCAACCTTCTTGATTCTATGATTCTATGATCCCACTGAAAGGATAGGAAAACATCCTTGGTTCATTTTTGCAGAGAGCTGTAAAGCAGAAGCATGGTCCAGCAGCCTTGCCCCAGTGCTGTCCTCCAGAAATCCCCCACTGTGCAAGACTTATGAGCTGAAGGAGGACCCAGCACCTGGCCACACTTCTCCTTCGCTTGGGTTTGATTTGCTTCTTGCACAGGTTTAATTAGAAAGGTGATAAAGACAGCTCTGGGTGCCAGAGCCTTTTGTATTGTGGCTTCAGAAGAGACTTTAATTAAGAGTTCTGCCAAACTGGGGGCAGGGGGATACAGTGAATCTTTCCCACACCAAGATGGCCTGCAAAGGTAGAAAGGAGAATAGAACACAGCAGCCCACTGAACTTTTCCAGCATGAGTGCAGATCTCTGCAGTATTAATTTAAGCCTGCTTACAACCACCTTGTTTTTCTTCATCTCCATTCACTGACCATCTACAGCAGGGCACTAAGGCAGCATTTATGATGCACTCCTGTCTTAGTCCTACCTCCCAAAGGGTTTTAGAGAAGTGAGTACATACCTATCCCTCAACCCATCCTCTGCAAAAGAGGATGCAATACCCAGATCACAGGTGGGGGAGTTGGAAGGGACCTCTGGAGATCATCTAGCTCAACCCTCCTGCTAAAGGAGGGTCACCCAGATATTTATTTGGGATGAAAAAGTCCTCAACAGCCTCTGCAGTAGGTAAACCAAACCATCCTAAAGGTGTGACCATGCAGACAGGAGCAGAGAAAGCAAAGATCTTCGTGAGAAAGGCTCTGGGCTTGACACAGGAGGTTCCAGCAAAGCTGCCAATTCTGCAAAAGATCTTCTGTGCAGCTGAAGTCACTTAAGGACAGACTGTAAATATTTCATAGGTGAACCTGAGCTCTCACAGATTTCAGAAGAGACGAGACATGAGGAGAAGCAGAGTCTTCAGATCCTGTTATAGTTTTGGGGACACGTTTAAGATTGCCTCTCATTCTATTTTTTTGTCCCTTGGCCAAGACCAGATTTTGCTCTAACAAGGCTGCTGGTTCAGCAAGGGCTTTGAGACACTGGTGGAAGGAATAGCACATCCATTTATACTGATATGACAAAAGCAGACACAGACACATAGCTTAGCCATCCAAGTATGGGCATACTTTAAATGGAGCATTCAGTCCAGGGGTCAGATTTGCCCAAGGGCACACAAACAGCAATTCCTGAGACGACTCCTGAGCAATGTAAACGTGGCTCCTGCAACAGTTAACATATCACATAGGCTGAAACTGGAATACAGGGTGGCAGGCAATACAAATTTCCAGAGTGAGGGGAGCTGCAAATAAAATAAAAATCAATGCATGGAGAGCTGCAGCAGACTGCTGCCAGCCTTGGGACACAGCCCAGTACCAAGTCCCACAATTCAGGAGACTTTCAGAACATCCTTGACACCAGTCCCTCAAGGACGTGGGATGTGCCTGTTGATCTGCCTGCAGAGGTCATGTTGCTCTTCTCCACAGGGTTGCAAACACAAGCTGTTCCTCCCACTGCCAGATTGCTGCTCGGTTTTGAGGGTTTTCTAAAGATCTTCTCCCCAGGAAAGCTCTTTCCCTGTTTTCTTTGGGTTCGATTTGGAAAAGCACCTCAGTGCCTTAAAGCAGTCACAGCAAACCAGGACATCAGTCTGAATCCCAGTGCATCAGAAGGAGGTGGATCAGTGAGGTAACAATATCTGGCACGTGCTCTTTGCTTATACTTTTTGTTAGAGCTTAATTTTATCTCTAGCTGCATCAAAGCATTACTCTGATTCAAGCTCCTCTTCACTAAAAGCTCTATGATTTTAAACCAGTGGCTTATGCTACCACTAATTTTCCATGACAGTGAGGTGCTAAAAATCAAGTCAGGATTCAAGGGAAATAAAGCAAAATGAAAGCAGAAGGAGAAGTTCTGTGAGGGATCCAGACTTCTCCACAGGTTCACCTTCATTCCCTGAGGAAAATTACACGTTTGACGTCCAATTTCTGTTCCTTGCAGTCTCAAGGCAGAGAAAGCAGCTCTCCTCCAAAGAGATGCTTTATCACCATCAGTTCTACCTCCATCCTTTTCATTAGAAGAAATGCTCCCTGAATAACCTACATTTGTACTGAGAGGAGAACTACTGCAAGGAATAAAGCTCACTCAGTGCAGCTAAAAGCAAAATGGAAGTGTCTAGAAAGGTGGAAAATAGAGAGCTTATAATTTTAACAAGGAAAATGGTGAGCCATCTTTCCTCCTTCCCTTGATACCCTGCCTCCTCCCCTCCACCAGGAAAGGCACTTTCAGGTTGCCACTGGCATGAGAGAGAAAGCCATAGGGCAGCAGGATAAAAAGGCACAACTGTCCTTCCTATAGGTCAGCACGAAGCCTGAGCAACTGAAAAGGAACAGTCTGGTCCAAGACCATGCCAGTAGCAGCATTTAGGAAAGCAGTCTGCAACCCAACTTCAGAACAGCCATCTTCCCCTAGGGCTTTCAGACTCCTAGAGATGGTCTCTCCAAATTACCTAGCACCAGTGCCTGTATCTTGAAAGCCATGGAAACTTCATGCTAGTTCCAGTAGGAACAAAGTCAGGTCACCAATACATTTCTGCTTCCCCTTCCCCCTCCCCATGTACCACGGTGGAGAGGTGACAAGCTGTTGTCACTGCAGGACTATCTAACCCACAGGACACCTTGGCTCTCTCTCAACATTTTCCCCACATCCAAGAGGAAAGCAAACTCCAGTTTCTCCTCTGAATCCCACTTACCCACCTACCCAAGCCATGTTGTTGGTGAAGAAACATTGAAGTGCACAGGAAGGCAAGTTCCTACCAGGTCAGGGCAGCGGATTATTTTTCCCAAAAGGTTTGGAGAAAACTCTGCCCTCCCAAGGCTGGCACAGCAGATCTGCTTCAACATCTGTGGTTTGACCCCCTCTAGTGGGTAGCACTCAACAAGACAGAGAGCCTCACCACCACCCCGCAACCAGTGGAGACCCTACTCAAGTGATGAAGCTTTTGATTGTGATTAATATAATTCTTCTTTTCCCACACACACAACCTGCCTGCCTTGCACTTCAGACTCAGCATCTTTGGACCTCTATAGCCACAGCCCAGCATTTATAGGGAACTTGTAGAAATGGAGGTTGAGCCTATAAGGCTTTTGGAAGGGAGGAGCACCACACTGGGGGGGAAAAAAAAAAGTCATACCCTAGACCTGCTTTTGTAGGGAGAACATATTTATCATCTACCACAGAATGTTTTCCCTCTGCCAACTTGTCAAAAGCTGACAAAACTCCATAGTATAAAAGCAAGCTGTTAAAACTTGGCTAAAGGGAAAAACTCAGCTGCCAGACAAGCTAACCAGAGAAAGCTGAAAGAAAACATCCAAGTGTGCCAGGGCAGGCAGTAAATTTACAGAAAGGCTCTACAGAGCTGAAAGGCCCCCACCAAGACAATGAGGCAGCATTAGCTTCTTGTTCATGTGTCCCTCAACAAGCAGATGTCTCCCACTTCAAGGAACTTGGGTGGGAATCTCATAAGCTGCAGCTGCTTGTGTTTCTAGACTACCCCCAGTAGCATGTCTCTAACTCACAGTATATCCCAGAAGAAAGTATTTTAGTAGAGCCTAAACCCACTCATCATGCAGTCATTAAATATCATATATCCCACTTAAACCCATTGATTCATCCTCCCACCTCCAGACATGCAAAAAGAGGAACAACATACAGATTTGGGGAGGTCCACTAATAAATGTCAAATGTTCACCCAAACATGGGAAATTTTTCTTTTAAAAATATGTATACATACTTAAAATGTTTTTGATGTCAGAACTGTGACAAAGCTTGTTCTGGTTTCTCTGAGATTTTTACAGCATTGGGGTTTTTTTCTATATATATATATTCAAAACAGTTTTTAAAACAATATCCCAAAACCTATTACTGTCAAGTCATGAAACTTATCCTTAGTGACAGTTAAGAGACACAGAGTGATTTTCCTGCTGATCACTACTCATTTTAGCTCAAACTCCATAACATAGAGTTAATCCAATGGAATCCAATAATGTTTTCTCTAACAGCATGCCACAACATAAAGGATTGAGCTTTATACTCTAAACCCTGTGCTCCAGGACAGCAATCATGACCTACTAACCCACTTTGAACAGAGGTTAAAGAAAGGTGCATTGGAAATATCATTAATACAACTATCCAAGATACGAAAACTTCCAAGTCAAAACTATTTTTCCTGGGTTTACGCAGCTGAATGGCTTCAGAGAAAGCAACAGCCCTGTGAAAAGCAAGCTCTGATCACTGACCTGCCTTCAGCCTATTTCCAGCAAAACCACAGCACTGTAACATCCCTCATTCAATGAAAAACCTTCTGCAGCTCACAGCGCAGCAGCTTGAGAGCAAGTGGAACGTGCCCCAACTGGCATCCTTTCCTTTTGGGACAGGCTGGGTGAATTGATCCAGTTCTCAAGATAATCACAGCACCCCAGCATGGTGGCAGTTGGAAGGGATCTCTGAGAATCAGCTAGTCCAACACCCCTCCTAAAGCAGGGTGACCTAAAGCATGTTGCACAGGATCACATCCAGGCAGGTTTGGGATCTCTCCTGAAAAGGAGATTTGATCTCACTTAAAAAGAAAATCTAAGACATTTGAGATGAAAGGTGAAAATTGTAGATTTATAGAAGTGAACACCCCAGGACCTGAGCTTTACCAATGGGAATGCCATTTGAGATCATATCCCTTCAAGTAACAATTACATATATATATATATATATATATGAATAAAAAAATGTATGTATACACATGCATTTTTACAACATATGTGTACACTTTATTTCTAGCAGCTACTACAAGCAGACAGCATTAACCCAGCCTTTGATTCTCAGCTGAGAAAAAACAACCACAAAAATCCAGGAATAATACTACCAAGCTCCTCCTCAGAACTTGCATTCCCCACACCTGTCTGGTGGAACAATTCAAATAGGACAAGCGAGGACACGAAGAGATGACAAAGCTCACATCCAGAGAGATGAAAAGCAAACTACTTCTCCCACAATTCTGACAAAATGCAGAGGCAACCTTGCTAAAGTAAGAGCTTGCTGTGTATTTATATTTCTGCCGTACGAAGTTATTTTACTCAGCATCTGACTGACAAGACATCCTGACATTTAGGGAAAGGAATCCCCACGGGAAGTGTGTTATCCCCCGTGTCAAAGCCCAGATTACCCAACGTATTCAGGAGGAGGATTTCCATACAGCTCCAACCTGCCCCTTCTATTCTCTACGACCGCTTCCAGCTGCCGAGCAGCAGCCACGCCAGAACGCACGACCCTGATGACGCCATGTGCAGCGGCAGCGCGTAGCCACGATCACGAGGGGAAAAGGGGCTCACAGCATTACACCCTCAGCTTACATCACCCCAGGTCTCCTCCTCCTCCTCCACGTACAAACTTCTTACCAGCACGAAGCGATTCAGCTGCAGGCAAACACGGCTAAAGCGGCGCATTTCCAGTACTAGTCCCATCACCGCATTCCAGATTAATCTCAATGGCGTTTGCAATAGCTACAGTGGGAGTGCAAAAAGACACCCTCATGGATGCCAGCCCACAAATCCCAGGAAGTTAATTCTTGCTCTACTCAGGTACTGGGAGGCAGCTCTGCATTGTCCAGCATGCCTTAAAAAAGCAGGAGCCGTGTGCTAGACGGATTAGAGATCAACAGGAGAGAAAACTCTCTGATTTCACCTAATGTGATTTCTGCAGAGCTCTTTCTCAGTCCCTTTCGGCAGTCCCAGCCCTGCACAACCTCAGAAGGAAAAGGTTTTCCTCTGCACCAACAAAGCAGGGAAAAGTCTGGGCAATTTGAGCTCTGCTTCTGAGTATTACAAAAAAGACAACCCGACCCCCTCTGTCTCATCACTTCAGCGTCCCCCTCCCCATCTGTTCATTCAGGCATGCCACGGCATGACCACAGCTAATACACAAGCCTTTCTTTTTTGCCTGGCTCCAAGAGGAGAAAAAAAAACCAACTTGCCAGAGGAGCAACTGCTTTTGCTGATGGGATCAGCACTCGGAGTAGCAGGGAAAGCAGAAGAAAGGGTCACGTACCAATTCCTCATCTTTGCGTGAATCACCCACAGACATCCCCCTCCCACCATCCCCCAACCCAAACATCAGCCACAAAAAACCCCCAAAACCATAAAAAAATAGAATAACCCCCCTAGCAGAAGTTGAGAACAAATGTTCTTTGAATGCTACACAAATGACATTGAAGATGCAGAAGAAATATGTGTTTGCCATTGCACTGCTCGATTCCATGGGCTCATTTCCTAGGGATGTATTTCACATGCCCCTTCCTAAGCAGATCCCCTCCAGCCCCTCGGCTCCTTTCAAAAAAAAACAATATAAAAAAATAAGGATCTTTGATGTATATATTCATTTTCTGGAGAGAGCTGTGTCCTCAGAAGAGGTGTCAAGGCCCTCCCCTGCCTCCACCCACGCACCCCTCCCCCAGGCTCAACCATGCTGTCTCCATCTTAACTCCAGCCACTTCTTCACCGATTTCATTAGGCAGCAGAGTTAACCCCTTCAGCTACCCAGAAGTAGAGGCGGGGAAAAAGGACCTCCCTATCGGTCATCACTTTCTGCCCTCCCTTTCAGCTTTTTCTCATCCATACCCCAGAAAAAATTCCTCCAATCCACCAGTGAGGTTATTTTTGCCCTGTTAATTCATCTGGGAAACACCAACACAGAGACATTAACCCTTCATTCAAGTCCCTCCAGAGCTGGCTATGGTGTGCCACCATCTCACCACTTAAAATTCAGCACCTTCTCCCTAAGAATTATTTTTAAAGCTACAAAACCCAGCCAACCCCATCTACAGCCTCTTCCCTATGGTCTAACTTATCCATGGGGTGGAGAGGTGCACCTACCACCCCTGTGACACAGGTCAGAGACTTCCCTCCACCCTCCATCATCCCCATCACATTCCCCTTCCATCATTAACCCACGTCCCCTCTCAGAGGATGCTGGGCCACGCCGGGTCTTTCCAGCTGTCCTTACAACACCCCTTTCCCTAAGATCTCTGTGGCAGCATTTGCATCTACAGGCTTTCATCCTGGAGAATCCCTCCCTGCCTCCTCCCACATCTCTTTTCAGGGGAGGATAACGCAATTTTCAGCTCACTCCAGAGGATGCATTTTTATTCCGAGCCTGGGGTCACTTCTCAGACCCATCCTCTGGCCATCGTCTCCTCTAGCCCAGGAGCTCTCCTACTGGAGGGGAACAGTCCTCATCCCTGACCTTCAGTCTCACACTGGCGGCCCCAATGCCATCCCCACTCCCGCGCTGCCTGGTCCAGGAGAAGGTTTCCTTTTCTGCCAGAGCCGCAGCTGAGGCATCACGCTGCGTTTTTCCACTCCTTCAGTGTGGGGTGGCCAGGAAGCCGGGGGGGACTCCCCCTTCACCGGGTAGGGAGAAGCTCTCAGAGATGGATGAGACCCTCACCTCCTCATCATCTATGGGGGGGAGGTGGGGGGGAGGGTCAATCCACACCAGGAGGACATCAATCCCCTAGAAATAGCACATCCAGCACTCGGCAGCTGGAGGTCTGCCATTCACACCCCCTACAGACGCTCTACCGATCAGCCCCCTGCTTTCTGTGGGGCCTTTCCCTTGCTGCCCCCCAACTCCAGAACGAGTGGTGGGGCAAGTCCTCCTCAGGGCCACAGGACTTTCTCCTTCTGCAGTGCTGCTGGTGTGAGGGTCACCCCCAGCCCTGGGCCTGCCTCCGTTCTGTCTCCCGTGGGGTGTCGTCCCCCACCCATAGCTCCACTGAACCACATCGTGCTTGGACCAACAAACCCCACTCCTTCCACCTCAGACCTACAGACACATTTTGGGGGAACTTTTCTTCCCCATGGATGTCTCCTTGGCACAAGGGGGGCCTTCACACCTCTTCCACCCAGGGGAACACTGACTTACATCCATCTCACACCATGACAATGACCCCCATGTTCCCCACCTCAGCCCCCCAAGCTCATTTTGTTGGAATCTCTCCTCACCCAAAGTGGGAGTAACACCTTAATCTCCCCTCCTTTTCCATGTGGTTGACACCACACTGACCACAACCACCTGACCATGAAGTGACACTGACCTATGTCCATCTCAGATCATGAGCTAACAGCAACCCCTCTCCACCTCACTTCAGCCAGTGGACAGCGACCCAATGACATGTCAAACCATGAGATGACACTGACTCATGTTCACCTCAGATCATGAAGTGATGCTGCCCCATCCATGTGATCCACCTCAAACCACGAGGCAAGAGTGATGCCTGTCCACCCCTCCTTAGCCGGGGGACAGAGACCCACCTCCACTCCAAATCATTAAGTCACACTGACCCACCCCTACCTCAAACTTTGAGGTGACACTGATCCATGTCCACCTCAGACCAGATGACAGCAATGCTCATGCATCCCGTCTCAGCTAGGAGACAATGACCTACCTCAGACCATGGGGTGACACTGACACACGTCCACCTCAGATCACGAGGTGACACTGACCCCCACTGGCTCCACCCTGACCAGGGGACAGTGACCCCCATTCATCTCAAACCATGAGCTGACGGTAATGCCCACATGCTCCACTTCTGACAGAGGACAGCCACCCACCTCAAACCATGAGGTGAAACTGACCCACGTCCACCTTGGACCACAAGCCGACAGTGATCCATGACCATGTCAGAACACGAGCTGACAGTGGCCCACATCTACATCGGAACACGAGCTGACAGTGCCCCCCATCTGCCCCATCTCGGCCAGAGGACACCGACTCCTCTCAAACCCGCCCATGCCCCTCAGCCAGGGGACGGCGACCCACGCCCCGGGCGCGGCGCCCCACCGCCATGTCGGGCACCGACCTGACGGCCAACGCCGCTCCCCGCCAGGTCCGGGGAGGGGGCGACGGAGACCCGGCCGCTCCCTTACCTCCAGACCTGCCCCATCTGCAGCAGGTGGATGACGGACTGCCAGACCCAGACGGAGATCCTGCAGAGGCGCTGCGCCCCGGGGGTGGCGGTGCCGGCGGCTCCTCCTACCCCGCCGGCGGGTCCCCCCCGCCGGACGGCGGCCCCCATCATGGGCGGCCCGCGGCTGCTGAGGCCCTGCACGGCTCCCAGCCCGCCGCCCGTGTAGTCCTGCACGAACCAGCGAAAGCTGAGGATCTGCACCAGCACCGAGGGCAGCAGCACGAAGGCCAGCGTCAGGCCGCACCAGACGTAGTCCCGCCGGCCGTAGTGGTGCAGCGCCAGCCACAGGTCCGTGCCCACGTCCCCCAGCAGCACCAGCAGCGCCAGCACGATCCACAGGCAGTCCAGCCACGGTCGTTCTGCCGCCTCACCGCCCTCCGGCGCCCGTGGCGGCCCCTCGGCGGCGGGGCGCGGGGCCAGCGGTTCGGCGGCGGCGGCGGCGGCCGCCCGCCCGAAGAGGCTCCGCAGGCAGGCGCTCCGGCAGCCCCAGTAGCACGACGACGTGTTGCAGCAGTGGCAGATGTGCAAGGAGCTGCTGCCGCCCGGCTCCTCCGCGCCCTCGGCCGCCGCTGCCCCGACGCCGCCGGTGCCGCCGCAGACGCCCGCCGCCGCCGCCGCCGCCGCCGCCTCGTCCAGGTTGTGCAGCTGGGCGAAGCCCACGCCGCCGCCGCCGCCATCCGACTTGGCCGCCATCTTGCTGCCGCCGCCGCCGCCGCGTCTCCGGCCCCTTCGCCGGGCGCGCTCGCTCGCTCTGCCCCCCCCGTCCCCGCTCCCGACACCCCCCCACCCGCCGCCCGCCCGCCTGCCCGCCCGCCGCTTCCGGGGGCGGTGCTTCCGTGCCCGCGCAGGACGGGACGGGACGGGCCGCCTAGCGACCGAGCGGGGCAGCGCCGCCGACCCGGTCGGAGTGGGGTGGACCGGGCCGGGCCAACGATCGGCCCTGAACCCCAGCCGTGCACTGCATAGGGCTGCGCGGTGCCCCCGGCTCCCGCGCTCTGTGCTGCTCTCTGCGGGCACCCCTGCGCACCAGCACCCGGCGCTGTCCGCTGCCCCGTGTCCGTTGCACCAGCACCCGGCGCTGTCCGCTGCCCCAGCACCCGGCGCTGTCCGCTGCTCCATGTCCGTTGCACCAGCACCCGGCGCTGTCCGCTGCTCCGTGTCCGTTGCACCAGCACCCAGCGCTGTCCGCTTCTCCGTTGCATCAGCACCCAGAGCTGTCCGCTGCTCCGAGTCCGTTTCACCAGCACCCGGCGCGCTTCCCGTTGCCCCGTGTTGGTTGCACCAGTTCCCGTTGCAGCAGCACCTAGCATTGCCCCATTCCCGTTGCACTGGCACCCGCTGCTGCCCTCTGCTCAGTTCGCACTGCCCCAGCATCCATTGCTGCCTTCTTCCCTATATCCATTGCCCCAGCACCCACTGCTGCTCTCTGCCTGGTTCCCGTTGCCCGAGCACCTACTGCTGCCCTCTGTCCCATTCCCATTACCCCAGCACCCACTGCTCTTCTCCCCATCCCCTCTGTGCTGGCACCCACAGGTTCGATGGTGCTTCTTCCCCCAGTAACTGTGCACTGGTGCCAGCATCCCCTAGACCATCCTTAGCTGTAGCCCCTTGTGTTGATCCCAACCCACTCCCAAATCAGCTCCCTAGTCCAGTGTCTTGGCCCTCAAATCCCCGTCCTACAGTGTAACCTCCCTGTTCTCTCACCTGTTCACCCTACGTCCCTACACCTGAAGCCCAAGACTTTTGCTGCCCAGGTTGTCCTCAACCCACCCTCTGCCAGATCCCACCTCCAAAAGCTTCCTGGTACCTGCCAAGTCCAGGCTCTCCACTGGGTTTCTCTTTGCCGTTTCCTTTCCTTTGGCCATGCTAGGGAGGGGAACTCCTGTCTCACCACCATCCCATAGGTCCTCTATCACACAGCAGCAGTCTTGGAGCACACCACAGCATCCCAACCTTTCATGGCGTCAGTGCCTTCCTAAATCCTCCACTGCAGTGTCCTCCTGTGTCTCTCCTTCCAACACAAGGATCCCCTATCCTTTATCCTCCTCTGCAATTGTGCCTTCTTTGGGGGATCCCGCTTCACCCAACCAGTTCTTACAGGGTTGAGCAAACCATCCATCTCCATTGGCTCAGCTCTTTGTTGAAGGAGACAAACCTTTAGCAAGCTAAGGAAGCAGCTCCCAGCTCTGGTTTTGGGATCTGCCTGGGGATGAACTGCACCTCAGGCAGGTATTACAGCAGCCTACAGGCTGGGGAAGCCAAACTGAAGGTACTGCTCCTCCTGGTTGTCTTTCTACCTGTTCACATTTCTTTGTTTATCATATCCACCTTCTCTGTGCTGGGTTGTACTGTCCTTTGTAGGTTACATCTCCCCTTTTCTGTGTGGACTTTTTTTTCCCCATCTGATGTGTGCCCCTTCCAGATGCTCCTTCTCTAGCTCCTGCTTCTGCCTCTTTCTGTTGGAGTTTTACTTCTGCCCTTTCTCTCTCTCTCTCTTTTTTTATTTTTCTCTTGTATTTTTTTTTAACTGTGGGAAAATATCAAGGCTGATGGATCCAGGGCTTCAGAACTGGTTGCCAAAGTTGCTGCTTTGCATAGTCTGAGTTTCAACAGGGAAAAAGAAGCCCAAGCAGGTGGAAAGGTTCATAAATGCAGTTAAAATGCTTTTTCCAAGGAGGGAAAATTAACTTAAGAGCTGGAGGACTTGCATATATTAAATAAGGAGTCTGGGAAGCCTGTATTCAGCCTTTCCAAGTGATGTTGAAGGAGTCCCAAAGTTTTGTGAAATGGTTGGATCCTTGTCTAACAGAGAAACTGAAGGAAGGAAACAGAAAGCCAAGCTTTGTGCATTGTCCAGATGGATGCATGCTAATGCATGTGTGGCCAAATCGAAGTCATTTAAGCATGTGAAAGTCTGGCACAAAGTTCTTCAGAAGGACATGATCCTGCAGGTCCCCACAATGCTGAATTCAAATGATGCATACAGTCCCTTATTTTTGCTGACTTAAGCTATGGCAAGAAATATGGATATGGAAATGAATAAGAGGAACGCCAGCCCTCACAGAATCACAGAGTGATGGGGGTTGGAAGAGACCTCTGGGGATCATCTAGTCCAATCCCTCTGCTAAAGCAGGGTCACCTAGAGCATGTCTTACAGGATTGCATCAAGGCAGGTTTTAAAAGTCTCCAGAGAAGGACACTCCACAACCACTCTGGCACCTCTCAAAGAAAAGAATTTTTTTCCCTCATGTTCAGATGGAACCTCCTGTGTTCCAGTTTGTGTCCATTGCCCCTGGTCCTGTCACTGGGCACCACTGAAAAGAATCTAGCCCCATCCTCTTGATCCATGCCCATTAAATCTTGATAAGCATTGAGAAGATCCTCTCTCAGTCTTCTCTTCTCCAGGCTAAACTGCCCCAGGTCTCTCAAGCCTTTCCTTCCAAGAGAGATTCTCCTCAACTTGACCAAAGTAAATTCACATGCCTGAGGCATGTATAATAATATATATAAAACATAAAACCCCTCTCATGTTCAACACCTTAAAACCTAAGCAGTAAATATGTCCATTAATTCTCACTCCAATGAAAAATGAAGTCTCTGGGACCTCTACTCTTAGGGGAAAAACACCTGCATGAGGCTTAAGCTTTTGTTTTGAAGCAGGACGAGATATAAATGGAAGCATTCCTCATTGCTTCAAACTTTTCTGTTAGCACATTTGCTACATATGGTTTGAAAGGCAAAGAAAAAAAAAGAAGAAGAAGAAGAGAGAGTAATCCAACCAAAACAGCACAGAAGTAATCAAACTATTTGGTCTTGTTATTGAAATAGAAGTGTAGGTGCATATTGCATTTCATGAACCAATCAGGGGGCAGAAGTGTCATCTGTTTTGATACAAAAACAACCCAAACTTGTGCGATGAGACATGCGGGTGGGAGAAGACAGCACTTAAGGATTTTAGCTTTGGCACACTAAATAAAGGAGCAGCAGTTGCTTGGGCAATATATGACATGATACTGGTGAGGTTGGATGTCTCAGTGCAGTTGTGGCCAGCTGTGTCCTAGGAGAATGGATTCAAGCTGGAAGATGTTCAGGCAAGAGCTGGGCATTGATCAGAGGTCAGGACAGTCTGTCTTTCTCCTGTGGGCTGAAAGAATCTGGCTTGTTTAATTTAGCAAAATGAGACTGGAGAGGGAATATGTTTTCTGCCTATAAATACATCCTGGAAGAGAAATGCAAGTAGAGGGAAAGGCGTTGCGACACTGAAGGGCAACAGCTGAAGAGTAAGTGAGTAGGAACTGGCCATGAATATATTTAGACTAGGAATCGGAAGATCCTTCCAGTAGGAGTAACATAGACTGAAAACAGAGACTAAAAACAGAGACTAAAACACAGACGAAAAAAAAAAGGGCAACCCAAAAAGTAACTGGTTTTAACATGTAGCTTCAGAGTGAGGAACAACAAACAGTTGGGATGAAAGCCCTTGAAAGGTTCTCCAGGCCAGATCACCTCTCCTTGGAAAGATCTTGTCCATTTTGATACGTGGCACACTACGTTCCTTCCTGCATCAGGCGATGAGTCACGGATACATGACTCTGTGGGTGGCCAGAAGTGATATCTCCATCACTTACATCTTAATTCCTGATTATCCCATGATGTTCACCAGCTCCTGCTCACTCGCTTAGCACATAGAGGAGAAGCAGCCATGCTCTAGGCACCCCAAAAATCCCTCATTGCCTTGGGACCCACAACCACCTTCGGCCAAGAATATGGCACAGATATGGAGAGAATCCAACGGAGAGCCAGGAGGATGACTGGGGACTTGAGCATCTCCCCTCTGAAGAGAGAATGAGAGCCCTGGGGCTGTTTAGTGTAGAGAATAGAAGACTGAGAGGGGATCTGATCAATGTCTATCAATAGCTGAGGGGTGGGTGTCAAGTGGAGGGGGCCAGGCTCTTTTGGGTGGTTCACAGTGATAAGACAAGGAACAATGGGTTCAGACTTGAACATAGAAGATTTCAGCTCAACATGAGGAGAAACTTCTTTGCAGTGAGGGTGACAGAGCCCTGGAACAGGCTGCCCAGGGGGATTGTGGAGTCTCCTTCTCTGGAGACTTTCCAAACCCAGCTGGATGCATTCCTGTGCAGACTACCCTAAGTGCTCCTGCTCTGACAGGGGTGTTGGACCTGATGATCTCTTGAGGTCTCTTCCAACCTCTGATATACTGTAAGACTGTCATACTGTGATACTTCACTCCTTCCATCCACAAGAGCTAGAGTTCTGCTTCGTGGTGGTTGTGGTTGTACAGAGAGCTAGAAGAACCACTAGTCAGAGCCTGTTTCTTTTATTAGCCAAGAGTATGTCTTTTTAAGGGGTACATTTTTGGGAATTGTGTCAATCACGCCCATGTTGAGATCTCTCTTGACTCAGATGTTGGAGAGGAGAAAGCTTTTCTCTGTGCTGAGCGGCGACCCACACTTCCATCATGTCTGGCGGTCTAGATAAACTCTGGCTGACCCTTAGACCTGCACCTATTTATAAAACATGTTAAGCAAGGGTTTTTCTCTTGCAGCATGCACAGCTGATCTGTCTGTACCTTGTATTTCATGTTCTTTCTGTTCTTGAAACACCAGTGAGACACCAGGAAAGGGGAGGTGTGTTTGGTACCCACCAAATACAGCCTTCTCATGCTGGTTGGTTAAAGTCTCTTTTTCATCCTGATCAATACCCTAATTGAGCTATGTGGTCTTCCATCTTCCAGGCATTTATTCAGATCAGGGAAACAAACACTATATAGAGAGGGGTAAGTAAGCCAGAATTGGAGTTGTGTAAATCAGGAACCACCTCATTTAAATAACTGGAGGGGGGGATGTGGATCCAGTGGAGTGTTTGGCGTGTGTGGAGTACTCCCTTACCAGCACAGATAATTACAATTAATGGGGGTTTACTTTAAGCAAAGTAGGTCAGAAAAATGACATCTTCTTGTGTCATTAGTTTCCATCAATTACTTCCATGTTGTTTGCTCAGTTCCCAAGTCAAACGAGTGTGGGCTGACAGCCTTGCAAGCTCAACTTGGGGTTGTCTCTAGAAATCAAGCTGCATTATTTCTGCCTCACGCATCATCACTAACAATAAAGCCTCCACCGCTGGAATATTGCAGGTGGCTTCGTTATTCATGCATGAGGCACCAAAGACTCCAGCTTCCACAACATTCAAGTCTCTGCAGCATGGATGCCTGAGTAAACTTCACAGTTATTTTGTGAACTTGGCTTAGGAGACACACTTAGGTCAGTCATTCTCTTGACGAACTTCTGCATTTTCTCTGAGACCTTTTGAATTCCACATTAGTCCTGTGCTTAGTTCTGGGCTCCCCAGTTCAAGAGAGACAAGGAACTATGGGAGAGAGTTCAACAGAGGCTACAAAGATGCTGTAGAAAATGGAGCATCTCTCTTGAGAGGAAAGGCTGAGAGACCTGGGGCTGTTTAGCTTGGAGAAGTCTGAGAGGGGATCTTATCAATGCTGATCAATAGATAAAAGTCAGGGGTCAAGTGAATGGGGCCAGACTCTTTTCAGTGGTGCCCAGTGACAGGACAAGGGGCAGTGGGCACAAACTGGAAGACAGGATGTTCCACCTGAATATGAGGAAAAACTTCTTTCTTGTGGGGGTGACAGACCTGCCCAGAGAGTTAGTGGAGTCTCCTATGCAACCTGCAGCTTTAGCAGAGGAGTTGGACTTGATGACATCCAGAGGTCCCCACAAACTCCCACTATCCTGTGATTGTGTGATATATGCATCTATTAGAGGAGGATTGCTTTTGCTGATACTTGTCTCCCTGTGATGGCTCTTTGAAGCTTCAGGGTCTCTAGAAAAGGTGCAGAAAGTGCCAAACATTCCATACTGAGAAGCCACCTCACAGTCATCCTAAGAACTGCCTAAGAGAGTGTGAAGAATGTTTGGTGAAGCTCTCCAGTTCTAGCACTTCTTTTCTATTTGAGGGCTTAGGGTTTGTTTTGGTTTTGTTTTTTTTTTACTTTCAGTTTAGCAATGCCATCGACTGATAAGTGTTATCAGGGATTGCCAATAATCATGTGTTGGTCCCTACTGGTACCTTGAAAGAGCTGAACATGGTGTGTTCTCACAGCTGGACCAAGTGCTTGGCTCCTAATCCCTGTTCCTTACAACTCTACAATTTTTTCATGTGCAACTGAATAGTTTTGAATGGCTTACACTTTAGGGGAAATGCATTTAAATTTAAGAATACATTTAGGTTCCATTAATCCAACCAGGGCCAAGCCACAGAATCACAGAATTGTCAGAGTTGGAAGGGACCTCGAAGATCATCCAGTTCCAACCCCCCCTGCCATGGGCCCCTGCCCACACCTCACACTAGATCAGGTCCTTTTTAAACTAATATGCCTGAGAGGCACTCTGGTTTTAGTCACTGAGGTTTTAATAGGGTGGGATTATCACAGAAGGAGATATCTAAACCAAGGGGCTGTTCCTTTAAAGCACATTCCTGTTTCTGGCTATTTTTTTTTTTTTTTGCAAATCAGAGTAACTGGTACAACCTAACAGTATCACAGTCTCAGAATACATCAGAGGTTGGAAGTGACCTCAAGAGATCATCAGGTTCAACCCCTCTGCCAGAGCAGGATCACTTAGGGTAGTCTGCACAGGAATGCATCCAGGTGGGTTTAGAAAGTCTCCAGAGAAGGAGACCAGCAGACATTAAGCCCTTAAAACATGTTCAGGTCCTCAGATATCATATGGTGGGAGTTGAATAATGATGGTAAAACACTGGACCAGGTAGCCCAGAGAGGTGGTAAATGCCTCATCCCTGGAAACATTCCAGGTCAGATTGGACAGGACTCTGAGCAACCTCATCTAGTTGCTCCCTGCAGGGGAGCTGGACTAGTTGACCTTTAAGGGTCCCTTCCTACCCAAACCATGATTCTGTGATGGATAAATAATTATATCAATCTCAAACTTTTCCCTGTTGGTCAGCAATGTTACTTTTCTGTCACTTTTACCCCTATCTGGCAAATTGAAGACCATTTCTGCATAGCCTTGGGAAGTGTGCATTAGCAAACTTCATAGTTGCTGTTATCTAGCTCTTACCTGTGATGATGTGGTTTATTCAGCTCTCCTCAGGCTTCCTTTAGCTTCCTGAGAGCTGCAACTGTTTTCATTTGGTACTGTGCATCAAAAGGAACCTGCCTCACTGGTTTTGGAAACCCACCTCTGTGGGACACCTTTTAGATGCAGTCAGCTGAACCAGTGACATTGGATGTGTGATCACAGGGTCACCTGGGGACTGGTCTGTGACTGCAAGAAGCTTTCTGACCTTTGCAAAGCCTTTTCTTTGCAGAGCCTGGCAGTACTTGCAGCTTTCCCATCAAACTGAGCACAAGCTAATCCCCTCAGTTGTGCTCAAGGTAGTGGTTACCCCTCAGGAAGAAGCAATATGACTTCATCAGCCAAAAAAAAGGTGGTGAGTGATGCAGGGAACTATGTGTTTCTCCCTTTGGAAATGCATTAACAGCCAAGACCTCCAGTTTGATGCACTTGCTTGGTGCTTTTCCAAGCTGGGATTTAGGAAAAGCAACTACACAGCATTTCCTACTTCCCCCCATGGGGCTCCAATGATTTAATTTGCTATGAAGGGCAGGGACATATCTCATGGAGTAGCTGGTTGCTACTGTCAGCGTGCCACACTGCTCTTTGGAGCTCACTGAAAAATACCCTGATCAGGTGATGGTTCCCCTTCTGAACTGGGTGCATGCAGTTGGCCCCTGTACCAGTACAAACTGTACATATCACAGAGCTTTTCTCTTCTCCTAGGTCCCTGGGAGAGCTGTTGTATAGCCACAGCAGAGCTGGATTTCACATCTTAACTAAGGTAAAGTATATTCCTGTAATGTGACCACCCTTTCCAGACACACTCCCTGATGTTCATCTGATAGTGCTGTAAACCTCCAAGCCCATGCATGTAACAGAACAAAGTATTTTCCTATCATTAATGCTGTCACTACAGAGTTGTTAATTAAATGCATGACTTTTGCTCTTAAACCAAATAAAGACAGAATATGGCACTAATCCCATCCTGTGTGGGTTTCCCCTTGGAAAACACATAAAAGGCTGCTGGTGGTGACCACTCTGGTGAATGTAGCATCTTCAGGCTCCCTTTAGCTGAAACAGCAGCCCAAGCATTGCCTGTTCCCACTACATCTTAGTGGCTCTACTTCCTCTCTTCACAGTCCTTCCTCTAGTCAAGGTACTGCAGAGAAATTGTCTTCCCCTTATTCCCCACTGACCTTGTGAGACCCTCCATGGAGCATTTTCCTCAAGCTCTGTCCACACATGATCTTGTTTTTCTCTCCCCTTTCCATTCCAATTTTATTTCTGTTATCCATGCTGGTGACATTTCTGCAGCCCTTCTCCCCTTCTCCTCATGAGCCTTGATGAGTTTCTCACATGTCCTTTTGCACTTAGTAAATCTTTTGCCCCCTGCCTTGGTTCCACTAGATCCACCACTTTTCTCCTGAATAAAACATCTTAGAATCATAGAATCAACCAGGTTGGAAGAGACCTCAGAGATCATCCAGTCCAACCTATCACCCAGCCCTATCCAATCAACCAGACCATGGCACTAAGTGCCTCATCCAGGCTTCTCTTGAACATCTCCAGGGATGGTGACTCCACCACCTCCCTGGGCAGCACATTCCACTGGCAAATCACTCCCTCTGTGAAGAACTTCTTCCTGATATCCAGCCTATACCTCCCCTGGCACAACTTCAGACTGTGTCCTCTTGTTCTGCTGCTGGTTGCCTGGGAGAAGAGACCAACCCCCACCTGGCTACAACCTCCCTTCAGGTAGTTGTAGAGAGCAATAAGGTCTCCCCTGAGCCTCCTCTTCACCAGGCTAAACACCCCCAGCTCCCTCAGCCTCTCCTCATAGGGCTTGTTCTAGTACAGCTGCTATTCTAAGTGAGAGCTGGATTCAGCTCCAAGCTGAACATATGAATGTTTGCATCTGTGATCGAGTTCCCATCACAGTCAAGAAGTAGCTATCAAATGACTCTGTTCAGTTGCCCACATGCAAACATCTAGTGGCATTTGAAAAGCCTCTCCCTGATGCTCCAAGAGGGATTGTGTCTTTCATATGTCCTGCATCATACCTGCCAGTCTTGGAGCAGGATGCCATGCTGGAGCATCTCAGGTGACAGCAGACATTCAAAAACTGCATCTAGCCCAGAGTATTCTACTATCAGGTTTGGTAGGAGCAGGGTTAGGCCCCCAGGGCACATCCAAATGTACCTATTACTGGTATTTGTTCAAAGCATGGACAAGAAAGCAGCTCCACAGAGAAAGACCTTGGAGTGCTGATGGACAGCAAGTTCTCCATGGCACAACAATGTGCTCTTGTGGCCAAGAGAGCCAATGGGATCCTGGGATGCATCAAGAAAGCTGTGTCCAGCAGGGCTAGGGAAGTTCTTCTACCTCTCTGCTCTGCCCTGCTGAGACCACACCTGGAATACTGTGTCCAGTTTTGGGCTCCCCAGTTCAAGAGAGACAGAGACCTGCTGGAGAGAATCCAACAGAGAGCCACAAGGATGCTTAGGGGACTTGAGCATCTCCCCTATGAAGAGAGACTGAGAGCCCTGGGGCTGTTTAGTCTGGAGAAGAGAAGACTGAGAGGGGATCTGATCAATGTCTATAAGTATGTGAGGGGTGGGTGTCAAGTGGAGGGGGCCAGGCTCTTTTCAGTGGTTCACAGTGATAAGACAAGGAACAACCGATTCAAACTCAAACAGAGAAGATTTCAGCTCAACATGAGGAGAAAGTTCTTTGCAGTGAGGGTGACAGAGCCCTGGAACAGGCTGCCCAGTGGGGTTGTGGAGTCTCCTTCTCTGGAGAGTTTCCAAAGCCACCTGGATGCATTCCTGTGTGGACTACCCTAAGTGATCCTGCTGTGGCAGGGGGGTTGGACCTGATGATCTCTGGAGGTCCCTTCCAACCTCTGATACACTGTGAGACTGTGAAGATCTATTCTATCTAAAAGCTGTCAGCTTCTTCTCAACAGCATCAGAAGTAAAGAGCAGGAATCTTCCCGCTTCATGCCCCTGTCCTCTCCTGATTCATCATTGGTAGGAGCAGGCACTAGTTTCAGACAACAACATGGACATTTTACCTCTTTTGAAGAAAATCAGCACTTGGCATAAAGAGGTAGAAGGAGATGGGTCATAAATACAGTTTGTTCTATAACAGAACAAAGATCTCTTGCTAGAATAACAGAAACACTTTATTTCTTGCTTCCTTTTATCCTCACACTATATTAAAAGCATCCCCATTTGCCTTTCTCTGTTTTTAAATGCTTTTAATTAATTTGGCCTTGCACAGGTCATTCCAGTATCTCAGGGGACAGCTGAGATTTGCCCAGCTTGAAATGGACACTTAAGGTCTCTCATCTGTGTGGCAAAAATGATCCTGTGGCTATTTCAGACAACAGCTAAAACTGAGGTATTGCTACTTAGAAGCCTTGGTTCAGGCACATGCTGTGCTTTCTGATATGTGTACTTCCCCAATGCACCCAGCTTTGGCAAGTGCTTTTATCATTTTTTCCATCTGCCATCAAGCACAATATTTCTGAATCTGTTAATTAAGAAACTGAAGTTTTGCCCTAAGATTCCGGAGTAACTGGTTCGGTCTCTTTGAAGCCAAAAAAAAAACCCCAAACCCAAAGAAACCCAAACCCTAATGTTTGCCTTGTCCATAATTACCTCAACTCTTGAGGAAAAATGATTCTGCTTTCATGTGGATTCACTTTTGTAATTTCATTGCCAGGGCTAAGGCATTTAAATTATCTCCTACTCTCATTTGACTCGAGACATGTTGTTTGCTTACAAAGATTCAACATGGTAAAAATGGGAAGGTGACAACTGCCTCCTTCATCAATGCAAATGACAATAATCTCCTCTCTTCCACCACGTAAAAATAAGCATTGAATCATCCCAGGCAGAAATACCCTTCTGCATTTAGAAAGATGGATATGGAAAGGCAACACCTGCTCTCGTTCATGTAGTCATAAAATTGAAGTCTATCTAATGGTGGTGAGGGACTTTTTAGGGTGTCAGGCAGTGATAGGACTAGGGGGAATGGAGCAAAAATAGATGCAGATTGGATGTTAGGAAGAAATTCTTCACCATGAGGGTGGTGAGGAGACACTGGCACAGGTTGCCCAGGGAGGTGGTAGAAGCCTCATCCCTGGAGGTTTTTAAGGCCAGGCTGGATGCAGCTTTGAGCAACTTGATGTAGTGTGAGGTGTCCCTGCCCATGGTAGTGGGGGTTGGACCTGGATGACCCTTGGGGTCCCTTCCAACCCTAACAGTTCTATGATTCTAGTGATTCCATGGGAGGTTTAGGCTGGATGTTAGGAAGAAATTCTTCCCAGAAAGAGAGATTGGCCATTGGAATGGG
This sequence comes from Indicator indicator, assembly GCF_027791375.1. Taxonomy (NCBI): domain Eukaryota; kingdom Metazoa; phylum Chordata; class Aves; order Piciformes; family Indicatoridae; genus Indicator; species Indicator indicator. The sequence goes on from NC_072018.1 coordinate 31,756,335, forward strand.
CTGGCCAGGGAGGTGGTGGAGTCACCATCCCTGGAAGTGTTTAAAATAAGACTGGATGAGGAATTTAGTGTCATGGTTTAGTTGATTAGATGGAGTTGGGTGATAGGTTGGACTTGATGATCTCGAGGGTCTTTCCCAACCTGGTTAATTCTGTGATTCTGTGATTACCCCCAGGTCTTCCTCTTCAGGGTTGCTCTCAATCCCTTCATCCCCCAGCCTGGATTGATACCAAGGATTGCCCCAACCCAGGTGCAAGTCCTTGCACTTGGCATTTTTGAGTCTCATGAAGTTAACACAGATCCACTTTTCAGGCTTGTCCAGGTCCCACATCTCATGCCACTGTTTCCCAAACAGAGATAATAAATAACGCCTGCACATAGCTCCGTGAGGTTTGCACAGAAAACCAGAATAAGCTACTCCAAAGGTCACTCTTCTCTCACCTCACTGAAAATCCAAGTTCTTTAGGCTCTGCTGGCTTCTCTTATGATTCTTCCTTATGCTCTGAGCCATTCTTCTCTCCACAAGGATGGGCTGTTTAGATGCTCACCTTCTAATCAGCCACAATTACAGCCTTTTCCAGTATCATCTGCTGCCAGATTTTAGGGTGGGGGAAAAAAAAGAGAGAAAGTGGTGGGTTTGGGTTGGTTTTTTTTTTTCCTTTTCTTTAAAAAATAAAAAAGAGGGAGGCAAATGCTTGGAAAGACATATGTGTTTAGTGTTGTTGGCAGATTTGTAAACTTATTAGTGCCTCCACACACTGTGTAATTAAGATCTAGTGGTAATTAGTTAATAGTTAAAAATAGGGGTTGGTATTGTGCTGCTTGAAAAACGCCCACAGGATAATGTGTTCTTTGCACTCAGGCTGCAGTTAGGGTCTCCTAAAAAAATGTTCATTTCAAAAACCACATATTTGCTTCAGAGCCAGATTTATTTTTTTTTTAAATCAAAGTGGGTTTCAGGGTGTCTGCACGCATGCGTTTGTGTGTGTGTGTGTGTGTGTGTGTGTGTGTTCAGCCTCTTTATCTTGGGGCATTTGTGTGTCTTGGTGTGATGTCCAATGAGAGATACTGAGAGCCCTGGGGCTGTTTAGTCTTGAGAAGACTGAGAGGGGATCTGATCAATGTCTATCAATAGCTGAGAGGTGGGTGTCAAGTGGAGGGGGCCAGGCTCTTTTGGGTGGTGCACAATGATAAGCCAAGGAACAATGGGTTCAAACTTGAACACAGAAGATTTCACTTCAACATGAGGAGAAACTTCTTTCCAGTGAGGGTGACAGAGCACTGGAACAGGCTGCCCAGGGGGGTTGTGGAGTCTCCTTCTCTGGAGAGTTTCCAAAGCCACCTGGATGCATTCCTGTGCAGACTACCCTAAGTGATGCTGCTCTGGCAGGGGAGTTGCACCTGATGATGTCTTGAGGTCCCTTCCAACCTCTGATATACTGTGAGACTGTGAAACCAACAGCGGGGTTTTTTTGTTGTTTTGTTTTATTTTTTTTTCTTGGATGAAAAATTAAGCTATAAAACTGCAGACTCCACACAGCCATGGAGGGAATGGGAGCTTTCTCATTTGGAGATTTCCATGGACAGAAACCTGCTCATCAAAGGAAATTGTTCAGAAATCCACAGGAATGGCAGATGTGCAGCACCACAGGGCAGATGTCTGAGAGAGTTGTGCATGTATTTTCTAAATATTCAGGGATTACCACAGTCTATAGATATAATCCTTTAGTAACCTCAAATGTCAAAGACAATGCAAAAACTGCAACGCCTTGCAGTAAACGTTTGGCCAAACTGCCCTGTAAGTATTTCCCACACATATTTCAAGTAACTTGTCCTTATCCAGTGAAAGGAAACCCAGAAGAGGTGATGTGGCTTTTTAAATTCCTTAACTCCTGCTTTGTAATGTAGCCCAGACCCGTGTGAGAGCTGCTGGGTGATGTTCTGAAAGGACGTCTCATTTGGCTGTCATAAGCAATCTGTGGTGATGTGTTGTGCAGACAGGCATTTGTCTCAGGTAATCCAAAGGGCTTATTTTGATTGCTTGATAGATCCAAGGAATGTAGAGTCGACTCAATGGGGGATTCATTTATTATGCTCCCAAACCACTCCTAAATCTTTCCTTATGTCATGTCAATGGATTTGTCAGGCCACCCTCAAACAGCAGCGGTATGCTGGTTGGGGAAATTTACCCGTGTCAAGCTGACTTAGTTGCTGTGTTTATAGACCTGAAGGAAATTCTGCTGCAGGAAATAATGTGGACTTTGTTTTGTGCCCTTGAGAGAAGTGTCTTCTCTCGATCCTAGGAAATAAATAAAATAAACCCCAACCTACTCCAGTTCTACAGTAAAGCAGAAGAGACCAGGTCTAGAGAGTCTTAGCATGGGCCAGCCAAGCTATTTCATGGGTTGCTCATGATATGCACACATGATTTAATAGCTAGAAATCTCTCATGGGGTGATGGTTTAAACTAGAAGAAGGGAGGTTTAAACTAGATATTAAGAAGACATTTTTTGCACTGAGAGTGGGGAGACACTGGCACAGGTTGCCCAGAGAGGTGGTAGATGTCCCACCCCTGGGAATATTCCAGGTCAGTTTGGATGGGGCTCTGAGCAGCCTGATATAGGTTGAAGATGTCCCTTCTCACTTCGGGGTGGGATTGGAGCAGATGACCTTTAAAGGTTCTTTCCAACCCAAAGCATTCTCTGATTCTGTGATTCTCTGATGACATGAGGTATCACTACCTTGGAATTCATGGTAGGATTTACAGTAACATTTCTTTGATGCTGAAAGTGAATTTCTATTTCATCGTGTTCAGCTCTGAGGTTTTTGCTCCAATACCTGACTAGCCATTGGAAACTGATTTTCAGATAACATTTTCAGGTATGAATGTGCCCTTCCTCCAATCTGTTCCAACTAATTAGGTGTGGTGGTAAACCAACACATGGCAAATATTTTGGGAATATCACAAAGTTGGTTACATCTAACCCACGAGCAATGCAATAATATATGATGATAATTAAAATGTATATATGTAAATCAGTAATGCTGTTTGTTTCTAATCAAAGGAAATTTCTGATTGCAAAAGGAAAACACCCCACAAAAGCAAACAAAATGAAACCAATCATCTTTGAGTAGGAGCAGGTTTAAGGATTGTGACATGGTTGTGTGTGAGGAAAAGACAGAAGTCCATTACAAGAGTGAATTAGAATCATAGAACAGTGTGGGTTGTAAGGGAGCTCCAAAGGTCATCTAGTCCAGCCCCACTGCAGTCAGCAGGGACATCCTCCACTACAGCAGGTTGCTCAGAGCCTTGTTCAGTCTGACCTTGAATATCTCCAGGGATGGGGCCTCAATTTCCTCCCTGGGCAACCTGTTCCAGTGTTCCACCACCCTCATGGTAAAGAACCTGTTCCTAACATCCAGTCTAAATCTTCTCCATTGCCCCTCATCTTATCACTGCAGGCTTTTATAAGGAGTCCCTCTCCAACCTTCTTGTAGGCCCCTTTCAGGTACTGGATGTTTGCTATTTGGTGTCCCCAGAGCCTTCTTTTCTCCAGGCTGAACAACCCCAGGTCCCTGAGCCTGTCCCCCTAGGACAGGTGTTTGATATCATTCTGTGTTCTATTCTGATGTGGAATTCTCTTTGTTTTAAACTGAAGAGGACATGACCAGTGACTCTTAAAACATGGGAGAGCTTTTTCCATCCTTTCCTTCCTTTGGAAAACCCTGGTTCAGGAATAAATGAGCACTGTGGCAGAGGGACAATGTAGGAGGCATGCTCATGCACAGAGTTGGCTGTACTGTGTAACATCACTGCAGGGGAACCAACAGAGACCATCCCTCTGGACCTTTGATTGCTGTTTGTAGCCTCTTCTTGGGATGTAGTTGAAACTGGCCAAGGGATGAAGGAGTTCTTGGGTGTGGTGAGAATGGCAAGGACATGGAAAACCAGAGATGAGCACTCTGAATACGTGCTCTCTTACCCCTTGTTTCCTCAAGAAACCAGTAAGACACAAAAGAGCCTTTATTCACTTTGCTCTTCTCTTTTTTCACTGCTTCAAGCAGTGTCCAGCTTGGGCTCACTTGGGACTCAAAACCAACATAGCCTACAGATTCACCTTGGGGTTGATGCACATTGCTTTCAGAGAAAAGCTTCATTTGTCACCTGATCAGTCATCACTGGGGACCACCAGTTGATCACCAGTCATTTCAGTGCTTGGAAAAATGTCATTGCATGCAAAGCTACCAGAGCATGAGAACCTCTGGAACATCCAGTCACCAAGGCTGGACAGTGAAAAACCTCTCCAGTGAGACTTCTGGGCTGTCCAAGAGACTGCAAAATCCTGGAGAACTTGAGAATTGTGGATAGGGACCAACTGTTTGCTGTCTCTTCCAGAATGAGAACTAGGAAGAACAACCCATCGCAGGCAAATAGCAACAGGTTCAAGGAATCTGCTGACCTGAAAATGACCATAAAGTGGGAACTGAGAAGGGGTCTGTATCATACCTGCTTGCCCTGGCCTTACTTTTCTTATGGGAGCCTGTCACTGGCCAAAATCAGGGAGAAAATACTAAGTGTATGCTTGGTGTGAACAAGTCCAGCTGTTGTAATGCTCTTGGGGCAGGCTGCTTCCCAGACTGGTGCACCCCACAAGTCCATCAGTCTGCCCAACTGTGAGTTGAGGTTGGAGTAATCCCTGTGCTACTGTCTCTACAATTTCTAATTTAATGGTGTTTGCTTTACAGTGGTCTCTTTCCTTCTCACTTAGAAATTTTGTGTTGAAAGGCAGTTCTGATGACTCTGATTTACGATGACAGCAACTTCAGTGGTATTTGAAGTGACTGGAAGGAAGAGATAAATAAACTTGAATATTCCTTGATAAAGCAGTGGAAGAGTTCTTTTCTTCCCTATTAGGTTCCTAAATACTAAGCCAGGCATGGGAATTTGTTTCACCTCGTTTTAGACAACTAAAAGTTGGACATCTTGTTCAAGCTGGTCCTTCAGGGTTTATCTGAACGACCTGGAAGAGGATGCCAACATATCTAGAAGGTAGTTCTTCTGCACTTTGGGACAGGATGAACCATGGTCTGGAGAAGCCCACCCTCTTTACTGCTGACTGTGGAGATAGTGCAGAGCACTGCACAAGAAACCTAATTTTTAGAGGGCTGAAGTCAGGCAAAAGCAACCCAGACTAGGCAGAGTGAGCAAGGCCATGTCCAGAGACAGAGCTGTCCCTCAACAGCTTTGGATGTTTTGAGTAGGTAAAGCTTTGAGTCTTGCTTCTTGGCCTTCCAGAGCTTGAAAGCCATGAGTAGAGTCCTTGGTTATTGGGTGAGTGTCATAAAGTACTCCTTGCTTCATCTCCTGCAGGACATCTAGCCAGGTCTGGAGAAACCTGCCTCTTGCTCTGCTGAGGCAGTGGTCAGTGCAATACAGAAGGAAATCTGGGGGTGGTAAATCGTAGCTGGAGGATAGCAAGGACTCCTCAAAGAGAAGCATGAGCAACTCAGTTATCTGCTAGTTAGGCTGATAAAGAGGGGCACAGGGGATTCTGCAGCACAAATGCTCAGGTTGAATCTTTGAAAGGATAACAAGCTCTGGCATTTTTAGGGCAGAATGAAAAAAAAAAAGAAGAAGAAAAAAAAAAGAGAAAAAGAAGAAGAAGCTGAAACAGCAGCAAATGATAATTCTTGATCTAAATCTTACAGATCACTGTACTTGCAATGAATCCAATGGGGCAACAGTCCAGGTAAGAACTGCAAAACTAGATCTGTTGGATGAGCCCTATCTTGACCCAAAAACTTCTTAACTGTCTTTCTAGCTCCAATGGAGACTGTGCAGTCTTGATCACTCCTCAGTATTTCACATGGGAGAGAGGAAAGGACTCCTACTCCTCTAAGACATAGAGAGAGTCTTGATTCAGAGACCTGAATGAACACTAAGAGTAGTTCTACTGATCCTGAACAAAACAGATGGGGAAAGCCCACCAAAAGATCTCTACATTAGAGAAATGTTCTTCCTGAGGAATGGCAATCACTGTGCTTCCAAGAGACCACTGCTTCCTGCTTCAGGGAGTCACAGAATGGTTGGAGGTGGAAGGGGACCTCTGGAGGTCATCTGGTCATAGAATAATTTTTGCTTGGAAAAGACCTCTAGGATCATCAAGCCTAACACCACCCTGGCCATTAAACCATATCCAGATGTGCCATGTCTACACAGTTTTTTGAGACCTCCAGGACAGTGACTCTGCCATTTCCCTGGACAGCCTCTTCCAATGCCTGACCACTCTTTCAGTAAAGGCTTTTTTTTTTTTCCCTAATATCCAACCTAAGCCTCCCCTGCTGCAATGTGAAACCATTTCCTCTCATTTTATCACTTGATACTAAGCAGAAGAGGCCAACACCACCTCACTACCACCTCCTTTCAGGTGGTTCTAAAGTGCAATAATGTCTTCCCTCGGCCTCCTCTTCTCCAGAAAAGTCCAATCCCTTTGCTAAAACAGGCTCACTCAGAGCAGGCTGCACAGGATCATGTCCAAGTGTGTTTTGAATCTCTACAAAGAAGGAGACTCCACAATCTCCTTGGGCAGCCTGATCCAGTGCTTTGTCACCATCAAAGGAAAGAAGTTTTTCATCATGTTCAGATGGAACTTCCTGTGTTACAGCTTGTGCCAGTGCCCCTTGTCCTGTCACTGCCCACCACTAAAAAGAGCCTGGCCCCATCCTCTTCCCCCCCACCATTTAGATATTGTAAGCACTGAGAAGATCCCCTCTCAGTCTTCCCTTCTTCAGGCTAAACAGCCCCAGGTCTCTCAGCCTTTCCTTGACAGAGAGATGCTCCAGTACCCTCATCTTTGTAGCCTCTCCTGGACTCTCTCCAGTAGTTCCCTGGCCCTCTTGATCTGAGGAACCCAAAACTGGTCACAGTACTTTAGATGCGACCTCAGCAGGGCAGAGTAGATGGGAGGAGAACCTCCCTTGACTTGCTGGCCACACTTAATGCACACCAAGGTGCTTGTGAAGATACTGTGAAGATGCTGTGTCTGCTGTGCTAGCTATTAATTAACATTCAAGAGAGAAGCTGCCAGTTCCACTTGTGTGAGCAAGTTGCTTTCTGCACGGTGCACTGCAGCTCACGGCTGCCAGCAGGATTCTGTGCCAGTGGGCTGGGCTGGGCTGGGCCAGCAGGATGTGAGACAGCAAACTCTGCTTTTCAGGAGCTGGGATGGCGTCATGACACACCAGGGACTAGAGGGCACATGCAGTTCCTTGCCACATGTTTGTCACAGGGAATGCAATGCTACTGCATTTCTTACATGCAGGTGGGAGAAGCCTCATCCCTGGAGGTTTTTAAGGCCATGCTGGATGTAGCTCTGAGCAGCCTGATCTAGTGTGAGGTGTTCCTGCCCATGGCAGTGGGGTTGGAACTAAATGATCCCTGAGGTCCTTTCCAACCCTAACAATTCTATGATTCTATGATTTCAAGTGCAGAAGTGCACACCACTGTTTCCACCTTTGTCAACAGCTCTTTCATCAGATCTTGATTAAACAAAACATTCCAATTACTGCCCTTGTTTAAGCAGGAGCTTGAGACACATCTGTGGGGAACAATTTTTATACACTCATCCAACCCCTCTGCCAAACTTGGTTTTGAAAGTCTCCAGAGACTCCATAACTTCTCTGGGCAGCCTGTTCCAGCGCTCCACTACCCTCACCATAAAAAAGTTTCTCCTCATGTTTAGGTGGAACTTCTGTGTGCCAGCTTGTACCCATTGTTCCTTGTCCTATCACTGGGCTCTACTGAAAAAGAGAGTGGCACCTTCATCCTGACAGACACCCCTCAGGTACAGACATAAGTAGAATCCCCTCTCAGCCTTCTTTTCTCAAGACTAAACAGCCCCAGTTCTCTCAGTCTTTCTTGATGGGGGAGGAATCCCCCAATCATGCTTGTAGCTCTCTTGAGTTGGGGAGCCCCAAACTGGAAAAGGTTGTTCCAGGTCTGGGCTCACCGGGGCAGAGTAGAGTGGGAGGAGGACCTCTGTAGACCTGCTGGGCACACTTTTCTTCATGCACTCCAACATGTCATTGGCCCTCTTGGCCAAGAGGGCACATTGCTGTCCAGTGGCTGATCTGCTGTCTCCTAGGACTCCAAGTTCTTTCTCCATGGAGCTGCTTTCCAGCAGGATAACTCTGTACTGGCACCTGGTGTTGCTCCTCCCCAGACGCAGGACTCTATGTTTATCCTTATTGAACTTCTTGAGGTCCACCTTTGCCCATCCCTCCACCCTGTCCATCTCTCTCTGACCAGAAGTGGTGGGTGACCATCCCAGCTGAGTGCCAGCACTGCAGCCAAGCTGCTTTTCCTTAAAGCCCTGCGTGCTTCAAGCCGGTGAGCAGCGAATTGCCAAGCGGAGCGCGTTTGACAGTGTGAAGGCAGAGCCTCAGTCTGGCGGCTGCTGCTCCGCTGGGAAATCCTCTGCCCGGCTCCTGTCACCTCACTACCTCAGGGAGCTGCAGTCAGGACCAGAGGTGATACCTTCATTTTCAGGTGTAACTGCTCTCTCAGCTGTTTGCCTTCTACAATCACCCTCCACTGCTACGTGTGAAAAACCTTCACCGCTGTGCAAAATTGCTGCGTATCAGACGGGAAAGGTTCCCTGGGGCTGGTTTTCAGGAGACTGTTTCACAGCTCTCTGCTGGGGAACATCCATTCCTGCTCCAGTCTGTGCTGACCCACAGAAGGTTCAGGCTTTCAGCAGCATCCTGACTCAAAGCTTGGGTCCTGTAACCAAAGATGCAGCCACTCAGATATTTAGGTTTGAAGAGCACTAATTCAGCATCCTCTGTACCAGCCACGAAGGTCATTTTTATCTGACCAGTGTTCCCATCAACAGATTATGGCATTTGCTCTGAGAAGCTGCTTGTCTGTACCTTCTCTGGACACTTTCAAAACCCACCTGGATGTATTCCTATGTTGACTACCCTAAGTGATCCTGCTCTGGCAGGGGGGTTGGACCTGATGATCTCTTGAGGTCCCTTTCAACCTCTAATGTACTCTGATAGTGGGATACTGGGATCTTCATACCTCCAAACGTCCCAGCTCTGCAGTGCCTTGTTCATATGGCAGTGTCAGGCTCCTCTTAGCACCACATTGCTTTTGTTCTTCTGCTGACACACCACCAGGATGTGCTGTCACTCAGTGAGATCTGGACACATTGGAAAGTTGGGTGAAGAAGATGATAATAAAGGTCAACAAGGGCAAGTGTAGGGTCCTGCACCTGTGGAGGAATAACTTCATGCAGTAAGGACAGTTAGGGATTGACCTGCTAGAAAGCAGCTCTGTGGAGGAGGACCCGGGAAGTCCTGATGGACAAGTTCAGCACAAGCCAATAATGTGCTCTTGCTGCCAAAAGGCCAATGGTGTCCTGGGGTACATTAAGAAAACTGTGGCTAGCAGGTTGAGAGAGGTTCTCCTCCCCCTCTGTTCTTTCTAGTGAGGTCATATCTGTACCACTGTGTCCAGTTTTGGGCTACTCAGATCAAGAGGGCCAGGGAACAGCTGAAAAGAATCCAGCAGAGGCTATGAAGATGAGGGGCCTGGAGCATCTCTCTGATGAGGAAAAGCTGAGAGACCTGGGGCTGTTTAGCTTGGAGAAGACTGGGAGGGGATCTTCTCAATGCTTATCAATACCTATAGGATGGACATCAAGAAGATGGGGGCAGTGGTGCCTAGTGACAGGACAAAGGGCAAGAAGCACAAACTGGAAGGTAAGAAGTTCCATCTGAAGACGTGGAGAAACTTCTTTCTTGTGAGAGTGACAGGGCACTGGAACAGGCTGCCCAGAGAGGGTGTGGAGTCTCTTTCTCTGAAGAATTCAAAACATACCTGGACAGGATCCTGTGCAACCTCCTGTGGGTGGCTGTGCTTTAGCAGAAGGGTTTGACTAGATGATCTCCAGAGGTCCATTCCAATCCCTGCCATGCTGTGATTCTGTGGAATTTCAGCTGAGGTAGGCCTGCACAGATTCTGATATCCAAGATGTATCCACAGAGATGCTTGTATACCACAAGCTTTGACCATACCAACCAAGGTGTTAATGATTCTTCCCTGGTTTGCAGTAGTGGCAGCACCATGGCTGGTCTTTCCATGAACACCAATGGCTTGTCATGGGAGGAAGGCTCAGTGTTTCAGTGTTCACTGAGGGCTTCTTCATCACTTCTCATTCCTGAACTGGGCAAAGTGCAACCGCAGTCTCCAAGGATATTTCAGACTCCATTGCATAAGTGCCCTCTGGTCCTTTCTGGATATATCAGACTCTGGCTTGCTGCTGAGGCTCTCTCCTGAGCTGCATATATTTCCAAATGTGGCAGCAAAATGGCTCACTGTAGCACACTAATTGCACCCTTCCCCTTCCATGAGCTCTCCAGCTCTTGCACAGGAATTGCCATACCCACTTAGACCACCAGCTCATCAAATCCTACTTCCTGCCTCCAGCAATGCCCAAAAAACTGAGGCTTCAGAGCATACCTGAGCACACAAAACTAACTGCACAGTTCTGGGTGGGCAGGTGGAAAACCTCTTCCCTGGCTGCCACAGAAGATCCACTTATGCACTGAAGCATGAGATTTGATTACCTTTATTACAGGATCTTTGCATGCAGAGCTACAAATGCTCATGGTCATGCAATTACCCAGTCACAGGAGTTGACTCAGTGACCTTCTTTGGCAGTGAAGACCATAAACTGGCTACATACAGCAGAGGGGCCTCTGATTTGCTGCACCTCCATTGAACTTTACCTTCAATGAGTGATATCCAGTGACTTATATTACACATGGCAAGGTAAAATGGAGAGTTTCAGGCTTCTTGTTCCTTTTTTTTTTCTCCCATCTGATTATCCTCAAACCCTTCTTTTGTCTTTATAAAACATTTCTGGATCTTTGACCACTTTCTTTTACAGTATCACAGTCTCACAGTACATTAGAGGTTGGAAGGGATCTCAAGAGATCATCAGATCCAACCCCCCTGCCAGAGCAGGATCATTTAGGGTAGTCTGCACAGGAATGCATCCAGGTGGCTTTGGAAAGGCTCCAGAGAAGGAGACTCCACAACCCCCCTGGGCAGCCTGTTCCAGGGCTCTGTCACCCTCACTGCAAAGAAGTTTCTCCTCATGCTGAGCTGAAATCTTCTCTGTTCAAGTTTGAACCCATTGTTCCTTGTCTTATCACTGTGAACCACTGAAAAGAACCTGGCCCCCTCCCCTTGACACCCACCCTTCAGCTATTGATAGACATTGATCAGATCCCCTCTCAGTCTTCTCTTCTCCACACTAAACAGCCCCAGGGCTCTCAGTCTCTCTTCACAGGGGAGATGCTCAAATCCCCTAAGCATCCTCCTGGCTCTCTGTTGGATTTCTCCAGCAAACCAGATTATTCTTGTACTACTTTTCAGGCTTTTCCAGCACTCTGGAGCAAAGGTGAGTATCATCCATGAACTATCCAACATATCCCTTGGCTTTTCTGAGCAAAGATCTCAGGTACATTTGGAACAAGGGCATGGCTATTATACAAATGCAAGAAGGAAGATCATTTCAAGGGCTGACACCATCTGAGATCCAGTAGAGGAGAGAAGATGATGAGTGCATCTAGTTCAACTTTCAAGGGATATTTGTAGACAAGAAGGAGACCAGAGAGCACATTTCTCACTGAAATTGTTCCAGGTATCACAAGCAACAGGAGGAACAGCTATTTAAAGAGAAGGGTGGGGATATGTTGGTTTCAAGCAAAACAATGCTACAAAAACCCATTTAGCATCTCTTCAAGCACATGATGCTGAGGCCTTGAGTGCAAGGAGCTAGAAAAGTGACTAGAGTCTCAGGAGTGAATTGCTGAAGTGAAAGGAAGCTGGGATGAAATGCCAGCCAGCCCTGTCGGTCCTTCCTTCCTTCAGTGTTGCTCAGAAATGCCTGATGCTTTCTGACTGGTTAGCCAGGGCTGGAGCAATTACTTGGTTGCAGCATTTTCACTTTTACAGAAAAAAAAAAAAAAAAAAAAAAAGAGGCTTCTTTTCTTTGCATGAGTTCCAATTTTGGCTCCTATTTTATGAGCTGACACTGTTGACGAAGGTCTGTGCTATACAGTTCCTCTGTTTTGCTCCTGTCCTTGTCATAGTGGCCACATGGCCACTGTCCTTCCCTAGTGTGCTTGAAACTCAGTTCCCTGGAACTGTGTCTAAACCTGGGAATTGAACGCTTTGGGACACAGATTGTCACTCACATTGTTCAATTGCTGCTTTCAGCCCAGATGAACAAACATTGACCTAAACAAGCATTGACCCAAACAAGACAGAAGCTCAGGAGTCAACATAGACCAGGGACCATACCCAGTAGACCCCCTGTTTGGAATCATAGAATGGTTTGGCTTGGAAAGGACCTTTAAAGGTCATCTAGTCCAACCCTCATGCAGTGAGAAGGGACAGAGCTTCAACTGCATCAGGTTGCTTAGATGCCAAGGCAACCTGATCTGGAATGTTTCCAGCAATGGGACTTCTACGACCCCTCTGGGCAACCTGAGCCAGTGTCGCACCACCCTCATTGCAAACAATTTTCTTCTTAGCTCTAGTCTGAATCTCTCCTCTTTTTCTAAAACTACTCTAAAACCATCACCCCTTGTCCTGTCCCAACAGCCGTGCTAAAAAAGATTGCCCTCATCTTTCTTACAGGCTTCTTTAAGTACTGAAAGGCCACCATAAGGTGTCCCCATAGTCTTCTGTTCTGCAGGATGAACAACCCTGACTCTCACCCTGTCCTCACAGAAGAAGTGTTCCAGCCTTCAGATCATTTCCATGGCCTCCTCTGTACCCACTCCAACAGGTCCATGCCATTCCTGTGCTGAGGACCCTAGAGCTGGACACAGCACTGCAGGTAGAATCTCATCAGAGCAGAGCAAAAAGGTAGAATCCTCTCCAACTTTCTGCTGCCCACACTTCAGTGGATGCAGCCCAGGGTACAGTTGGTTACCTGGGCTTTGAGAAGGAAGACTGAGAGAGTTTAATAGCATGGATGTGGCTAGACTGTGCCAAGGACCTCAGGACTAGAGAGTAGGCCTGGTCCTGTTTGGGTTTTTTGGCTGGTGTAAGTACAGCCCTGCTCTCTACCCTGTCCTGGTTTTGGTGCATTGATGAGATAGTTTTTCAGCTGTTAATATCATAAGAAACTTCTCAGTCTCTGAAGAGGGTCTTGTGAGGTTCTCTTGCCCTGTACAGTCTGTGACTGAGGTCATTGCTCACATCACCCTTTCTGGAGGCATCTCTCTGTAAACTGCCATCTACATGTCTGGTCCTCAACTCTGTGCTTAGTGAAGAGCCCAGGGCGTGTTGAGAGTCAGGTTACCCAGATCCACCTAGCAATGAGCTGCGTAGGAGTGCAGGGCATGACAGAGACACAGCACACAGCCTGGACACACCATACTGATGTGTGGGTTGCTGCCTGACAGCCTGCTTGGTCCTGTCCATCTTCCCAGCTGGGTCACTTCTGAAGAAGGCAGCTATGCCTGCAGGCAAGAACAAACCTGGAACAAATGGATCAAACAGAGATTAGCCTGGTCCAGGGGGAGCAGAAAGGAAAGCAGACAGCCCTGATATTTATTCCTTTATCTCTGTTCACCACCCTTTGCTATGAGATATTGGCATAGCTCGGGTTTCTGGCCCCCAAGGTGGCTTGCACAGTGAGGTCCAGAGGTATGGGAGCACTTCCCCTGGATCTCATAATCTTGTGCTCCCTCTGTAGTCAACAAATGCCTCCAACAGGAGATCCTTCTCCAGCACAGGGACTGGATCTATCCTCCTAGAGTATAGCAGGACACAGGTGTCTGAGTGGTGAACCCAGTGGCAGGTGGTCAAAGTCGAGCTCAAAGGCAGATGCTGGAAGAGCCCTTCCAAGGGTGCTGAAAGGGCTGCTTGGCCCTGTGCCGGGATGGGAGATGTCTGTGGTGTGTGGATACCACAAAAGCTTGCTGGAGACACCAGGAATGTCTCCAACACAGCCGTGAATAAACCTCTCCAGCTGGTTCTGGGACTCCCACCACAGAGAAGTCTTCAGGGAGGACTGAAGGTGTCTGTGCTGGGCTGTGTTTGCCACCAGACTGAGACTTGGACATGATGAGTCTGGACCCTCTCTTGCCAAGGGTACATCTCACCTTATCAGCAGCTTTGGAATCATTGTGATTCCTTCTTGATTCTGTAGGCAATCACCTACCACTATTGATTCTGAGCACCCAACTCTTCCTTCCAGCAAAACACCAGACCATGCTAGACACCCAGGGCCACCTCTAAATCCTTTTAGTCATACAGGCATTGAATGAATTGCCTTCACTCCCTGACACCATTTCTTCCTTCACAGGCCCAGCACATAGCCAATCCCTCCCTGTGAAAGCCTTAGAAACCATCACATTGCCTTGGTTAATGCAACCTCCCTCTTTTTGGTCTCTGGCCATGTTCTGCACCTGGAACTCCTCCTGCCCCATCTCTCCCTTCCCTAGGTGGTCATCCTGCTTCCTTTCCTTCCTCCACATCTCCCTTACACCACTGTACTCCTTCCTACAGGCTTGCCTGCTCTCTCCTGGCCCTTGCAGGACCATTAGTGGTGGGAGCTGAGGGCCTGGGTTCCAACACTACTTCCCCCAGAGCAACTGCCCTGGGACTCCCCACGCAAGGTGGGCATCCCATATCTAGCTGAAAAGCACAATGTATTTCTGGGCAACAACATCACCTTTGCTCTTTTTTCATCTTCTCATGCAGCCCACAAGTCCATCCCTCCTACAAGACCACTCTCTCCCAAAGAGAATCACAGCCACCAACCCCCATGATGCTCTAAACCCTGGGGACACAAAGCCATTCCCTGTTCCTCCATCCCAGTCACCTCCCCCACATGCTTTCCTTCTCTAATCCTCAAGGAGCCACAGCTTAGGAGCCTGAGCTTAGCATTGCATGATGTGCATGTCCCATTGTCCCCCTCTAATAGCATAAGCCTTGCATGAATCCTCCTGATTTTAGGGCATGGAGTGTTGCTGGAATTCTTTGCCTTGATTCCAGTGCCTGTATTGGGTCTTTTATTTATTTGCTTACTCTCTGGGTCAGATATTCCTTACATTGGTCAGCTTGATCATCCTTCCATGCCACGTGCTGTCAAAAAGGCTGCCCTCTCACTTGATTTACAGTTGATATTTCTGTGGGGCTAGGCTAAAGGATTCAGCTTGGTCAAGGATGACAGGGAAGGGCAAGCAATGGAAATGCAGAGTTGCTGGGCTTGTGAGGGTGGAAAATCCTGGAAGAAAAGGATGTTTCAGCTCTAGTTTTATTTGGGTTTTGTCAAGGTGATTAAAAACTTCATACACTGGAAGATCCCAAACATTGTGGCATTGGTTTCCTAGATGAAGACTAAGTGGGATCAGGGGAAGAGGCTTGCACTGGAATATCCCAAAGAGATGGGGCAGAGTGGAATAGAGCTGCAGGTCTGCATATTGTCTTTGGCCATTAAAGCAGGAGGTTTACCTTTGTCCATGATGGGGCAAATTCTGCACTCCTTCATGCCCCTGGAAAGGAGCTGAACAGGCTGGATGCACAAAAGGAAAAGAAACCAGATGACAGATCCATAAGAAGTGCTTTGGTGTGGGGGCACAGCAGTGGTCCCAGCAGGGAAGCACTTATTCTCAGGGCACTCGCAGAGGGGCTTTGCCCAAGACATATTTAAGCAGCTTATGACCATTAGACAAATGTTTAATCTGCAGGAAAAGTGGGCCATGAGGCAGGCAGGTGCTCTGATGCATTTAAGGCCATGGAGCAGCTGGGCCTGCAAGACAGAGTGGTGGAGGGGGCATTTTATCAGAGGAGCATAAGACTGAGGTGAGCAGCATTGGACCTTGCACCTCGGGTGTTGAGACAAAGCAATTGCAAACATCCAAAAGGTTTTGGGTGGAAAGGTAAAAGGACCCCTGAAATCACCTAACAGCAGCAGGGATAGGGAGAGAGAACCCCCCACAATTAATGTCCCAAGCCTGGTTGCACCTCTTCCACCCACATCCTCAGCCTGACTTGCAGGACCTGAGCCAGCCAAGTGGAAGGCAGCTTGATGGAATATTGCTTTCCAGATGTGCAGCTCCGGCCTTGCAGATGCAGGCACTGCTGAAGGGCACACAAAGCCAGACAGAAAATCTGCCAGATCGTTTCCAGACCTGATCCTTGTTTGCCCTAAATAAAGATCTGGTCTGCAGGAGGCTAGAGCAGAGCAGCAATAACTTCAGTCATCTGCAGCTGCGTCTCCTCCTCCAAGGAAAAGGCTTGAGGTGACACCTCCCAGGTCCGTGAGCAGCATTTCCTAAGCGAGTGCCGTTATTTTGAAGACATCCAAAAGATGGCAGCCTTCCCCAAATCTTCTTCCTCGCCAGCTACCTGGACTCTGAGCAGGAGAGACGTCTCACCTTCATCCCTGACACTGCAGCTGGCACTGCCCGTGGGAGGCCGGGCTCAAAAGCTGCAGAGAACTGCTGGAAGTCTCTAGCAGCGCTGCTGGGATTACGCTGGTGCTGGCTTCTGCCCGGAAAAGTGGTCGTGTCTGCCTCCTTCTGGAAGAGGGATTTGGATTTCCTCTTGCCTGTACATCAGCCAGCTTGTCTACGTGCTGGCAGAGCCAGCAGCATTTCCTCACCATCCCTGGTGCTCCTTTGGGAGGGGGGGTGGTTGAATTTGGACCTCAAGAGGGAAGAAGCTGAAGAAGCCAGGAGTACACTGATTTGTGGAATCTATTCCCAATTTTTCCTGCCTTGCACACTAAGATGGTGGGGCAAGCTCTACCACCCAGTGCCTAGCTCAGGTTGTAGAGCACATTGTGCTGTCAGTCACTCACCCACCAAAGACCCCCTCAACAAATCCCCACCTCCTTTCCCAGAGCTTTCCTCTGTCTCAGTTTTCATTGCAAGAGCTCCTCAGGACTGGAAAGAAGGTCTTCATATCCCTGTTTTGTGCAGCTCTGTTTTCCAGGCTTTGTCTTTGGAAGTGGAAGATGGGAACACAAGCAAAATCTTTTCTTTTCCAAGCATCGTTTTTACCAGGTCACTCGTCTCTCCACATTACATTTGCAAGCTACAGCCAGGCTCAAACACAAAACAACAACTTCAGCTCTCTTTCCCACACCTCCATGTCTCTGAGTTTACCAGTCTAAGAGAAATAAGTCATGCAACCTATTTCTGACTCTGCTCCTGTGGCCTTGGACACACTTAAGACATCTCTGCCAGTCAATTAAACTGTGCCAGGACCAGTCTTGTGGCACTGAGGCCAACTGGCACTACCTGGCCATGACCAGATTATGACTGGTGTGTGAGCAATTCCTCATTCCTCTGCCAACCATGTCCCTCACCAGTGGACAGCTTTGCTGTTGTCCCCACCTGGTTTTGCAGCCTTCCTGCCAGAGAGGAACTGTCTCTGCTGAGCAACCAGAGAGCATTTCTCTCCTGCAAACAGGCAGCTGTTTGCTCAGCAGGCATAAGCAGAGAACAGAACCATCATGGGATACAAATGCTTTAGAGAATTGGTTCCAAATCTCTTGGCAGAGGAGGGGAGTGATGCCTGTAAGGTCACTATCATGTCAAAGAGCTTCTGAAGAAATCCAAAGGCACCTGGGGAACAGAAACCATCACCTTTATAAGATTATGTCTGGGCTGCTCATTCTCAGCCAGGGCAGCATCTCTTAGCTCCACTGAAGACCCCTTGGAGGAGAAAAGCAATCTATGACCCAGTGGTGATAGCAAAACTCCAACCACCAACAGCAGCAAAGACTCTGTGACCTTGCTTGTAGTTAAGAGCTTAGAAGAGGTAATAAAAGCCTAGGAAGGAATCTCTGGTCCTACAAGGCAGAGATGGTGTCTGTGGTGTGCTGCACACCTTGGGGATCATAGCTTTCAGCTGCTGCTGGCTAACCTGTCAGGAAAAAAAATCCTCAGAGGTTTTGTGGGCCCCCCTGTGCCCTGCTGGCTAGTCCAACAGCTCTGAGAGTGGACAGGTCTGAGCTTAGAGGACATGACTCAGAGCTATCAAGGTAGGCATGCTTGATAACAAATACAGTGAACGTGCAAAGCCTTGGTGATGATCATTGCTTGTAGATCACCTCAGTCTACAGGCAGACTGGACCTTTGGAGGCAGTGATGGGGTATACAGTGGATTTCTCTGTGATACCAATCCACTGTCTTCATCTGATCATCCTTGCAGGATTTTAACCACACAAAGGTGCAACTTCACAGGAACAGACTGCTGAGAAACTCCCTTGTGACTCCTGTTGTGATGAGGCTGATATATGTGCATTTGACCATAGCATATCCACAAACATGAATGTCTCTGGCAGGACTTACCAGATCTTTCCTGATCCTCTGCACACAAATGTTTGGAAGACAATGAACCACACATCACACTTCAGGGTGAGAACTGGTCATTTTACTGAAAGGAGCAAACTCCTTTTCCACCAAACAAGAAGAAACTGATGTGGACATCACTGTGGCCCTCCTCCTCTCAGCACCAAAAGTCTCTGCTCTACTTCTTCTTCCTGTGTGTCAGGCAGCAGTGCATCCTCCTGCAATCTTCAGTATGCTCCTCCTTCTCTCCTTTAGCACATTGCCTGGAGCAATACCCACTGCAGCTCTTTTTTGACTGGCTTTTGCCTGTAGAAAAGAGGAAAGAGAGCTACATCTGCATGGACTCATTCACCATGGTCCAGAGCACAGAAATCCCAGCACTACACAGTGAAAGTTCTCCTCAAAGTGCCCACATCCACTCTGCTGCTTGGGAATGGACCATGGCCACTGTCACCACTTGTCTCAGGAGTGCTTTGGGTACATTCTATTTGGGTCAGGGCAAAGCTGAGCCAAAGACAGTGCTGCCAATTGAATGGTCTGGCAGGCTTAGTTCAAGTGTCAAGATGAGACCTCAGTGCTGGCACTGCTGGATTTGTTGCTGCAGTCACACCATGGGTGTTTAGCTTGAGATGAGCTGAATTGCTCTGGGTTTTTAGTCTGCAGTATTTCATCCTTAGCACACACTAGATCACACTCAAAGGTGATGTTACCACCTTCAACAAATTTAACAAACCCAAGTATGCATAGCTGCTCAAAGAGCACAGAACCACAGGATTCACCAGGTTGGAAAAGACCTTTGAGATCATCAAGCCCAACCTATCACTCAGCACCACTGAATCAACTAAAACATGGCACCAAGTGCCTCATCCAGTCTTATTTTAAAGACTTCCAGGGACAGCGACTCCACCACCTCCCTGGGCAGCACATTCTGTCAACTCGTGCCCAATGACCATGATGAGACCCAGTTTAAGTGAAGAACCTCAACTGCTGGATGTCCAAATCTAGGATGGTATGAACTCCAGCAGGCTCATCAGCTGAACCCAGCCAAAATCTTGATACAAGGCTCACTATCCACACCTACTTCCCTGGAAAAGTCTTCTTTTAACCTTAGTGAACCTTTCTAGTTCACTATTATCTCTCATTTCTGCTCCACCTAATTTGCCATCTTACCTGGGGTGGCCATCAAGGCCATTAGAAAAACAGCAAACACAACATAGATGATCCTCATGACTGGGTAACCACCAGGATCACAGCAGCTCTGAGATGAAGCCTTGCAGAGAGATCCCAAACCAGCTGCTAAGAAAAAGGCTGGAGCTCCTGGTATTTATAGACATTTCTTGACAGAGAGGACAGTGTTAAGGAGGAGCATGACTTCCCTGCTGTCCAGGGACACATTGTTTGCTGCCCAGTGGGGTGTTGTGTCACTCCAACCCAGTGGCCATCTGACAATGAGACATCCACCCTGTGCCTGTTTGTCACTGGCTCTTTGTAGGCATCTCATGTGGCCTGTACAGGTGACTCTCCCTTGGGAGCTGGACTACTCTCAGTCTGGCTGACAAAGCTTTTAGACAGTTGGGACTACCAGTCCCTCCCTGGGCAGGGGACTTGCTGTTGGCTTGCAGGGATGGTTGTGGTAGACAGTGTTACAGCAACAAGCTTGAGATCTCTTCTTCTTCCTTTCCAAAAGAGAGACCTAAGAGGACTGGGGCTGCCCTGAGCAATGCCTTCCCATCTGCATGTCAAGAGCTAGACCCTCTACTAGAGGTGAAGTGCTGTGGCAATGGATGTGCAAGTTGTTATAGAGTTGAAATATCTTCCCTGCAAAAACATCCTGACTGATGTTGATCCTGAAGGTGAGGACACCAGTCTCAAGCTAATCATCTGGAGCTCAGTTCAGTTGCCTGAAGGCAGACAGCACCACTTGACACCTCCTGAAATTACTCAGCTTTCTCCTACTCTCCTACATCACGGAATCATGGAATGCTTTAGTTTGGAATGGACCTTTAAAAGTCATCTAGTCCAACCCCCCTGCAGTGATCAGGGACATCTTCAACTAGATCAGATTGCTCACAGTTCTGTCCAACTTGATCTGGGATCTTTTCAGTGACAGGACATCTACCACCTCTCTGGGCAGCCTGTGTCAGTGTTTCACCACCCTCAGCATAAATCATTTCTTTCTCATATCCAGAAGATTGGCAAGGAGCTTGTGCCTTTGTGTAAGATTTATTTTAATTTCTCATTATCCTGCCCTGGCTTTAATTTTCAATAAATTAGATCAATTTCCCCAAGTCAAATCTGGTTTGCCCATGATGGTGATTCCTGAGTGATGTCCCAGTTGTTGTCTCAACCTACAAGCCTTTCATCATATTTTCTTCCCCTGCCCAGCTGAGGAAGGGGAGTGATAGAGCAGCTTTTGGTGGGCACCTGGTGTCTAGCCAAGGTCAACCCACCACAGACTCTTATCCCTTGCTTATGTCTACGTGTCCAGGGGGGGTGGTAAGAAGAAACAACTTTCTTGCTAAGAAACCTCAAAACTGTGTTGTCTCTCCTAGAGTGGTGTAAAAGCAGGAGACTGCCCATCCAGTGGTGAGAGCCTCTAAAGACTTTGTCTAGCCAGAGGTGCATGGCTGCTCCTGCTACAGAGCTTCCACACACCTTTGATCACCTTCATGGCTCCTCTCTGTAACTTTCTCTGCTTCAGCAGGCTCAGTTGGAGCAAAACCCCATGTACAGTGTTGATCTGGAAATGAGAGAAGCACTCACTGAGCAGTCTTGGGATTTCAGCACAATGAGGACACAAAAATCCATTGCCTGAGGTCTGTGAGGGCCTCTTTGCTTCCCTGATGCCCACCTCTGGGGATTTGCTGAAATTTTAATGGAAAGAGGGCTCTTATGCTCAGAGGAGACCCTGCTGGACCTCCCTACATTTTTAAAGGAAGACATTTGCAGATAACCTGTAGCCTGAAAAAGCAGAAAGGAACTGCAAGATTCTCTCTTGTCTCCTGAGGGTTTTGTTCAGGGCCATAGAGAAAGCAAGAGGGAAAATGGTTAACTTCTTCCCAACCCCTACCCTGTAAGACCACTGGCAGCTTTGCAGCTTGTTGTCAGTGGATGTTCAGGCATTTTTTGGGGGGATGATGAGCCTTTGGGCTGGGCTTAGAGAACCTGTCCTAATGCTTTATGTGAAATCACTGGGACACAAAACCCCCACACCACACACACACAGTTACATCTCTTTTTTCTTTTCCTCCTTCTCATTTATTGAAAGGAGAGGATGGTGACTGGGTTAGACAGGTGAGAAGCTGCTCCCAAAGCCACTGTGATGCCTCCTCTTCCCCAGGTGTTTCCTCTTTGGCTCCTATTTCCCCTTCCAGATGGGTGGGATGCAGCAGTAGTGCTTGCAGTCAGAGGAAGTGGACCACACGTCCACCTTGGTGCATTTGGTGGAGCAGTACCCAACGCTGTGGCAGTACTTTACATGCCCATAACCTACAAGAAGAAGACACAGAGAGAGTGGTTGGGTCAGGACAGGTGCCTCTGTGCCCCACTGTCATGCCATTCCATCTCCTCCAGGTGCAGCAGTGGTCAGAAGGATGATCCCCTCCTTTGAGAGAGGCCCTGCTCCATTCTCTCACATGTGCACCACTTCTGCCCAAGCCCAGCCCCAAAGCAAGAAGGAACCTTGAGGAGAATGAGGCTGTGAAATTCTTTGTGCATCCCTCTCCCCTCATCTGGTGACTACAGGGCCAGTGGATGCCACAAATCCAGTCTGGGAAACTGATGCTCCCAAGAAGAGCACATTCATTCCCTTCACAAGAGACAGCCCAAAAGCAAAGTTCATCAAGATGATTGTCTCTCTGGTGTCTCTACCTCTTCTTCCTCTCCTCAAGGGACAGAATCAATGTTCTCAGACCAAAACAGCAAAAGCCACACTGAGCTTATTTCAAAAACTCAGAAGTCCACTCAGGTCCCTGTACTGATATCATGCTATTAAAAGTTTCCCTTTTACCCAGAAAAGGCTGAAAGGATGCTGCAAAGGTCTTAACATGGGCCCCACACCAGCCTTGTACTGTGGCAGTCAACCGTGGGCCAGTTGAAAGGCTTGGCCCAGGTGGGCAAAAATCTGAAGAGGGTTTCTAATGCCTTGCTGGGAATCTCAGCACAGAATAATCACAGAACCATAGGATGTTAGGGGTTGGAAGGGACCTCCAAAGATCATCTAGTCCAACTGCCCCTGCCAGGATCACCTCGAGCAGGTCACACAGGGACACATCCAGGTGGGGATTGAATGTCTCCAGAGAAGGAGACTCCACAACTTCTGTGGCAGCCTGTTCCAGGACTCTGTCACCCTCACAGTGAAACAGTTTTTCCTCCTTTGCTCCAGCTTTCAACTCTGGTAAAAAAGGACCAGAAATCCTCAAGGTTTCAGAATCAGGCACTAGCAGCAGTAGCTGTGTCACAGCAGTCAATCAGCTGTGCCCAGGACTGGACCTTGACACAGCAACTGAGTTCTGCAGGGGAGTCCCCTTTGGTCCTATCAAACTCTCTGAGTCCCCAACAGAAGTAGTCACATCCGGACTCTTGATTAGCCTTACTCTTGCCTGAGCCTACTCCCAAACTGGATGCTGGAGTTTTTACCTTAGTTATTCCTCCCCAAATCCTTCTGTGGTAGTTCTTATTTCATTGTCCCTTGAAAGAAGTCATTAAAGGACTTGGCCAAGTTAGAGCAGTCACCTCTATGGTAATAAGAATTATAATTTAAAGAGTTAAAGTTGCTTTAAAAGAATCTCAGCCAGTGCCAGCTCATCTCACCCTATTTGCCATCTTACCTGGGGTGGCCAGGGAGACCAGTAGGAAGACAGCAAAGACAAGATAGAGGAACCTCATGGCTGGAGTTGAGCTGGGATCTCAGCAAGGCTGGAGAGAGGAGTCTTGAAGACAGCTGAAAGGGAGGAGGTGGTATACAGGGAGGCTGCAGCTGCTGGCTTTTATACAGCACTTCCCTGCTGAGGGGAGGATGGTGAGGAGACAGCAGGAATGTGTCCAAGGCTGTTTGTATCTGGACATGCAGTGATGGCACAGGCACCACAATCTCCCTGTGCACCCAAGTGGGCTGGCAGCCCCAGATCTGGTTGTCCAGTGTCAGACAGGATTTCAACACACTGGCTTTGATGAGAGCACAGATGAATAGTGGCTGTCAATAGCAGAGTCCTTAGGGCTGGGCTGATGATGGGTCACAGGGACCTGATGGAGATCTGCAGGTACAACGATGAGTGGAGAACAAGATCAGTATCACAGCCTTTCAGGCCTTTCTTTCCCAGCCTCTGGCACAGATGCAACTGCATGGAACTGGGCTGAGTTGTGGCCACAATGCACTGATAAACTCTCCCTCCATTGTCCAGACTCATCACCATGTGGGACTGTTGGCTAGGAAAGGACCTGTGTTCCCATCTCCATTTCTGAAGGAGCCATGGCTACAAAATGTCTCTGATAAATTCAGCAAACATCATGATCCATGTAGTATCTTTTGTTGTCCCTTCTCACTCCACTCATGGATGGGCAGGAGCACTGGGGCTGGGAGCTCCTGATGAGCCAGCCTCTTGCAGACACTTTGATCATCACCTATTCTTCACACACCCTCCAGACATCTCTGGGGCTCCAAACAGGAGCAGAGCTCTGCAAAGGACCTTTTCCAACCACAGTTCACTGGGCTGTTTAATAGCTTTATAAACAGGCAGTGAAAAAAGGAAAATAATAAAAAAACCCCAGGCAACAGGTGAAGGGACAGAAGCTGCTGCTGATCCCAAAACTGCATCAACCCTAAAACTGCATCAACCCTAAAACTGCATCAACCCTAAAACTGCAAAGGGCAGCAGATGAATCTTACAAGACTGAGCATGAGGACAGCAAAATGTCAGATGCTGAATCAGTGACAGTTAGTTTAAAGCTGAGAACTTGGCAAAAATACATAATCTCTGTGCAAATGATGAGTCTGAACTACCTAAAGCCAGGTAGGAAGGAGGTTTGGGTTTCCCACAAGAGAGTGCCCTGAAAATGGCAGCTAAGGACCAAAAAAAAAAAAAAGGTAAATTGTCCATTTAAAAAAAAAAATCTTAAGAAAGGTTCTTAAGACAAAAGAAAATATTGTCTGATTGCCTCAGTATGTGGAGTATCACTGTGGGGTATGCACTGCTCAGAGAATCAAATGGTTTGGGGTGGAAGGGACCTTAAAGATCAGCTAGTTCCAACCCCCTGCCATGGGCAGGGATGCCTCAACCAACCTGGCCTTGAACACCTCCAGGCAGGGGGCATCCACAACCTCCCTGGGCAACCTCTTCTAGTGTCTCACCACCCTCACTGTCAAGAATATCTTTCTAATCTCCAGTCTAAATCTGCCCTCCCTCTCGTCCTGTCACTAAAAGCCTTTGCAGAAATTCCCTTCCCTGCTCTCCTGTAGGCTACCTTCAGGTACTGAAAGGCTGCCCTAAGGTCTCTCCAAAGCCTTCTCTTCTGCATGCTGAACAGCCCCCACCTCTCATAGCCTGTCCTCATAGGGGAAGTGCTCCTGCCCTCTGACCTTATGGCCCTCATGGCCTAGAGTAGGGCAAGAGGAGTTAAAAGAAAGGTGGAAGAACTGGGGACTCAGTTTCCCAAAATTGAGTCTACTGGCAGTCATCAGCTCAGGGAAGAAACACCCATCACAGAAACGTAAACATTTTAGAGTCCCAATGAAGACAGAAGTATGGTTCTTCAGTTTTCATAAACCAAGGCAGAGGTGGGATGCCATGGGAAACCAGGCAGTTATCCAAATAGTAACTACAATGAGTCCTCTTTCACACCAAGCATAGCTGAAACAGGGAGCTTGTTCAAAAAGTGTGTGTTGAGAGGAGAAATGCATTGAAAAAGCAGTTTAGAAATTAATGAAGCAGGTAAAAAATGAAGAATTAGATACAAAACCTTCTTTGGGAAGCCACCAAGCTTCATGGTACTGGAGAGTGGGGAGTTTTAACCAGGGGGAAAAAAACAACCTGTCCTTGGACTCCTTGCCAGGCACTCACTGTTGCCTGAATCAGGCTCTGCACCCTGACTTGGCTCAGCCTTGTGATCCTCTCTGTGATCTTAGCTGAGCACAGAACTTAGCCAAAGGAACAGAGAGGAGAATGTGCACTGTGTGGTCTTCCTCACCACCATTCTGAACTCATCCTGTGGGGTCTGCCATTTCTTCTTCAGTATCTCCAGTGACAGTGTTTCCACACTCTGATTTAGTCCCTTCTCCTTTTCTTCCAAAGTTTGTCCTGTATCTGAAGTGAGGACCTCCTGCTGCATCCCAGACTACTAAGGGCTGAGGGCTACAAAGGTGCTGAGGGGACTGCAGCATCTCTCTAACAACGACAGGCTGAGAGCCCTGGGGCTGTTTAGCTTGGAGAAAAGACAACTGAAAGGGGATCTCATCAATGTTTATCAAGCAAGGAGGGGGTCAAGAGGATGGGGCCAGCTTCTTTTCAGTGGTGCCCAGTGACAAGACAAGGGCACAAACTGCAGCAGAGGAAGTTCCACCTCACCACAGGTAAAAATGTCTTTCCTGTGAGAGTGACAGAGCCCTGGACCAGGATGCCCAGAGAGGTTGTGGAGTCTCCTTTTCTGGAGAGATTCCAACCTGCCTGCCTGCAACCTGCTTTTGCTGGCCCTGGGGTTGGGCTAGATGATCTCCAGAGCTCCCTTCCAACCCCCACCATTCTGTGATTCTTTGAGCTGGCCACCAAGAACAAACCATTTCCAATGCATTGCCTTTAATGGATTGAGAAGTTTTGTGTTTTCCATGTCATAGAATCATAGAATCAACCAGGTTGGAAGAGACCTCCAAGCTCATCCAGTCCAACCTATCACCCAGCCCTATCCAATCAACCAGACCATGGCACAAAGTGCCTCATCCAGGCTTCTCTTGAACATCTCCAGGGATGGTGACTCCACCACCTCCCTGGGCAGCCCATTCCAATGGGCAATCTCTCTCTCTGTGAGGAACTTCCTCCTACTATCCAGCCTATACCTCCCCTGGCACAGCTTGAGACTGTGTCCCCTCGTTCTGCTGCTGGTTGCCTGGGAGAAGAGACCAACCCCCACCTGGCTACAACCTCCCTTCAGGTAGTTCTTCTCCTTCCTGCTCGTCGTTATTCCACTTACTTCAGTCCTTTCCCAAAGATCACATCTTCTTGATTCCCTGCCATTTTTCAGAGCCCTCAAGCCCTTTCAATGCTTCCTTGAAGCATGGAGCACAAACCTGGATGAAGGCACTTGAAAGGGCTGCACTTGAAAGGGCTGCACAGTGCAGAATGTACCTCCTGTGCTTTACGAGCTCAGCTTTTGTTTGTACTTGTAGGACAATTGGTGCTGCTCTCCCAACACCATGACATTGCTCATTTGTGCCTACCTGTGATCCACTGCAACCCAAACTTTCCCTGCAGAGCTGCCATACAGGCAGAGACTCCTTGTTCTGTATTCTCCAGGTAATTATTCGTGCCCGTGCAGCGAAGGGGAGCGTTCCCTGCTGCCAAGTTAGATTCTCTTCATGATCTCTTTAAGTAAGAAAAGATCCACTGGAATTTTAATCCTGTTATCCAATGCTTTGCACTCCCTTTCCCCCTCTTGCTTGTGACCAGAGGGCTGGAACATCTCTACTATGGGGACAGGCTGAGAGAGTTCAGTCTGGGGAAGGGAAGGCTTCAGGGAGTCCTTGCTGTGGCCTTTCAGTACTTAAAGGGGGCCTCTTAAGAAAGCTCAGGACAAGCTTTTGTGGTAGTCTTGGGGGGGTAATTTCAACCCTTTTCAGCAGGGCAAGGGGTGGTGGTCTGAAACAAAAAGAGGCTAGAAATAAGGAGGACTTTTTTTATGCTAAGAGTGGTGAGACACTGGCTCACATTGCCCAGAGAGGTGGTAGGTGCCCCAGCCCTGGAAACATTGCAGATCATATTTCACAGGCTCTGAACAACCTGGTCTAGTTGAAGATGTCCCTGCTGACTGCAGGGGGCTTGGACCATGTGTCAGTGTGAGCTGAAATTCCCCCCACACCAACAATAACCAGGCTAGCTCAGTCTGGAAGTGAATGAAAGCTGCTTGAACTTTGCAAAGAAAAATTAAAGAGACAGTTTCAAACCATCACACACCAGATGGCCTTCAAAGGTCCCTTCTGACCCAAACCATTCTATGATTCTATGACACTCAGTGGGGGGGACAGTCCTGAGGAGCCTCACTGCAGTGCACCAGTTGGAGGTGGATGCACACAGAAAACTCTTCCCTGTGATGGGTTTGGTGTCCAAGTGTTGTACATCGTGCCCACGCCTCGCAGGCAGCCTCCAGCTCTGTGGGCAGCCCTGGCTGGTGCTGGCTCAAGCAGAGCTGTGCCCAACAGCTCTGCAGGTGCTGCCAGTGGAGTCCTGGCAGCCGGATCTTGGGGAGGAGATATTGCCCTTGGGTGTCCGGGTTGGTGAAAGCAGCCAGTGAGGGGTGAGGAGAAGCCCACTGGAACATGGACCTGGCTGCCAAGTGTCTTTGTGAGTGAGCCCAGTGGGTCAGGGTGACATTGCACATGCCAGCAGGCAAACAACACCTCTTTGGAGGGAGGTTTGCTCAAGCTTCTCCTCTGCTGCTCTGCTTGTGGCAGGAGTGCCTCTATAAAACTCAGAGCCTCCAAGGTCCCTCACCCTGGCCACTTCAGATCCACTTTGCTCCCAAGGTGCTGAGATCTCGCCTGGCCTCCAGGCATGAGGGTGCTCTGCGTGGTCTTTGCTGTGCTCCTGCTCTTCTCCTTGGCCACCCCAGGTAAGGCAGCAATGCATTAAATATAGAATCTCAGGATCACAGAATGCTAGGGGGTTGGAAGGGACCAACCCCTCTGCTAAATCTAGCAGGGACACCCAGAACAGGTCACACAGCACTGCATCCAGGCATGTTTGGAATGCCTCCAGAGATGGAGACTCCACAGCCTCTCTAGGCAGCCTGGTCCAGGGCTCTCTGACCCTCACAGGAAAGAAATTTGTTCCACATTTTCCAGTGGAACTTCCTGGGTTCCAGTTTGTGGCCATTGCCCTTTGTCCTGTCACTGGGCACTGCTGACAAGAATCTGGTCCCAACCTCTTGGCATTCACCCTTCAGATATCAATAAGCATTGAGAAGATCTCCTTTCACTCTTCTCTTCTCCTGGACAAGCTGCCCCAGGACTCTCAGTCCTCAGGGTGGAGAAAGTGGGGCTAACCCCAGAGGCTGGGGGTACCTTTGCCTGTTCCCTCTCCAGCCTTTATGCCTTGGGGTGGAGGGAGGTGGTTCACCTCACCCAGGTTTGGCAATGGAGAGCAGTTACCTGAAGATGGCTTTGTCTGATGCTTTCCTCAATGAGTTGAGTTCCACACTGCAAATGCCTGTCTCTTGTGCTTCTGCAAAGAGATCTTGCTAGCAAGCTTCAGTCCTGACATCTGTGGAGGGATGGCATGGAAGTATCCAGTGGTCCCCCAGCTCAGTGGAAACAGAGGAAACAGAAAGCAAGGGAAACAGAAAGCAAGGGAAACAAACAGAAAACAAGGGAAACAGAAATCAAGGGAAACAAAAAGCAAGGGAAACAAAAAGCAAGGGAAACAAACAGAAAACAAGGGAAACAGAAATCAAGGGAAACAAAAAGCAAGGGACCGAAAAAGCAAGGGAAACAAACAGAAAACCAGGGAAACAGAAATCAAGGGAAACAAAAAGCAAGGGAAACAAAAAGCAAAGGAAACAAACAGAAAACCAGGGAAACAGAAATCAAGGGAAACAAAAAGCAAGGGAAACAAACAGAAAACAAGGGAAACAGAAATCAAGGGAAACAAACAGAAAGCAAGGGAAACAAAAAGCAAGGGAAACAGAAAGCAAGGGAAACAGAAAGCAAGGGAAAAAAAAGCCAGGGAAACAGAAAGCCAGGGAAACAGAAAGCCAGGGAAACAGAAAGCAAGGGAAACAAAAAGCAAGGGAAACAGAAAGCAAGAGAGACAGAAAGCAAGGGAAACAGAAAGCAAGGGAAACAGAAAGCAAGGGAAACAGAATCTTTTAGGTGGGATAAGACCTTTCGGGTCATTGAGTCCAAACATTAACCCAGCACTGCCAGGTCTACCACTAAACTATGTGACTAAGCACTACACCTCCACATCTTGTAAATCCTGTGTGTAGCTCTGTGCATCAGTACCACCCTGCAGCCCCCAAGTAGACACCTTCAGGGGCTCTGCCCTCCTGCACTGTCTGTCTCTCTGTTTGATAACCCATCTCTCCATCCCTCTCATCACAGGGGCCGGGCAGTACAAGGGGGCTTGTGATGGGTACTGTTCCCACTTGTGTGCCAAAAGAGACGAGTGGACTTTCAGCCATACCTGTGGGAAGATGTACTGCTGCATCCCCCCACCCAAAAAGGGAAAATGATTGTGGCAGGGTCCAGCTGTGGAGGAAGAGCAGCACTCATGGGAGGGCTGCCAGCCCCGTGTTCATTGTGTGATGGAGATGACACTGAATGCTTTGAAGTAAATGCAGGCAGACCTGATTCTGTGTGCTGTGTGATTCATTCACCTTCTGGGAGGGGAGCAGCAGCAGAGGTTCTGCAGCCAGAACTCCCTTGACTGGGATCATGACACTCCTCTGACGTTTCTGACAGCCCCAGAACTGGGACACTCCACCTGCACTGTTGTGCCCAGCTCTGGGGTCCTCAGCACAGGAAAGACAGAGACCTGTTGGAGTGGGTCCAGAGGAAGCCACAAAAATGATCAGAGGGCTGGATCACCTCTGCTGTTGTGAGGATGGGCTGAGAGAGTTGGGGTTGATCAGCCTGGGGAAGAGAAGGTTTCAGGGAGACCTTATTGAGGCCCTTCAGGAATTAAAGAGGGCCTGCACGAAAGATGGGGGCAGACTGTCTAGCACAGAGTGGTGGTTTGAAACTAAAAGAGGGGAGATTCAGACTAGATGTAATGGAGGTTTTTACACTGAGGGTGATGAAACAAGTTGTCCAGCGTGGTGGTGGATGCCCCATTCCTGGAAACATTCCAAGTCAAGTTGGATGGATGGAGCTATGAGCAACCTACTCTACTTGAAAATGCAAGAGGGTTGCACTAGACCTTTAAAAGTCCAGCCCAATCCCTACCACTCTGTGATTCTTTGAACAAGAAAGACATGCAAGAAAATGGTATTGCATGCCTGGAAGGTGCCTGTGACAGTTTTAGTCTTGCAGGAAGATGAACAAAAGCATAGAGCCTAAAGCAGGAGCCCACATCACACATTTTACAGCATCACACTGAAATTGTGCTACTTTTTCTATGCTGGCTGGTGCCTTGGGTATGATAGCCCCAGACAGAGTTGAACAACACAGTCCTGTCTTCCCAGAGTAGAGCTCTGGTACAGAGAATTTCAGAAACTGTGCCCAGACCTTGTCTTGGAAGCAATTAATTGCCCAGAAGTGAATTAGTGTGTGCACAGGTTAAAGAGGACAATCCAAGTTGATGCTGTGAGTGCAGTGTAACTACAGCACCACAGGGAGAAGACTCCCTTAAAACCACAGAGCCACAGAATTACCCAGGTTGGAAAAGACCTTCAAGATCATCAAGTCCAACCTATCACCCAACACCATCTAATCAACTAAACCATGGCACTGATTTCCTCATCCAGTCTTATTTTAAACACTTCCAGGGACAGTGACTCCACCACCTCCCTGGGCAGCCCATTCCAATGGCCAAGCTCTCTGTCTGGGAAGAATTTCTTCCTAATATCCAGCCTATACCTCCCCTGGCACAGCTTGAGACTGTGTCCCTTCATTCTGCTCTGGTTGCCTGGGAGAAGAGACCAACCCCCTCCTGGCTACAACCTCCCTTCAGGTAGTTGTAGACAGCAATGAGGTCTCCCCTGAGCATCCCCTTCTCCAGGCTAAACACCCCCAGCTCCCTCAGCCTCTCCTCACAGGGCTGTGCTCCAGACCCCTCCCCAGCTTTGTTGCCCTTCTCTGGACATGTTCCAGCAACTCAACATCTTTCTTGAACTGAGGAGCCCAGAACTGGACACAACACTCAAGGTGTGGTCTAATGAGTGCTGAGTACTACAGGACCACAGTGAAGTATGAAGACTGCCTTAAAATATGTAACCAGACCTTCTGTATAGCACACACATGATGATGATAATGCATAAACCTGTATTTAATTCAGTCTCTTCTGGTTGCCTTGGCTGTTTCTTGGACAAAAGCATTCAAGTGTGAAGAGATATCCAAGAAAAAAAAAAAAACCACAACCCACAACATTTCTTCTTCACTATGGTAAACCACCATCACTGCTAAAATTATGGTTCTCTCTAATTTAACTTTGCTCATATTATAAATGTCAAGAATCACATGAATCACACTCTGAATGAAGTTAAATGTGAAGGTTTGTGTGCTGGAAAGCACCTTTTAGAGGAGAAGTTGCTGAATCCTACAGTTGTCAGGAATCCTGAAGGGACCTCAAGGATCATCCCGTTCCAACCCCCCTGCCATGGGCAGGGACACCTCACACTAGATCAGGCTGCTCAGAAGCCCATCTCAGAATCACAGAATTAACCAGGTTGGAAAAGACCTTTGAGATCATCAACCTATCACCCAACACCATCTAATCAACCAAACCATGGCACTAAGTGCCTCATCCAGTCTCATTTTAAACACTTCCAGGGACAGTGACATCCAGCCTGGCCTTAAAAACCTCCAGGGATGGAGCTTCTGCCACCTCCCTGAGCAACCTGTTCCAGTATATTTGTATCTTAACTGATAAATTCCTAGATTCACTGGGTTTTCATATGTTGGTGGGGAGAAAACACCAGCTCCAGGCTCACTGACCTAGCAGATGAAGGCAGATCAAGGGATGTCTCAGCACTGCCTGCTAAATAACAGGGAAGCATCACTTGGTTCTGGCTAACACGCTGGGCTTGGTTCAAAGTTTTACCCTGGGAGAGTTATTCTGCAGCACCAATCATATGGAACTTACACTCCCTGTCTTTGCAGGAGCAGCAACTACTTCCATGCTTCATTTCAAGAAGGCAGCTGCATAAAAATGGGGGCAATTGTTGAAAAAAAAAAAAAAGACAGGAGGGACAACTAAAAGAGTTAAATCCTTGCAAATAGATTCTTTGCAAGCACCCTGGGAGCTATTTAAGGTCACTGTATTGGAGGCTCAGAGAAAATGTATGACACCTATTATAAAAAAGCCCTGAGAAAGAGCAGCAGAAAAAAAAAAGGTCAGAGCAGAAGAGGAGGATGAGCAAGGCTGTTAGGAAGAAGAAGTTTAAACTGTGTCCAAACAAGAAAATTAGAAAAGATAATGAAGTGACTCTGACAAAAGTGTAAAACACAATAAGGTAGCTCAGCAGAAAATTGCAAGAAGAACTTGCAAATGGCAAAGAAAGCTCTTAAAATAAGTTGGTGGTTTGGTTTTGGTTTGTTTTGGTTTTTTTTTTTCCAAACATGAGGAACAGGAAGCCTGATGAAGAGCATGCAGGGCAGGAGATGGTCAGAGCAGTAAAGCTAATAACAGCTAAGGGCCACTCCACAGAAGCTAAATTGAATGCTTGCAGCTGTGCTCACCTTGCAAGACAGGAGGGAAGGCTTTCTGCTAAACTCTCCTTTGTGGGAACTCATCAAAGGACTTGTCTTAAACACAAAGGAGCTAGAAGACAGCAAACAAGCAGCAACACATCACCAGAACCCAGATCTTGAGTTTTTCCCCAAAAAGCCCTAAGGGAATTCAAGGATGAAATAGCTACCCTGTGCCTGCAGTGTGTGTTCTATTTCCCAGTCAGGATTTACTATGCAAAGGTCAGGAGAAGCTAATGTTATGGAAACAATAAAAAAACCCCAAACAAACCCCCACACCCAATAAACACAACCAAATAAACAAAACCAACAAGAAACCAAGCAAAGCAAACCAAACTTCAAAGGTCCTATGGGATGGCAATCCAGGATTCTACCAGTGTCCTGGTTTAGACTGGGACAGAGCTTATTTTCCTCCTAATATGGAATCATAGAATGCTGTGGATTGGAAGGGACATTTAAATTTATCTAGTCCAAGCTGCCTGTAATAAGCAGGGACATCTTCAACTAGATGAGGTTGCTCAGAGCCCTGTCCACCCTGATCTGATTTTTTTCCAGGGACAGGGATCTATCACCCCTCTGGGCATCCTAGTAGCTGGTACAGAGCTCTGTTTTGGATTTAGTATGAGAAGAATGTTGCTAACACGCTCATGTTTTCAGGTGGTGTTAAGCAGCATCTGTACTAAGTTAAGGACTTCTCAGCTCCTTGTGTCTCGCCAGTGAAAAAGCTGGAAAGGGGCACAAGAATCTGGGAGGGGACACAGCCAGAAGAGCTGAGCTCGACTGGCCAAAGGGATGTTCCATGCCCCCTGTGGTCATTGCCAGTATATAAATTGGGGGAGAGTTGGCCAGGAGGGGCAGATCACTGGTTAGGGGATGGGTTGGGCTCTGGTCAGCAGGTCATGAACATCCTGAGATCCACTGCCTCACAGATCACAGGATGTTAGGGGTTGGAAGGAACCTCTGGAGATCATTGAGTCCAACTCCCCTGCCAGAGCAGGTCACACAGGAACACATCCAGACAGGTCCTGAAGGTCCCCAGAGAGGGAGACTCCACCACCTCTCTGGGCAGCTTGTTCCAGTGCTCTGTGACCCTCACAGTGAAGAAGTTCCTCCTCATGTTGAGGTGGAACCTCCTGTGCTGGAGTTGATATTCATTGCCCTTTGTCCTATCACAGGGTGCAACTGAGCAGAGCCTGTCCCCTGCCTCTTGACCGTTTATTAAATCCCCTCTCAGTCTTCTCTTCTTCAGACTAATCAGCCCCAGGCCTCTCAGCCTCTCCTCACAGTGCTGTGCTCCAATCCCTTAATCATCCTGGTAGCTCTCCATTGAACTCTCTCCAGCAGATCCCTGTCCCTCTTGAACCAGGGAACCTAGAACTGGATGCAATATTCCAGGTGTGACCTCACCCGTTATAAATATAATAATGTGGGAGAAAAACAGAGGAAAATCTTGTCCTAAAAACCTGACAGAGCTCTCAGAAGGAGTCAAAGGACTTTAAGACTAGAGAGATTGGAATGCATAGACCAGCATGATGGGGCTGAGGAGGATGCAGGAGAGGGAGCTCTTGGGGAACACTGTGGGGGAGTCACTGTTTGGGTTTCAGTGGCAAATTTGATCACAAAAGACATGGAAAAGGGGTTGGATGGAAGTGTGGCAAAATTTGCTGCCTTGTTCAGGGTAATGAAGGGGTTGGCTGTGGAAGGATCTTGCTAGTCTGAATGGTTGAGTCATAAAGTGGTTGATGAAATTCAGTGTGGATCAATGCAGAGTGGTGCACACAGGCAAAATCAAACTGATCTTTTTCTAGCCAATGAATGGCTCTAGGTTGGGTATTTCGTTGCTCAGCAGAGACTGGGAACACAAGTAATTAAGAGAGAAGAGAGGACAGGGAGCAGCATCACTGCACTGTATTGGTGATAAACCTGCAGAATTTCAGCCAGACCATTTGGGACCCTTCCTGCTCATTTTTGCTTTTCCTGTTTCAGGGAGGAAGTGTTTACTGCCTTTAAGTGACAGCTAATATCCTCCTGAAAGAAAAGGGAAGATTTGGAGGTACCAAGGCTTATATGTGCCATTCAGAAGTGAAATCTGAGATCTGATGTAGTGTGAGGTATCCCTGCCCATGGCAGGGGAGTTGGAACTAGATGATCCCTGTGGTCCCTTCCAACCCTGACTGATTCTATGATTCTATGATGGACCTTCAGCCCTCTTATCTGGAGTGCATTAAGAGGAGTTTGTCCAGCAGATCCAGGGAGGTTCTTCTCCCCCTTTACTCTGCTCTGGTGAGACCTCACCTGGAATATTGCATCTAGTTTTGGGCTCCACAGTTCAAGAGGGACAGGGAGCTACTGGGAAGAGTCCAATGGAGAGCTAAGAGGATGATGAAGAGACTGGAGCACTGTGAGGAGAGGCTGAGAGACCAGTGGCTGGTTAGTCTAGAGAAGAGAAGGCTGAGAGGGGATTTAATAAATGTTTATAAATATCTGAGGGCTGGGGGTCAAGAGGCAGGGGTCAGGCTCTGCTCTGTTGCACCCTGTGACAGGACAAGGGGCAATGGATATAAACTCCAGCACAGGAGGTTCCACCTCAACATGAGGAGGAACTTCTTCACTGTGAGGGTCACAGAGCACTGGAACAGGCTCCCCAGAGGGTTGTGGAGTCTCCTTCTCTGGAGACTTTCAAGCCCCATCTGGATGCATTCCTGTGTGACCTGTGCTGGATTCTCTGGTCCTGCTCTGGCAGGGGGGCTGGACTCGATGGTCTCCAGTGGTCCCTTCCAAGCCCTAACATCCTGTGATCCTATGTGATCCTGTGAAGCATCCACTAGCAAAAGCCCTGATGGGGCTATTTGTACAAAGAGCACTGAGGCAGGAAGGTCCAGGACCCCATGCACCAAAGCCAGGGCAGGCTCTGCCCCAATGCCTGCCTGTGGTAGCACATAGCTAAGAAGGAGAGAGGAGCAGATGGCCATATTAACATGAATCACTGCACCAGACATTTTCATGATGCCTGGCACTCCTCTCTCTTCCAGGGCAGATGCACAGGCTGTCACTGCAAGAAAAGACAGATCTTGAAAATGCCTAGCTCCAGACAAGATGGGGACTCCAGATTTGTGTGGAAATTGTTTTGTGCTGCTGTATGCAGCTCGTTTCCTTTAAAGTGTTTCTGCAGATGACATCCTATTTCCCTGGAAATAAGAAAAATAAAGGAAAACAGTGGGGGGAAAAACAGAGAATCTTACAACCAGGCTCCAATCTGTTATCACCTTGCAGCTTCCAGAAGCAGGGTTCAGGAAAACATCCTTCCTTTCAGAGCTGCAGTTTGTGGTGTTGATTTAATTGGCACTTATCATAAGTTCCTCTAGCTATTGGGCAGGAAAGACAAAGAGCTTTTTCCCCAACTATCTGGCTAAGGGCTCTTTAGAAGGGCTTGTAGTGATAGGATGAGGGGCAGTGGTTTGAAACTGGAACTGGGAGATTTAGGTTGGACATCAGGAGGAAGTTCTTTGCTGTGGGAGTGGTAAAATACTGGAACAGGCTGCCCAGGGATGTGATTGAAGCCCTGTCCCTGGAGAGGGTTTGAATTGTTCTGCTGTGGGGACAGGCTGAGAGAGTTGGGGTTGTTGAGCCTGGAGAAGAGAAAGCTCTGGAGAGACCTCAGAGCAGTCTTCCAGGATTTAAAGGCTGCTTAGAAGAAAGCTGGAAAGGAACTTTTTAACAGAATCTGTTGTAACCAGAGAAAGGGCTGATGGTCTGAAACCAAAAGAGGGGAGATAGAGACTAGACAGATGGAAGAAACTGTTTGCACTGAGGATGGTGAGACACTGGCACAGGTTGCCCAGAGAGTTGGTAGAGTCCTCATTCTTGGAAACATTCCAGGTCAGGTAGGATGTGGCTTTGAGCAGCCTGATCCAGCTGAAGGAATCTCTGACCTTCTGCAACTGCAGGGTGGTTGGGACATAAGGGTGCTGAGACATTTGAACAGGTTGCCCAGGGAGGTGGTGGAAGCTCCATCCCTGCAGGTGTT
Organism: Indicator indicator; assembly: GCF_027791375.1. NCBI lineage: Eukaryota > Metazoa > Chordata > Aves > Piciformes > Indicatoridae > Indicator > Indicator indicator. Next base: position 31,793,368 of record NC_072018.1, read on the forward strand.
CAAGGCCAGGCTGGATGTGGCTCTGAGCAACCTGATGTAGTGGGAGGTGTCCCTGCCCATGGCAGAAGGGTTACAACTGGATGATCCATGAGGCCCTTTCCAACCCTGACAGTTCTGTGTTTCTGTGATTCTGTGACTAGATGATCTCTAAGGACCCATCCATCCCAAACCATTCTATGGGGTCTGTGATTCCATGCAGACATCCTAAAAGAGACTTCACAGTGGTGTAATTTTACAACACAGAGTACTGTGGCTTCTCCAGAGATGGTCAGAATGTATTTTGATAACCCCAAAATTCACTGGGAGGTGATGATGCCTTCAGAGATGTGTTAGGCTCCCCAAACTTTTCCTCTTCTAGGAATGACAGAGTGGGGGGAAATGGGAAAACAAAGCAGGCAGCTTACAGCCCTCTTTCCAGCCTGAAATCTGCTGCAGAGACTTTGGTTGTCTGTTTCTCTTCACCTTTTCATTTTTCTGTTTCCCATCCAAGCTCCACAGAGGTCATCACAAATGGTGTTGGCTTTATCTAACCTGGCTTTGTGTTCACTGGAAAAGAAGGAGATGGAACCTGGCCAGGGCCAGTGTGAGTAAGTAAATTCCACCATGCTTGCAGGCAGATCCTTGAATGCCTGCAGCAACTGTTGGTTATTATTGGGTGGTCTCCCAGTGCTCCCTTTTGGGTCTGTCCATCTACATTATTCACTTTCACCAAGCTTTTCTTTGTTTCATTGTGCTCCCTTACAATTCTTGGCTTTCTCCAGTCCTGGAACTCTCCACCTTCAGAGGCTACAAGATTTCAGTAGACTTGATCATTACCAGCATGCACAAAGCCACAACTAGGACATGATTAAAAAGATAATGACCCAGTTTTGTGTATGAAAGGGACCTATGGTGACTTCAGAGGTCAAGACATATGGGGATGGACATAGTGATCATAGCAGAAAAGGCTGCTGCAAATAATCCCTTTGCAGACTCTGCTAGGGTTGCAGTGTGCCCACAGCAGACACCTGTGAATGACCCAATTGATCACAGTCTCACAGTATCTCAGAGGTTGGAAGGGACCTCAAGAGATCATCAGGTCCAACCCCCCTGCCAGAGCAGGAGCACTTAGGGCAGTCTGCACAGGAATGCATCCAGGTGGCTTTGGAAAGTCTCCAGGGAAGGAGACTCCACAACCTCCCTGGGCAGCCTGTTCCAGGGCTCTGTCACCCTCACTGCAAAGAAGTTTCTCCTCATGTTGAGCTGAAATCTATGTTCTGAGCTTGTACCTGTTCCTTGTCTTATTATTGTGATCCACTGAAAAGAGCCTGGCCCCCTCCACTTGACACCCACCCCTTAGCTATTGATAGACATTGATCAGATCCCCTCTCAGTCTTCTCTTCTCCAGACTAAACAGCCCCAGGGCTCTCAGTCTCTCTTCATAGGGGAGATGCTCAACTCCCCTAATCATCCTCATGGCTCTCTGTTGGATTCTCTCCAGCAGGTCTCTGTCTCTCTTGAACTGAGGAGCCCAAAACTGGACACAGTATTCCAGGTGTGGTCTCAGCAGGGCAGAGTAGAGGGGAAGAAGAACCTCCCTAGATGCAAAAGCTTCTCTGCTGAGACTTGTAGGTAGTGTCACCAGAGAACTCTTTGGGAATCAGAGGGTAGGAATGATGCTGTCCCAAAGATCCTTCTTGAGAGGATCTGTGGAAGATGCTGAAGGGAGTGTAAAACACTGCACCCATGCATTCTTGCTTGTCACCCAGTCATGGTAACAAGACTTGTCAGCATCTCAGGCAGACAGCAATTTCTTCAGCCTCAGGACTGAACCAGACTCCCTCCCACACATCAGCTCCATGGGCCCTCCTATGAGGCCTCACAGGGAAAGAGACACCCAGGAGAGTGTTATTCCAAGCAGCCCTGTTCCACCCACCACTGACCCCACTGAATTCACTGTGGGAAAGAGAGGGGAAAACTCCCTGTGCTTAGTGCTTTTGCCATGAATTCTGTGCAAAAAGAACAGTGAGCTGAGGGACCTTTGGGGCTTTCTGTAGGATGATGGAGACAGAGCCAACCACAGCACACACACCAGAGTTACATCTCCTTTTTTGTTGTTTTGGGGTTTTTTTTTTTCCTCTTTTTAATTATCGAGAAGGGAGGATAACGATTGGGTGAGGGAGAAGCTGCTCCCCAAGCTGCTCTGGTGCCTCTTCTTCCCCAGGAGGTTCCTTGCCAGCTCCTATTTCACCTTCCAGGTGTATGGGATGCAGCAGTACTCCTTGCAGTCGGAGGAGTATGACCACACCTCAGCCTTGTCACACTTGCTGGAGCAGTACCCAGCCTTGGGGCAGTACTTCACTATCTGCCCGTAGCCTGCAAGGGAGAGACAGAGAGAGAGTGGCTGGGTCAGGGTAAGTGCCTCTGTGCCCCCTTGGCACACCCAGGTGATGGTGACACTGACACTGACACACACTGACACTGTGGCAGGGGTCAGAAGGAGGAGCACCTCCTTCTAGGGAGGTCCCACTCTGTTCTCCACATGTCCACCACTTCTGCCCAAGAAATTTGGTCTGACACACAGGATCACAGGCTCACAGGATGTTAGGGGTTGGAAGGGACCTCTGGAGATCTTTGAGTCCAACCCCCTGCCAGAGCAGGACCACACAATCTAGCACAGGTTGCACAGGACTGCACCTAGACAGGGCTTGGAAGTCTCCAGAGAAGGAGTCTCCACGACCTCTCTGGGCAGCCTGTTCCAGTGCTCTGTCACCCTGGAGGGAAAGAAGTTCTTCCTCACAGTGAGGTGAACCTTCCTGTGCTGCAGTTTACATCCATTGCCCCTTGTCCTATCACAGGGCACAAGGAGGGGCAGTGGCTGTCCCTTCCTTCCTGACACCCAGCACAGAAGGTGGCATCATCTGAGTGGGAGACTGCTGCCTGAAAAAAGACATCCAGCACTCCCTTGGTATTCCACGGCTAGATTAATTGCAGCAGGCCCACCTCAGCTTGACCTAGAAGGTGTTGGAAACATCTAAAACCTCCAAAATTTGCACACTACAGCACTTTAAAGTGGTATTTTTTTGGCTTTAAAGAACATGAACATTGAGGCCCATTTGAGACAATCTGGAGTAACCAAGTCACCTGCACATCTGCAGGAGACCAGCACCATTTACATAGCCAGAGGACTAGACACCTTTATGTGGGCAGCAGAAAGCACAGCCTTTGAAGCCAAGAGAGACCACTTTTGCTCAAGCTGCCTGTCAATCATGGTCCACTCTGACCCTCATCACTCTGCTTCTCCCACCCTTGTCCAGCTCACCTCCCAAAGCCTCCCTCACCTCTCTCACCTCCCAAAGCCTTCTCCCACCCTTGTCCAGCTCACCTCCCAAAGCCTCCCTCACCTCTCTCACCTCCCAAAGCCTTCTCCCACCCTTGTCCAGCTCACCTCCCAAAGCCTCCCTCACCTCTCTCACCTCCCAAAGCCTTCTCCCACCCTTGTCCAGCTCACCTCCCAAAGCCTCCCTCACCTCTCTCACCTCCCAAAGTCTTCTCTCACCCTTGTCCAGCTCACCTCCCAAAGCCTCCCTCACCTCTCTCACCTCCCAAAGTCTTCTCTCACCCTTGTCCAGCTCACCTCCCAAAGCCTCCCTCACCTCTCTCACCTCCCAAAGTCTTCTCTCACCCTTGTCCAGCTCACCTCCCAAAGCCTCCCTCACCCTCTTACCTGGGACAGTGAAGGAGACCAGGAGGAAGACAGTGAAGACAAGGTAGAGGAACCTCATGGTTGGGGCTCAATGAAGAGCTCAGTGAGGCTGGAGTGAGGAGGGTTGAAGAGATCTTGATCTGGATGCTGTTGAGTGGCAGGGCTGAGGATCCTCATATTTATAGTAGATTTCTGAGCAGGGAGGAGGGCTCTAGGGGAGGTCCTGTTGCTCACAGGACCTCTCATGGTTCACTGCACAGCACAACTGTTGGCCCCTCCACCCTGCACCTGGCTCTGTTGGCAAACCTCTGCTCTCCCCAGACCTGGTATCAATGCCCAATTCAAATGGCAACCTTTGAGTGTGACAGGAACGAATGGTGAGTAGATAGAACAGATCTGCTGGGGCAGAGGAACCTGCCAGGAAACAAGATCAATATCAAAGGGCTTCAGGTCTGTCTCAACCCTTGGCAGAGATGCAACTGCCTGCAGTAGGGCTGAGCTGTGGCCAGGATGCACTGATAACTCTTCCTCCATTGTCTACACTTATCACTGTGTGGGGCTGGACAAGCTGAGAACAGCCCTGGTGTGAGTGGCTTGGGAAGGATCTAGACTCCATGTATCATGTTCTGGAGGACCATGACTGCACAATTCTTCTGCTAAGTTTAGAGGACACCATGTTCAATGTAGTGTCCTTTGTTGTCCCCTCTCACCTCACTGATGGGCAGGAGCAGAGGAGCTGAGACTCTCTTCCCAGGAGCCTGGATAAGCCAGCCAGTTGCAGACATTTCCATCATCCTCTCCTCCTCACAAACCCTCCAGACAGACCTGAGGTCCTAAATGTGCTTAATTTCTGGGTTGGAGCTAGTCTGATCCCTGATGCCAGAGGAGCTCTGATGATGACAGAAAGTTACTCAGAGCAGTGAAATGAAAACTGACTGCAAGGAGTCTGGAAGGCAGAAGGAGTGGCAGCATAAGCAGATAGCAAATGAGACTCAGTGATGGCAAATTTACCTCAATCTCCCAGGAAAGAGGAGTTCTCAAATAGGAGTTTGGAAAAGAAGAAGAAGCAAAGAAAGCCAGCTCAGTGTATGAAGGCAGTTAGAAAGGAAAACTGAATGTTAGAAGGGACACTGGAAAAAAACCTCAGAGCACCAGTTTAGAGGGTACTTAATGCTGTGCACAATGCTAGGTCCCTTTCTCTGTAAGCCAAGAGCAGGACAAGAAGGATGGTAGCAAGGATGGTGAAAGCTGGGGACTTATTTTCAGACAGTGAGATAATTGTACCAGGACTCTTCCTCTCCAGGAGGAGACAAGTAGGTGGAGATATCACAGTCTCAGAGTATATCAGAGATTGGAAGGGACCTCCAGAGATCATCAGGTCCAACCCCCCTGCCAGAGCAGGAGCACTCAGGGTAGTCTGCACAGGAATGCATCCAGGTGGGTTTGGAAAGTCTCCAGAGAAGGAGACTCCACAACCCCCTGGGCAGCCTGTTCCAGGGCTCTGTCACCCTCACTGCAAAGAAGTTTCTCCTCATGTTGAGCTGAAATCTTCTCTGTTCTAGTTTGAACCCATTGTTCCTTGTCTTATCACTGTGAACCACCCAAAAGAGCCTGGCCCCCTCCACTTGACCCCCACCCCTCAGCTATTGATAGACATTGATCAGATCCCCTCTCAGTCTTCTTCAGACTGAACAGCCCCAGGGCTCTCAGTCTCTCTTCATAGGGGAGATGCTCAAGTCCCCTAAGCATCCTCATGGCTCTCTGTTGGATTCTCTCCAGCAGGTCTCTGTCTCTCCTGAACTGGGGAGCCCCAAACTGGACACAGGATTCCAGGTGTGGTCTCATCAGGGCAGAGTAGAGAGGTAGAAGAACTTCCCAGACCTGCTGGACACACCTTTCTTGATGCATCCCAGGATCCCATTGGCTCTCTTGGCCACAAAAGCACATTGTTGTGCCATGGAAAACTTGCTGTCCCCCAGCACTCCAAGGTCTTTCTCTGTGGAGCTGCTTTCACTGCTGACATGTGTGACAGCAGTGTCAACACTGTAAGTGTCTTAGCAAAGAGAGAACCCTGGCTTCCCATTTCTCCCAGCCAGAGAAGCAGGAGATGATATACAACAGGATGATGCCCTGGACAAAGGAGTAGTAGTACAATGGGGTAGTGTCACTCATTGCCATGGATATGGTGGAGGACAGAACCTCTCAATGTGTTCAGAGAGCAAGCAGGGTGCTTAACCTGATGTGGTACTTTTAGGCTGTACCCTCAAAAAGTTTTCACAGATCTCGAACAGAAAGCAGTAGGATGTAAATAAATCACTACTGGGTGTAAAAAAGGAATAGAATGATAAGTTCTAAACAATCCACTGGGGAGATAATGGACTTTAACTAGTTGTACAAAACAATCTCTCTCCTTTTGCTTCTTTGGCTCTGGTTGATGCCTCTCCTGGCTTTACTGACCTTGACTGCACTGCTTTGTTGTGATTGCTATCCACAACTTCCCTGCTCTTTTCTCTTGTCCCTTTTTGTGTCCAAAGGGGGTAAAGAGGGGGGCAGAGAAGGAGAAGCTGTTGCAGTTCCCCTGGTTTTTGGCCAGGGGGTGGGGGGGGGGTGGTTCTTGTGCTGTTTATCAATTGTAAATACCTGTAAATATTGCAAATATTGTCTATTTTGCTCATATTCATTGCATTTCATTGTAGATTGTAGTTTTGCTTGTAAATACAGCTCCACTTGCTTCCAACTGGGCTGGTCTGGCAAATTTAATGTTGGGGGAGCAGTTTTCAACCCCCCCATACATCTAACTTTGACATTCGCTCTGCTATGAGCAGCTGGCTGGACCAGATGACCTTCAGAGCTCCCTTCCACCCCAGAGTGTTCTATGCTTCTGTGAAACCCATAATATCCATTCAGCACAACCCTATGGATTTGCATCCAAATCCTCAGACTGCTGGAATCATGCATGCCTGCTATGCTCTTCCACTCTTCCAAGCATCAGCTATTTGCCACTGTCAGGAGGGAGACACTTGGTCAAACACTGGCACAGGTTGCCCAGAGAGGTGGTAGATGCCCATCCTTGGAAACATTCCAGGTTGGACAGGGCTCTGAGCAACCTGATCCAGCTGCAGATGCCACTGCTCACTGCAGGAGGGTTGGATTAGATGACCTTTAAAGGTCCCTTTGAACCAAAACCATTCTGTGATTCTCTGATTCCTCCTGAATCAGACATGAGCTTTGCTGCCTCTGTCTCCTCTCTTAGGGGAGGTTCATGCTGAGCCTATGAAACCTGTAGCTCCTCAAGTCCCCCTGCCTACTTCAGCACAACTTTCTGATCCTTTGAATCAGACTGACATGTTGGTGGGTTTGACCATCAAAAGGGCATCCTGGAGGTGATTGAACAGTTGTCTGCTTAACCCACTGTGAAATGTCTTCAGAAAACACTTCAGCTGGAGACTTTCCTCCCTGTCCATGGTTAAGGACCCTCAGCTATATAATATATTTGCATATAATATATTTATATATTTATATATATGCAGGGATGCTCTGCAGGGAGCAATGAAGCTGGAGCAGCATCCAGAGCACAAGTGTGGTGAGGAGCAGCTGAGGGAACTGGGGTTGTTTAGCCTGAAGAAAAGGATGCTCAGGGGAGACCTTCTCACTCTCCACAACTCCCTGAAACTAGGCTGTAGCAGGACTTTAGGAAAAATTAGCTTGCAGGTTGGAGTTCATGAAAAATTTCTCCCCCAGATGGGTTGTCAAGCTCTGGAACAGGCTGCCCAGGGAAGTGGTAGAGTCATCATCCCTGGAGGGATTTAACAGCCATGTAGATGTGGTGCTGAGGGACATGGTTTAGTGGTGAGCTGGCAGTGCTGGGTTAACAGCGGCACTCTGTGGTCTTGATGATCTCTTCTGACCAAAACCTTTTTCTGGATTCCACGACTCTCTAGCATGATTTTCTTTACTGAGGCTGACTTATAATAAATAAATTTTGCTGAAGCCTGACACAGAAGGCTACCTGTCCTCCCCTTTGTTCCATTTTCAGCAGGGCTCTGGCCAGATTGTTTTGTGAGCCCACTTAGCCCTTCTGCAAACACATTTCCCACCACCCTGCATCAGTCTCCATGGGACATGTATGGTTTTCAGTGTGGCAGGGATTGAGAGGACTGGAGTTTAATACAGTGGGTAGGGTATGCCCACTGGCCTCAGGAACATAGAGTGGGCCCTGGCACTCTTCTGTTCACTAATGAAGAGGCAACCATGATGATTTATTGTGTGATGTCACCAAGAATGCATGGAACCAGAGGTGTCCTCGGAGTCACTGTTCTACATCCCCCCAGTAGAGCTCCTTACAACCCAAATCATCCCTCTCAGAAAGGTGCCAAGCCTCTTTGGGAATAGAACCAATAATGAGCCTCTTCTGTTTCATTGCCCCTCCTTCAGGGCACCATTCTCCATTCCACTAGAAATCATAGAATGATAGGGGTTGGAAGGGACCTCTGGAGATCCCTCCTGTTAAATCAGGACCACCTCAAGCAGGTTGCCCAGGATTGTGTCCAGGAGAATTTTGAATCTCTCCAGAGAAGGAGACTCCACAACCTCTCTGGGCTTTTCCTCACATTCAGATGGAACTTCCTGTGTTCCTGTTTATGCCCATTGGCCCTTGTCTTGTCACTGGGCACCACTGAAAAGGGGCTGGCCCCATCCTCTTGCCCTCTGCTCTTCAGGTATTGATAAGCATTGAGAAGATCCCCTCTCAGACTCCTCTTCTTCAGACTAAACAGCCCCAGGTCTCTCAGCCTTTCCTTATAAGAGAGAAGCTCCAGTCCCTTCATTATCTTCATAGTTCTTCCTTGGACTCTTTCCAGTAGTTTCCTGTCTCTCTTGAACTGGGCAACCCAGAAGCAGATGCAGTACTCCAGGTGTGGCCTTACTAAAGCAGAGCAGAGGGGCAGAAGATCCTCCCTCCACCTGCTGCTTTCACTTTTCTTAATGCACCCCAGGATCCCATTGGCCTTCTTGGCCACAAGGGCACATTGCTGGCTTATGGTGAATTTGTTGTCCACCAGGACTGCCAGGTCCTTCTCCACAGAGCTGCTTTCCATCAGGTCAACCCCTAACCTGTCTTGGTGCGAGTGGTTACTCCTCCCCAGGTGCATGAGTCTACACTCACCCTTGCTGAACTTCATTAGGTTTCCCTCTCCCCAGCTCTCCAGCCTGTCCAGGTCTCACTGAACGGTAGCACATAGAATCATAGAATCATAGAATCACAGACTCAGTCAGGGTTGGAAGGGACCACAAGGATCATCTAGTTCCAACTCCCCTGCCATGGGCAGGGACACCATCCTGATGGTGTGTCAGATGCTCCTCCTTTTGCATCATCAGCAAACTTGCTGAGGGTGCACTCTGTCCAGGTCATTGATGAAGACACTGAACAAGACTGGACCCAGTACTGACCCCTGGGGAACACTGCCAGATACAGACCTCCAAATAGACTCTGCACTGCCCCATACTAGGCTTGAGGTGAGGAGAAAGTTCTTCACAGAAAGAGTCATTGGCCATGGAATGTGCTGCCCAGGGAGGTGGTGGAGTCACCATCCCTGGAGGTGTTCACAAAAAGCTTGGATGTGGCACTTGGAGCCATGGTTTAGTTGTCAGGAGGTGTTAGGTGTTAGGTAGTAGGTTGGACTTGATGAACTCTGAGGTCTTTTCCAACCTGGTTGATTCTGTGATACACAGCACTGAACTGTCATCCTTGCACTTTCAGCTCACTGTTTCTCATCTGGACTGCTCTAGTCATGGACAACATATGCACTTCACTTCCTATCCATCTACCCTTCATTCCAGCTTCGAGGGGTATCATGGCTCCCACATTTTTTTCCCCATCAATTCCATGTTTTTCTAACAGATTGTACTTGCTTGGTCCCTTGGCCATCTCAGCTCTAGGCTCTCTCCAGCTCATTTCATCTTGAAGTATGGTGCCTTAAAAAGTAACTAGCACACTTCTTGAATATCTAGCAGTTTGGAGTAATAAATGGATTAATTTCAGTGTAGAATCATAGAATCAGTCAGGTTTGGAAGGGACCACAAGGATCATCCAGTTCCAACCCCCCTGCCATGGGCAGGGACACCTCACACTACATCAGGCTGGCCAGAGCCTCATCCAGCCTGGCTGCAAACACCTCCCGGGATGGGGCCTCAACCACCTCCCTGGACAACCCATTCCAGGCTCTCACCACTCTCATGGGGAAGAACTTCTTCCTCACGTCCAGCCTGAATCTCCCCACTTCCAGCTTTGTTCCATTCCCCCTAGTCCTGTCACTCCCTGATAGCCTAAAAAGTCAAGTGTATGTCAAGTGATAACTCTGTTGGCTTGGGTTTCTTTAGAAGTAATTAGCCCCACACCTCTTCTGCAGGATTGGTGCATTGCCAGGTACTGCTGATCCCACCTTCTCCACCAATTGTTCCTGTCTTTTGGAAAAAGAAAGGTGTATGCACTGTGCCTCCTGAAAAAGGCATGGAACAGTGACACTGTTTGTCAGCAAACATCTCTGAGCCATCTCGTTTCAGCTATACTCTTACCCTGAAAGGTTGGACTAGGTGATCCTTGAGCTCCCTTCCAACCTGGTATTCTATGACTCTATGAAGAAAAGGTCCCATCTCCAGTGTCCTCCAACATGCTGCAGTCTTTGTCAGCCTGCTCTTTGCACATTCAGTAAGAACAATTTTTGCTCCATTATGCAATTTGTTAATGAAGGCCCTGGATAGTTCAGGACTCAGAACAGCCTTCTGAGATGTCCTTCTACCATCACCATGGCAACTGGAAGTTTATTAACTCCTGTTCATAAACCATTTTTTCACCCCCTTCATTTCCTTTAGGCCATGATCAATACTGGGGAGGAAAAAAAAATTACAAACCAACAATAACACAATTAAAAAAACCAAACCAAACCAAACCAAACCAAAACAAAAAAAAAAAACCCAAAAGTGAGTTAAAATCCCCAACCAAATGAATGTGATGAAAAAAGATTGTTTGGGGGAGACCCTTGAGGAACCTCATTGCCAATGTACTGGTCAGGGATGAATGCACCCTGGAAACCATTCCCCATGCTGGATCTGATGCCCTGATAGTGTCCATCCTGACTGTGCCTTGCAGACAGTGTCCAGAGCTTATCAGAAACCTGCTCAGACTTAATTCCTGCACCTCTGGCAAGCAGCTGTGCTGCCAGCAGTCCCCACCCTGGCTGGTGCTGGGCTGAGCAGAGCTGGAGCTCCTTGAGCGCTGATGGCAGAGTCCCAGCAGCCGGATCTGGGGGTGGGGGAGTTGTGTCCGGGTTGGTGAAGGCAGTCAGCGAGGAGAAGCCCACTGGAACATGGATCTGGCTGCCAAGTGCCTTTTGTCAAGTGGGAGCAGCAGGTCAGGGTGACACTGGACATGCCAGCAAGCAAACACCACCTCTTGGGAGATGGTTTTGCTCGGGTTTCTCCTCCCACTCGTGGCAGGAGTCCATCTCCAAGCACCAATGTCTCTACCTTTGTTTTTGATGAGTGTTGCTTTAGGCTGCTGGTGCACCCAGATCTCTGTGGTGGGTTGAAATTACCCCCCTCTCCCAAAATAAAATTGCCAGCTCAGGTGGATCATAGGATGTTAGGGATTGGAATTGGACCTTTGAAGACCATTGAGTCCAACCCCACCTGCCAGAGCAGGACCCTAGAATATAGCACAGGTCACACAACAACACATCCAGATGGGTCTTGAAAGTCTTCAGAGATGGAAGCAGATGAAGCAACATTCACAAGCAAAACTACAATCTCAACTATGAAATGCAATGAATATGTACAAAATATACAACATTTCCATGTATTTACAATTTATAAACAACACAAGAACCCACCCTGGACAAAACCCAGGGGGGTTACCAACAGCTACCCCTTCCCTTATCCTTTCCCTCACCCTATACAAGGGGGGGAAAAAGAAAGAGGAGAAAAGCAGAGAGTAGTTTGTTAGCACTTAGCCACCACAAAGAGATGCAGCCAAGGTAAGCAGAAGCTACCAGCTAGTATCTGCTAGAGCCAGGAAACCAAAAAGAGAAGAGGTTAGTTTGCACACCAAACTTGATGTTAGTTTTCAGACCAATGGGAATATTTAGACCTTATCGTTCTTTCCCCTTTTACATCCAATGGTAATTTATTTACATCCTTCTTCTTCCTGTTCAAGATTTGTGGAAAACTTCCTAGGCACAGCCCAAGACTACCACAATCTCCCCTGCCCTTCAGGCGTGAACATTTTCTACACTGTTTTGTTTTTCTCATGTTTTGTTTTTCTCTATGCTCACCCAGGTAACACAGTAGCTAGGAAGCTACAGAGGATAGAGAGAGCTGGAAGGTCAAAATTAGCAATTACCATCTTCATAATCTTCTTATATGGGCAACCTGCAGTTGGGCAGATTTGAATACAGCCTCCAATGCTCAGAGTGCTCTTATCTGTCACCTTCTAGATTTCTCCATTCCTTCTCTCTTTTTTATGCCTCCCCACAACTATTTGCCACTACACATTTCAGAGATCCATAGAATACTTTAGGTTGGAAGGGATGTTGATCATTTAGTTCCAACCACCCTGGAACTGGCAGGGACACCTTCCCCTAAAGCAGGTTGCTCAAGGCCTCATCCAACCTGGCCTTGAACACCTCCAGGGAGGGGGCACCCATGGCCTCCCTGGGCAACCTGTTCCAGTGTCTCACCACCCTCACTGTCAAGAATTTCTTTCTCATCTCCGGCCTAAATCTGCCCTTCTCAAGCTTCAATCCATTCCCTCTCATCCTATCACTACAAGTCCTTGTAAAAAGTCCCTGCCCAGCTTTCTTGTAGCCCCCTTCAGGTACTGGAAGGCTATTCTGAGGTCTCCGTGGAGCCTTCTCTTCTGCATGCTGAACAAGCCCCAACTCTCTCAGCTTGTCCCCATAGGGGAGGTGCTCCAGACCTCAGATCATCTCAGGTCATCTTTGTGGCCCTCCTCTGGACCCACACCATCAGTTCATACTCTCCTAGTTTCCTCTCTGCTTTTATCCCTTGGCTTGTAACTCTTTTTTGTTTGTTTGTTTGTTTGTTTCACTCTGAACACTCTGCTCATTCCTGCAGCTGACCATTCATAACCCTTTAAAATGAATAACTCCATTTGCTGGGATTTTGAAGGAAAAAAAAAATCATCATCACTCTACTACTAAAGCATTTTCTTTTTTTCTTGACAAGCAACTGGGTGTTTGTCAGATGCAGAGTTTATCTTATAGATATGGGATGAGTATGTTGCTGCAAATGGTCATCAGGGAATCCCTCATATGGATTCAAACAAACACCAGCACCCATTGCTAATGTTGGCTTAGCATGCAGAGCTGCAGGGTTTGTCTGGATTCATCTTTTCTGCATGCAAAACCAGCAGTTATAATTTCCTCTTTTGAATCAAGGCAGAAGGACTAGAAAAGATGAGTCTGGATGAGATACATGAAAGAAACCACTGCTGGGAGATGCTGAAGCCCTCTGCACCACAGGAGCAACAGCAGAGCTGCAGAAAAGCCAGCAGAGGAAGGATCACAGAATCACAGAATGTTAGGGGCTGGAAGGGACCTCAAAAGCTCATCCAGTCCTGCCCCCCTGCCAGAGCAGGATCACCTATACCAGATCACACAGGAGTGCATCCAGGTGAGTCTTGAATATCTCCAGAGAGGGAGACTCCACAACCCTCCTGTGCAGCCTGTTCCAGTGTTCTGTCATCCTCACAGTGAAAACATTTTTCCTCCTGTTTCCATGGAACTTCCTATGCCTCAACTTCCATCCCTTGTCCCTTGTGCTGTCACTGGGTATTGTTCTGGGATACTTCAGCTTCTGCAACACATCAGCTCCTGGGACACTGCAGCTCCTGGGACTGTGCCAAGCATTCAGAATTAACAGCACTGTTTAAATGAGAATATGAGCACGCCATAGGGTACCTCAAGGTCACAATGTCTCCAAGAATTAAAGGAAGCAGGAGGAGTCAATTTAATCAGATCTTCTGGACTTCACAAGCCATGGAGCTGCACTGGTGGTGAAAATCTTCCCTGGTGAAGAGTATGAAGCCAGGACCTGAAGGTCTCCAGGAAATGAAGGCATCGCCACTTGTATTATTGACTACTCTTACCATTAAGAAATAAGATTTCTTTCTAAGTTTAGTCTGTTTAAAGAAGCAGAAGCATCAGGAAGGTTGTGCCTTCCTCTTACCAGTTAAACAGCTCTATTTGTTTCTTTGTATATTCTCCTTGTGAAGAGGGCAGTACACTGAACTGAATCACTCCTCACAGCAAAGCTTTGACATGCTGCTCCTGCTCCTGCTCTTCCCTCAAGGTGAGGCTTCCTCCATTTCAATACATAAATCCACATCCTTTTTCTCAGACCTGTTCTTCCCAATAGCATCACCAGCCACAAACATTCATTTCAGGGTGAGTCAGCAGCAATGAAGGCCAGCTGTGTGCTGTGCTGTGTCAGCAAAAGTATGGACAGCAGGTCAAGGGATGTTGTCAAGGGTTGGGGTTAGACCAGCCACTAGATGAATGACAGATGCTCTCTATTAACCCCTCTCTCTTCCCAAAGGGGAGAGAAAGGGAATAAGAGGGAAAGACATATGAGCTGGAAAAGAAAACTAAAACAGCTTTAATAAAAATAATGACAGTAAAATGAAATATCCACATGGATTTACAAACCAAATAAATAAATAGCAATTCCCTCCCCCTCCTCTCCCCCCCTCCCCCCCCACACACACATTTCCACCCCCTGGATAGGAGGGAAATGATGTCAGCATCACCACTGATGCTGTGGCAGGCATTAAGGAAGTCTCAGACTTGGCTCAGTGGCAGATGGAAACCAGATTCAGGAGCTGGATTCAGGAACACACAGCCTGGGATTAAAGGCAGATGGACAGAGTCCTTCTTGGACACTGGCCATTGAAGAAGAGGCTTGATTCATGGGATCCCTCAACTTTATCTTGAAGATAAGATCCCTGGGATGGATTCCTTGTTGGTCAGTTTAGGGTCATCTGTCCTGTCTGCTCCTCCCAGCAGGTACCACATAGTGCTCACTGCATCCCAATATGATACACAAGATTTAGCAGTGACCTTGCTCTCCATGGGAGCAGGTATAAGCAAGAGCCTTTCTGCACACCTGCATCAGTTTTTTACCACCCTCAGTATAAAAAATGTCTTCCTTCTCTCTAGTCTGAATCTCCCCTCTTTTAGTCTAAATCCATCATCCCTTGTTCTGTCACGACCAGCCCTGCTAAAAAGTCTGTCCCCATCTTTCTCATAAGCCCCTTTAAGTATTGCAAGGCCAAGAGAAGGTCTCTCTGGAGCCTTCTCTTCTGCAGGCTGAACAGCCTCAACTCTCATCCTGTCCTCACAGCTGAGGGACTCCTGCCCTCTGATCATTTTTGTGGCTTCCTCTGGATCCATTCTAACAGATGCATGTCTCCTGTGCTGAGAATCCCAGAGCTGGACACAGCACTGCAGGTGGGGTCTCACCAGAATGGAGCAGAGGGGCAAAATCCCCTCCCTCAACCTGTTGGCCATGCTGCTTTGGATGCAGCCCAAGATCTGGTTGGCCCTCTAGGCTGCAGGTGCTCATTGCTGGCTCATGAAGGGCTCTTCCTGAACACCACAACAAAATATTCATCCATTGGCTGTGCAGTGCTCTCTGCAAAGCCATCAAACTACAGCAGGAGCTCTGCTTGTCTCTGATCTTAGGGCTACAGAGACTTTCACTCTGCTTCAGCATCACTGACAAATTATAGCACAGCTTGACTTTTTTTTTTCCAGGGCTCACTTTCTGTGTCCTTTTGGATTTCCAAAATGACAAGTTGCTGCTCTAAATTTATCCTACTCTTTAGAACAGGGAGTGACATAAAAAGGTTTTCAGCTGCTAGAAGCATGTCTGACCCTACTGGGCTACTCTATCTCTAATCTCTTTGTCACATATAAGCATGAATATTGTTCTGACCATTTGTTCTTTATTAACTGGAACTGTTAGCTGGATTTTGAAGGAAAAGATTTTCACTTCTGAACATCCAGCAGAGAGAACATTTACTCCCATACTGAGCAGCCTTTCTTCCCTAACAAGCAATGCTTCAGACATAGCCTCAAGCCACTCCAGACAGGCTAGCAAACCCTAATGCAGGCTATTCATATTTGATCTTAAATGCTCAGCACAAATTAAGCAGTCACTGCTGAACTGACAGCACCAGCATGCAGTTCCAGCTCCTGACATTTAAAGCCATTTTACCTGGTTGGGAAGTGCACAGAACCTGCAGACACATAGTGAAATGTGTAGAGCTGCCTCCTGTAACCCAGTGTGCACTAAGCTAATGGATATTTGTAGGGGAAGGCACCAATGTGTGAAGTGTGGCTGCTGCTGATGTTGCCTGAGGCTAACCTGGTGGCTAAAGAGAGTTCATAGAGGAAGAAGATGGTCAGTTGTTGCTGCTGCTCTTCTCCTGTTTTCAGAACAGGTCATTCACTGCTCTTGATCACTCTGACTGTGAAGGAAGGATGAGAGTTGGAGCTTTGGAGCCTGGAGAAAAGAAGGCTCCAAGAAGATGTTATTCTTGCCTTTCAGTACTTCAAAGACAGATGGAGACAGTGCTTTTAGCAGGGCCTGTTGTGACAGGACAAGAAGCCATGGTTTTAAGCTAAAAGAGGGGAGATGTTGAGCAGCTACAAGGAAGAAATTGTTTACACTAAGTGTGGTGAAACACTGGCACAGGTTGCCCAGAGAGGTGGTAGATGCCCATCCTTGGAAACATTCCAGGTTGGACAGGGCTCTGAGCAACCTGATCCAGCTGCAGATGCCACTGCTCACTGCAGGAGGGTTGGATTAGATGACCTTTAAAGGTCCCTTTGAACCAAACCATTCTGTGATTCTCTGATTCCTCCTGAATCAGACATGAGCTTTGCTGCCTCTGTCTCCTCTCTTAGGGGAGGTTCATGCTGAGCCTATGAAACCTGTAGCTCCTCAAGTCCCCCTGCCTACTTCAGCACAACTTTCTGATCCTTTGAATCAGACTGACATGTTGGTGGGTTTGACCATCAAAAGGGCATCCTGGAGGTGATTGAACAGTTGTCTGCTTAACCCACTGTGAAATGTCTTCAGAAAACACTTCAGCTGGAGACTTTCCTCCCTGTCCATGGTTAAGGACCCTCAGCTATATAATATATTTGCATATAATGTACTTATATATGTATATATTTATATATATATAATGTATTTGTGGCATAACCACAACATTTGGACACAGAGTGAACAGAAAGGAGGAAGAAATGATTTCTTAAGTCCCTTAACATAACCATGGCAAGCCTATTCACTTCCTAGGGGTGAACTAATAGTTCAACCAGCTGCAATTCCTTACAGAGCAACTTGCCAGGCTTCACCACATCTGACATTCCTACATAAAAATCCTTTGGATTGTTTTTTTTTAAACAGAAGCTCTCCTCAAGTCTCCACCAAGTCCTGGAGGATTTGGGGTTTGGAAATATATGAACTTATACTCTTCAAGAGGCAATTCATGATGCAGTTTGCTCAGGAATGATTTGGTCCTTTCCTAAATTTGCCCAGTTCCCAAGAACCCAGCTTTGAAGTCATGAAGTATTACCCTAAAGTATGCACTTTGTAGGACAGGAGGTCCAACCTATACCCTGTGGAAAAGCCCCCAGAATGATGCTCTCAATGCACCACAGCTTTTAAATAACAATACTGGGGGAAAAAAAAAAAAAACCAAACAAAACTGTTCATAAACAATTTGTTTTATCACTTCATGCTATCCTCATTTGCCCTTTCAGAAACATGGAGGAAGAGCACTGTCAACCTGAATCACATCATAGTCTCTTGTGGGCTCCAGAGAAACCATAGCTGCCTCTATTGCAAGCTGTGGAGATGTCTGTTAAATTATCTTTACACTTAAATATATGTGCAGGTCAAGTTCACCTCCTTAATGCCTCTTTTCACATGCTGCTCTCCAATGGGAAAACCTTCTTGCAGAATCACAGGATTGTTTTGGTTGGAATAGATCTTTAAGATCATAATGCCCAGCCATTAATCCAGCCCTGCCAGGTCCCCCACTAAGCCATGTCCCTCAATACCACATCTACATGTCTTTTAAATAGCTCCAGGAGAGGGTATTCCACCACTTCTCTGGCAGCCTTTTCCAGGGCTTGACAACCCTTCTGGGGAAGAAATTGTTCCTAATGTCCAACCTAAACCCCCCCAGGCACAACCTGAGCCCATTTCCTTTTGCCCTATCACTTGTTGCATGGGAGAAGAGATGAACATCTACCTCACTGGTTGCAGCTGTAGAGAGCAAGAAGGTCTCCTCTGAGCCTCCTTTTTATCCAAGGCTAAACAACCCCAGTTGCTGTTCATAAGACTGGTGCTCTGGAGTCCTCCCCATCTTCATTGCCCTTCTTTGGACAAGAAGAATCACACTGGGTTCTCTGCCACCGAAGAGAAGATAGAGAGAGACCTGCTGGAGAGAATCCAGCAGAGAGCCAGGAGGATGCTTAGGGGACTTGAGCATCTCCCCTCTGAAGAGAGACTGAGAGCCCTGGGGCTGTTAGTGTGGAGAAGAGAAGACTGAGAGGGGATCTGATCAATGTCTATCAATAGCTGAGGGGTGGGTGTCAAGTGGAGGGGCCCAGGCTCTTTTCATTGGTTCACAGTGATAAGACAAGGAACAATGGGTTCAGACTTGAACATAGAAGATTTCACCTCAACATGAGGAGAAACTTCTTTGCAGTGAGGGTGACAGAGCCCTGGAACAGGCTGCCCAGGGGGGTTGTGGAGTCTCCTTCTCTGGAGACTTTCCAAACCCACCTGGATGCATTCCTGTGCAGACTGCCCTAGGCTAACTTCTCAAACCATCCATGCTTCCCCATAACAAATCAGGGCATAGCACATCACCATGTGAAACATTTATCAGAATCCTAAGCTGATGTTTTCTTCAAAATTCAGTGTTTTCTGAGCCTGTGAAAGAGGTTGGCTCTTTCTCCTTAAAGTCAAATGCAGATGATATCAGACATCCTACCCTTCCTCCACAGGTTAAATGATGAGGAAAGTTTTGGGGACAATTTGTACCCAAGCAATTGTTCTTACTCACTCAGAATAATTGCATTGAAGATTGGCATCAACCTGTCTCTGTGTTTCAAATGTCCAGCCCTAAAGGTACTCTGAGAGCACAGAGACCTCTTGGTTTGGCCTTGGTGAGTGCCAGGCTAACTCCATGAAAAAGATAAAAATAAATAAATTAAAAAACCCAAACAAACAAGCAAACAAAAAAACCCAAAACAAAACAAAAGGATTTTTCCAAAGTGGTGAGAAAACAAACCCAGAATTCCCTTTTCATTGTCCAGACATCTCCCAGGTCCAAGAAGCCTAACATAAGCCAGCAATGAGCACTCACAGGACAGAAGTCAAGCATATCCTGGGCTGCAGAAGGTTGAGGGAGGGGATTCTGCTCCTCTCCTTCACTCTGCTGAGACCCCACCTGCAGTGCTGTGTCCAGCTCCAGGGTTCTCAGCACAGGAGTGACAGGGACCTGTTGGAGTGGGTCCAGAGGAAGTCACAAAAGTGAGCAGAGAGCTAGCTGAGGACAGGCTGAGAGAGTTGGGGGTTGTTCAGCCTGGATAAAAGAGGCTCTGGGGAGACTTTGTTGTGGCTTTTCCTTATTTCAAGGGGCCTGCAGAAAAGAAAGAGAGAAACTTTTTTACCAGGACCTGTTGTGACAGGCTAAGGAGTGATGGTTTTAAACTAAAAGAGGGGAAATTTACACTGAGATAAGGAAGAAGTTCTTCACTGGCACAGGTTGCCCAGAGAGGTGGTAGATGCCCCATCCCTGGAAACGATTGGGCAGGGCTCTGTGCAACTTGCTCTAGTTGAAGACACCCCTGCCCATGACAGGCAGCTTGACATCAAATGAGCTTGAAGGTCCCTTTCAACCCAGACCATTATGAGATTCTGTGATCTTATGACAACAGAAAAGCTTCACAAAAAATTGGCTATTCCAATAATAATTAATAATAATAATAATAATAATAATAATAATAATAATAATAATAATAATAATAATAATAATAATAATAATTTTAAAATATATAAACATAAATATGCAAAAATATAAATAATAAATAATAAATTATCATTATTATTTAATAATAAAATAATAAAAAATAAAATAATAATAATAATTATATAATATTACAATACTTGTCATAATTAAAATAATATATTATAATTATATATAATAATTAGATTAAATTTATATATAAAAATTATATATAAATATATAAACATTATATATCTAAAAATAATTATATAAAAAGATAATAATATATAATGACTATAATTATAATTATACCTATTATTATTTAATAATAATATTATAATAAAAGTAATAATTATTGTAATTATATATTATTATTATTATTATTATTATTATTATTATTATTATTATTATTATTATTATTATTATTATTATTATTATTACCACCTTTTTTGGTGAAGCTTTTCTGTTTTCATAAAATCATAGAATGATAGAATTGTAATATCATGATTATATATATTAAAATATAATATCATTGTATAGTGTTATATAGCATTATATAATACAATAATAATTATTATATAATATATATTATATAAATGTATAATTTTATTCTTGTTAAATATAATCATAATATCATAATTATATCAATTATAATATATAATGTCATTATATAGTATTATATAATATCATTATTTTTATTAATAAGAATAATAATAATAATCTGCTAAAATAGTTCATGATAGAAACTTAGGTCTGTGGAACACTTGTGCCTGTGGTTCCTATCTCTGCTCTTTCACATCTTTCCAGCCTCTTGTGTTCTCCCTTCAGCCTTGCCTACTCCCTCTCTGGCTGCCCAGTCCCGGGTGTGCTGCTGTGCTTTCAGGAGAGCTCACAGGGAGGAGCTGTCCCACCCCTGCAAGCTCCCTCCCTCCTCTCAGCTGTCAAGAGGATGAAACGAGTTGGTGGGAAGCAGCCAATGGATTTCAGATTGGGGTTAGTGAGGAAGTGTGGATGGCAGCTCTTAGGAAGTGTGCACAGACATCCTGATGGATATTAAATGGAAAAAACCCATCTAGATCAGCTTCAGCAGGCTCTCCTGCTGCTGCAGCAAATGTTGTATAAATAGAATATTTTATCTGCTTCTCTATGGGAGAGTTTCATTCTCCACCTCTGTGTCAGTGTGAGCTGAAATTCCCCCCCCCCCCCCCCCCCAGCCCCCCAAACCATCACATCCTCTTTCTTTTTTTCTAGCCCCCTTGCCACTCACAGTGTCACAGGATCATAGAATTGTTTTGGTTGGAAGAGACCTTTAAGACCATAAAGTCCAACTGTGAACCCAGCACCGTGAGGTCACCACTAAACCACATCCCTCAGCACTACATCTCCACTGCTTTTAAATGCCTCCAGGGATGGGGACTCCACCACTTCCCCAGGCAGCCTATTTCAGGGCTTGACAACCCTTTTGGGGGAAGAATCATAGAATCACTAAGGCTGCAAAAGACCTTTAAGATCATTGAGTCCAACCATCACCCAACTACCATAACCACTAAACTATATCCTGAAGCACCACATTTACACACTTGTTGAACACCTCCAGGCATGGTGACTCCACCACCTCCCTGGGCAGCTTGTTCCAACACCTCACCACTCTCTCAGTAAAGAAATTTTTCCTCATGTCCAACTTAAACCTCCCCTGGCACAACTTAAGCCCATTTCCTCTTGTCCTGTTGCTGGTTCCTTGGGAGAAGAGATCAACATCAGCCTCACTACAGCCTCCTTTCAGACAGTTGGAGAGAGAGAGAGAAATTATTCTTAACATTCAGTCTAAATCTTCCCTGGCTCAGCTTGAGGCTGTTTCCTCTTGTCCTATCTCTTGTGGCTTGAGGGATGCACACCAGTAAATCAAGCAGTGCCACAACCAGGCTAAGACATAAAATTTAGCACAAGCCCCTGGCACACTTTTGGTCTGGGCAAACTGGCTCCCAGGCAAAGCTCAGGAGTTAGCACAAGGACTAATCCTCAGCAAGCTGCTTGCTGTAGTTTCCTTTTTGGAAAGCCAAGAGACCTTAATTTCCTGCATATGGCTTGGCTGTGCCAGCTGGCCTCAAGGCTGCCTTGGACTTACTCCCATGGATGTGATCACTGCAAGCAGAGATGATTTTCAGCCACAAACATCCTTTACCTTGCTCTTGCTGCTCTGTCACTGCCCTCCACAGGAGAACATCAAAGGGCAAAGCAGTTGGGTGTTTGGATAACAAGACAGCAATCTATTTCAGGAATGAAAACAAGCAAATTGAAAGCCTTAGAAAATACTTCTGCTCATCCAAAGAGGCAAATGGTCATGGGAAAGCAGCACACGGAGGGTGGTTCTCTGCTATCCTGCAGCAAATTACTCCTTGGATTCCACAGACAAAACCTTGCTGGAGCGAGTGAGTGCACAGAGTGGAGGAAAGTTTTCTTGTTGGAAAGCCTAAAACCCTAAGTGCTTCTTATCTGGGAGATGAGGTCTCACCAGTGAATTCAGACCACCTATGTGCAAGCTGGGAGAGGATCCTTTGCTCCCCTAGGACTGCCCTGTGCCCTGCAGTCCTTCAGAGAGATGAGGGAAGAGTGGCCAAAGACTCTCCAGCCAGGAAAGGAAGACATGGGGAAAGCCTCTTCTTGTGCTGAGGCCAGACAAGAGCCTTGGCAAGTCTCTCCAGGACAGAGGGAAGCAGATGGTCAGGCATTTAGGGGGCTGGCAGGAGGAATCTCTGGGCATTTGGCAGAGAATCCTGATTCAGCTGCATTGCCTTATGCTTTGGCTCTTGCTAGACTCCTTGATAGGAATGTTGTTTCTGAGGGGACTTTATCAGAGCACGTGAGAGCGTGTTGTGCAGGGCAGCTGGTGAGTTCTGAGTAACTCATTACCTGCAACCATGTCCTGGGCTGCAGCCAAACCTCCAGGGGCCAGCAGGTCAAGAGAGGGGATTCTGCCCCTCTGCTCTGCTGAGACCCCACTTGCAGTGCTGTGTCCTCAGCCCAGGAAAGACATGGACTTGTTGGAGTGGATCAGGAGGACGCCACAAAAATGATCTCTAAGCCTCTGAGGACAGGCTTAGAGAGTTGGGGTTGTTCAGCGTGGAGAAGAGAAGGTTTTGGGGAGAAGTTATTGTGTTCTTTCAGTACTTAAAGGAGGTCTATCAGAAAGATGGGGACAGACTTTTCTTTTTTTTTTTTTTTTTTTTGTAGGGGTGGTGGGTTTAGACTAAAAAGGGGGGAGATTTAGAATAGATAGAAGGAAGATGGGTTTTATAATGAGGGTGGTGAAACACTGGCCCAGGTTGCCCAGAGAGGTGGTGGATGTCTCATCTCTGGAACCATTCCAGGTCAGGTTGGACAGGACTCTGAGCAGCCTGATCTACTTGAAGATGTCCCTGCTCATTACAGGGGGGCCAGACTACATAACCTTTAAGGGTCCCTTCCAACCCAAACCATGCCATGAGTCTGTGACTGTGAGCTAAATTTATACTCCTAAACACCTGTACAACTTCTCTCCCTCCTGCACTCCCTTACCATGAGGTTTTTTTTAAACTTGTTGGTGTACCCAGCCCAGCCTGAGGATTATGTTCTTCCCCCACGAGTGGGGAGCAGCAGCCATGGGTTTGGACAGGATAACTTGTGCAGGACCAAAAGAAAAAGTTGTCAGGCCAGTGGGGTTTTATTGCAGAGGAGACATGTTGTACTCTTCCTGACTTCTTGTACATCTTCCATTCTTCAGGACATTGTAGTACCATTTACTGACTAATACCAGTCAAGCAGTGTGCCAAGCAGTGTGGAAATACAGGAAGGGAAGGAGCCTGTTCCAAATGTTACTGATCCTTTTTTTTTTTATTATTATTTTTACAGAAGGAAAAATGAGTCCAGAAGAGTATGATGACTCTCACTGCAATATTCAGAGTTTCTTCTAGAAGGAAGGAAATCTGAGCCAATTTATTTTTTTCTCAGTACAAGACTTCTGGCTTTGCCACACAGCAGTTCATTCTCCCTAAAGAACATGGCAAAGAGATAGAAAAAGGCAGGAGGTGAAACCCACCCAAATGCCAGTCATTCTTCTTCTTGGGCATATTTCTAAGGCACCTCTGACTCATTTTTCTCAGTGTAATATCTGATATGTCCTTGATTTGAGGAGTACATCTAATGCCTTTTTCTTTTTTCCTCCTCTGAGCTGGGAGAGAGATGATCCACTTCCACACATTGCCTGGGGGTTGCAGAGTCATCAGGACAAGTGTGGGGGAAGCACTGGGTTTATAATTAGTCCCAGGGTGTGCAGCCACTGCCCAAATTTTCCTTTTCCCTCCTTCACTGGGGTGAGTGCTGATTCCCTGCTGCTCCTGGGGCTGAAGCCTTTGCTTTCCTTTGCAGCTACTCTTCAGCTGAGTGTCCCCCCATCCCTGGAAACATTCCATCTCAAGCTGGATGAAGCTCTGTGCTCTAGTCTGATCTAGCTGTAGATATCACTGCTCACTGCAGGAGGTTTGGACTAGATATAACCTCTAAAGGTCCCTTCCAACCCCAACCATTCTATGATTCCATGATTTTATTGAGGATGCTCCTAATACTCCCCACAGCACCTTCAGTGGGATAGAGGCCACCCCCCAAGAAAGCAGCTGTCCCTCAGACTGTGGGGTCTGATGGTGCTTTGTGAAGATAGAGGCTGTGGGGGTCACGGGGGTGAACATGTGAGAGCTAAAACCTGTAAATAATTAAAGGGGACTAATAAGAAACATTTTAGCAGGGCCTGTTGCCACAGAACAAGGGGTGATGGTTTTAAACTAAAAGAGGAGAGACTCAGACTAGACAGAAGGAAGAAAGTGTTTATGCTGAGGGTGGGGAAACACTGGCAGAGGTTGCCCTAAGAGGTGACAGATGCCTTATCCCTGTTAACATCCCAGGTCTGGTTGGAGAGGGCTCTGAGCAACATGATCTGCTCAAGGGTGACCCTGCTAATTGCAGGTGGTTGGACTGCACAACCTTTAAAGACCCTTCCAACCCAAACCATGTTGTGCTTCTATGATAAGCTGATTGTAAGGATGCTGTGTGGAAACCCCAGGTACCTCTCCTGAAACTGATGATGCCCCCAAAGCACCAGCCCTACCTATGCAGCCCCAAAGGGGTGCCCAGCATCACTGTGCATGGAAGGGGAGAGTGAAACAGCTTTTCAGCTTCAGCCAGGACAAACTGCAGAGGGGAACAGCACTTTAAAAGTCCTGCTTATGCTCCAAAGATGGGAGTTTGTGTTTAGCTCTAGATTCACACCAAAGGCAGTCCAGTAAAATGCAGGCAGGATTGATTAGTCTTGTTCCACTTCCACATCATCTCAGAACTGGACTGAAAACAGCAAAATAAAAAGCATTTTTAATTTAAATAAAACATGGGACTCCCATTCTCTGGTAGCTCCAGGACTAGGGGAGATTCCTGTTTTCTTCTTGGAAGGGCTGATGATGTGGATCAGTGCAAATCCCTGTGAGGGAAGAATTAATCTGCCTTATTATGAATCTTTGCATGTGTCTATGAGAAGAAAATGTCATTAATTAGACTTTCAAATCATTCTCAGATACTGAAATCACCTATACTGCCAGCACTAATATGACATGCAGGTAACAGCCTGGACAAACTCAGAATGAACTCAGCACCAGAAGTGAGCATAAAAATTCAGGTCACCCTACCGAAACACCTATGCAATCCTTCTTGTGTGCAATTGCCCAGAACAGGCTGTCACCAAAAGCTGCCTGTTTGTATCTGCACTGATAGTTCCAGGCTGTTTCTATCATGCAGGGACTGAACAACCTTGAACTCACACCACCAAAGTAATCGTGGGCAGGATGGTACCAAAGAGCTATTCATCTCCTCCACAGGGAGACCTAGAAATGTCTGATGACCTGATTTTCATGCTCTGTTCTTCTTCAGAGATAAAGCAGATGGAGACTAAGCAACT
The DNA here is from genome assembly GCF_027791375.1 of Indicator indicator. Taxonomy (NCBI): domain Eukaryota; kingdom Metazoa; phylum Chordata; class Aves; order Piciformes; family Indicatoridae; genus Indicator; species Indicator indicator. The sequence goes on from NC_072018.1 coordinate 31,819,132, forward strand.
GAAGTTTCTCCAGGTGAGCAAGACCTGTGGTTCTGCATCAAAGCCTGCATCCAACCACCTGGTCCAGCACCTCCTTTTGGGGAGAAGCTGTGGGCAGCACAGCTGATGGAGCCCCTCTGCAGGAGGTGCTTGGTGCCTGCTGGCAGTAGGAATCGACCTTCCTTTCCTTAGAATCACAGAATTGTTTAGGTTCAAAAAGACCTTTAAGATGGAGATATTCAAGACCCCCCTGTATGAATTCCTGAGTGCATTCCTGAGTGCTCTGGTATAGGGGATCCTGCTCTGGCAGGAAGGTTGGACTGGATGATCTCTCAAGGTCCCTTCCAGCCCCTAACATCCCGTGATTCTGTGAGCAGGTCATTCTTACCACTGCTTAGAAGTTTGCTTGTGCTTGAAAGCACACACAGTATTTATGAGACAGCCCCTCTCATAAATACTCTTAGGATAAATGCTGGATTTCAGTGTTACCCACCTTGAACTGGGGGTTGAGTCTTGCTAACTTACTGGTTTTGGTGATCCACCCCATGCCATGACCTCTCCCCTAGACCTCAGGCTCAGTCCAGCCATGCCAATGCTTAGACTTTCTTTGCCTCCAAAATGGAGGGGGAATAATCCTGGTTTGCTCAAACCCCGAGATGTTCCCTGGCATTGCCTCCTAGGTACTGCAGGCCACATCCCTGCACTTGATTCTCAGCATCTCCTACCAGCTGTAGGATGTTGGCAGAGTCATGGGAAGTACCACACAGTAAGGAAGCAGCTTCAGTCCACAATCATCCAGCTGGGCAAGGGAAAAAATTGTGGTTGGCATACAGGGTGGCATAACTAGAACAGATTCTCCCCTGTTTGTGGAGTATAGGCATAAGGGCATGAGCTGGCAATGTGTACTCACAACCCAGAAGCCAGCTGTATCCCAGGCTGCATCCAAAGCAGTGTGGCCAGCAGGTTAAAGGAGGGGATTCTGACTCTCTGCTTAGCTGCCCCCACCTGTAGTGCTGTGTCCAGCTCTGGAGTCCTCAGCACAGGAAAGACATGGGCCTGTGGGAGTGGGTCCAGAGGAGACCACAAAAATCATCAGAGGGCTGGAACCACTCTGCTGTGAGGACAGGCTGAGAGAGTCGGGGTTGTTCAGCCTGGAGAAGAGAAGGCTCCAGGGAGACCTTGCTTATTAAGATGGGGACAGTCTTTCTGCAGGGTCTGTTGTGACAGGACAAAGGGGTGCTGGGTTTTAAATGATTCAGACTAGCTATAGGAAATTGTTTTCAGTGAGGGTGGTGAAACACTGGCACAGTTTGTCTAGATTGGTGGTAGATGCCCCATCCCTGGAAACAATCCAGGTGAGCGTGGCCAGGGCTCTAAGCAACCTGCTCTAGTCAAAGATGTCCCTGCTCAGTGCAGGGAGATGGCACTAGGTGACCTTTAAAGGTCCCTTTTCACCCAAAGCATTCTATGATTCTAAGGAAAACTCAGATTGCAGCACAGGTTGGGATTCATGCTTAGAAGAAAAAGTGGATATAGCTCAGAACAGGGGGTTCCATCATCCTGTTTGCTTCTGTCCTATTCTCTGGGCACACAGCAGAGCCTGGAAATCAGAAGCCCTAATCATCAGAGGTGCAGCCAAATCCCTGAGGAACCTGAGTGGGAATAATAAAGCAGCAGATGAAATATAACAGGTTAGCTCTGGGGAGGCTTTCAGCAGGCTGGAGGGGGCTGCAAATGCTCCTTCCGAGGCTGGGTACCAGGGATGTGCAGCCTTGCAAGCCTCCAGAACCAACATGTAATGGTGTATAATGTAACCAAGCACGATGCTGCTAGAGCTGCAGATTTGAGCCTGTTGGGAGTAGAGGCTGAAAGGTTCCCGAAGGGTGTGTAGGGAAGACATCGGCATGAAGAGAAATGTTCATTTGGAGGTTGGTGTACTGCTGAGCCTCCTCCGGGGAAGTGGTGCCGGCCTCCCACACTCAGCCTGTGACTCTGAACTGCTTGGTCCTTGCCTGCTCCACAGCTACTGCCAGCTCCTTGCCCTCAGGGCTCCTGCCCGCTCCAGCCTGGGGCACTGTGCTCCTGCCGCTCCCCTGTCACCCCGACTCTCGCCGCCCCTTGTCACCGCGGCTCCCTCTCCTCCCTCTCCACGCACGGCCCACGCCGCGCCCCGACATCCTGCCTTTTACTCAGGCCCCGCCCCCGGCCCCGCCCCCGCAATAACGACCATTTTCCATTGGCTCTCACCCGGAAACGTCCCGCCTCCTTCCCGCCCACTATCCCCTCCTGCCCCGCCCATCTTTTAAATATCTGGCGGCGAGGCCCCGGAACGTTTGCTGTGGGGTCGCAGGGCGCGCCGGGTCCTCCTTCAGAAGGAATATTTCCGGTAAGGGCAGGCGCGGATAGGGATTGGTCTCGGCGTGTCACGTGAACGCCCAACGTCCGGGTGGGAGTCCGTGAGCTTCCGGCTGGAATCGCTCCGCCGGGCGCCTCCTGGGAGCGGCGGGGCCTGGGGGTCGTCGGGCAGCTCAGCTCGGCGCGACCGATACTTCTCCTCCGCCGCTACCTCACCTCTGCCGCCCGGTGCTCCCCTTCCTGGCTTATCCAGTGCGCTCTCACCCTACTCTGCCGGGCCCACACTGCCTTTTGTCAAGCACTGAGGGTCCCCTCCTCACCACCCTAGTGCTCTCCTTTGTCAGCTGCCGAGTCACCCTCCAGGACCCCCTCGGTCGGGCCCCTGGCACAGGGGCATCGACCTTCTCATAGGAGGTGGTGGGTCTTGTGTTATCTCCCGCCTCGTCCCTTTCTTTTCCCCGCATCATCTACCACCGGGCACAGTGCTGGCTTTCTCCAGCGTGCCAAGAAACGGGATCACCCCTTGGGTTATGCCGTTGCATCCCTTCAGGGCTGCTCACCCGTTGTAGACCATCCCCAGGCTCTCCATCCCGGTGCTGAGGTTTCTTGCCGTTTTCCTCAGCAAATTTTTTTTGCGGAAAGGCTTCACGGGGCCTGTTGCTTACAAGCATGGAGTTTGCGGAGCTGATCAAGACACCCCGAGCAGACAACGTAGTCTTGCACCGCCCCTTCTACCTGGCTGTGGAGGGGACTCTCTGTTTGACTGGCCATCATCTAATTTTTTCTTCACGGCGCCAAGATAATGCTGAGGAGCTGTGGCTGCTGCACTCCAACATTGACTCTATTGAGAAAAGGTATGCCTCCAGATTTCCCTGCCTACTCGTATCGAGTTGTGTTTGTGTCTTGTGAGTTGAAAAGTTGTTGCCAAGACAGGCTTGAAAGCTCAGCTTTCTCAGATTAGAGCCTGGAGACAGAGTCAGAGCATGGGGCAAAATCCTGGTGTGAGCAGGTTGATTCTTATTCTGTTTGGATGTTGACATTTGACTGTTGCATCTTAAAATTATTTTTTTTTATGCCATATATGGAGTTGGAATTTTTATGCTTAAACATCTTTGTCAACAGTATTTGGTCAACAGTGGATTGTGCATTGCTCAGCAGCTGTTGAAACACTTCATAAAGGATGCATCTTGACCACTGTTCAATGGAGATGAAAGCTGAGGCACTACCAAAGTCATTTGCCAGCAAAACTGATGGCAGAAGTCGACTCTGGACTTTCTCAGCCACAGATCAGTCTCCTATTCCTTGACACTATTATCCCTTTTCTCCTCCAACTCCTTAAGGGAGTCAATAACACTTTAACAGCATACTCATTGCAGGAACGTTGTAGGAAAGCTGAGTTATACTTGCAACACTCCATTTTATTTCTGCCCATCCCCTTCTGCTGCAGGGACTTTAGAGATCAATCATCCTACCATCACTTCTATCTGCTTTACATCACCCCCTCACACTTCCCTTGCTGAGTGGCAGTCTCATCTCAGCTGGTCGTTGTCTTCAGCTTCCTCACGTTAGTCCTTTTCTCGTTATGCTTTTGCATTAATTACAGTGTCAATCCCCTGGGTTTGGTGTCTTGCAAGAACAGATTTCCTTCCTGCCAACGAGACTGGGAAAAAAATGAAGCAGCAGGTTGCTTGAGAGTCTGGGGATGGGTGAAGTACTGGACACTGATTAAGTTTGTGATTTCTCTCAGTGTTTCTCTGAAATGCTGCATCTGGGGCTGAGGTTGGAGAGCAACAGGGAGGTCGAAACCTCAGGAAATCTGCTTTTGGTTTTGTACTGCTCAGACATTGGGGCTGGTTGGCTTCCTCCTCCTCACTGCTTGTACTAAGCTAGCAGTAGCTCCATTTTGAAAACCATTACAGACAAGCCTTTGTTTCTTTCTCTCTTTTAATTGTTTCATGAGCTTAGTTGCAGTTGCAATGTAAGTTAATACCGAATAAACAAGGACGTAATGAGTTGTTCTGAGGGAGTAGTGCATTGCTAGCTCAGAACATGATTCATATCAAGAATGATGTGGCAAGCAGGACTAGGGAAGTGATTGTCCCCTTGTGCTCAGCACAGGAGAGGCCACACTTTGAATACTGGGTTCAATTTTAGGGCCCTCACTACAGGAAAGGCATCAAAGTACTGGAGTGGGTCTAGAGAAGGGCAGTGAAGCTGGTCAAGTGTCTGGAAAATGGGCCTGCTGAGGAGCAGCTGAGGGAACTGGGGTTGTTTTGCTTGGATAAGAGGGGGCTGAGGGGAGACCTTCTTCCTCTCTGCAACTGCCTGAAAGAAGGCTGTAGCAAGGTGTGGGTCGGTTTCTTTCCCCAAGTAACAAGAGATGGTAGGAGAGGAAATGGCCTCGCACTGCACTATGGGAGGTTTAGGTTGGACATAGAAGAAACCCCTTCACCAGAAGGGTTACTAAACACTGGACTAGGCTGCCCAAGGAGGTGGTTGTATCACCACCCCTGGAAGTGTTTAAAAGATGCATAGGTGTGGTGCTAAGGGACATGGTTTAGCATCAGACTTGGTGGAATTAGATAATTGTGGGACTCTATGAGCTTAATGATCTCATCCAGCCAAAATGATTTGTAACTGAATTAGTGCTGTCTGCAGTTACTCACAGCCCTTATTGCCAGCCCTAGTTTCTAGAAGGTTTCTAGAGTAGATACCTCCCTCCCTGGGAGTAGCTCTGTGTGAATGTAACTGTAATGAAACTGCCATGTAAAAGAATTAGGAGTGTTTTCTCCTCAGTGCTGAAGAGAATGGAGGAACATTCTTAAGCTGATACAGGTTGTAGAAGGGTCCAGCTTGACACTACTGTGACATTGTGCCAGTTTCATACAATCTTTTCTCCCACTTGGATGTGAATGTCTCATGCACAGAACTGTCTTCCCTAATTACTAGGTAGGCATCAAACTGCTCTTGAATTCTTGTAGCTTTTAAGCAACCTAAATGTGAGCTGTGGGGGAACAGTCTGGTGTGTGTGCTTAAAGGAAGCAGCCCTGGTGATGGGTTGGAGCTGCATGCTGTTATTTCCTTGGGGATCTGTGAAGGAGCACTGCAACGAGGGCAAAAGGGGTGCACAGACCAGTTCTTCCTTCAGCACTAGCCAAGGTAGAATTGGTTGTGCATATTGACCTTTGTCTGCACAGGGGAGACAGATAATTAGCTGTAATAATGCTAAAATAAATTACAGATCTCTTCTTTGGGTGAAGCAACTCGAAGCTTAGCAACAGGTTTCAAAGTGTGTAGAACTCCGCCCTTGTGCATGGTCTGACTGAGGGTCAGGCCATGAGAGGTTGGAACTTGGTCCTTCAGGCCTTGTCTGCTTCTGTTGCTTCCACCTTGACAAGCTTCAGCAGAAGTAGGCCCATGTGAGCCTCATGAGATTTAAGAATGTGAAGTGTAAGGTCCTGCACCCTGGCATCAATCCACGCCAGGGGATGGAGGGATGGAGAGCAGCAGTGTGGAGAAGCACTTGGGGGTGCTGGTGGGTGAAGAGCTGAACATGGGCTGGCAGCATGCACGCACAGCCCCGGAGCCAGTTGTGTCCTGGGCTGCATTCAAACCTCCACAGGCCAGCAGGTTGAGGGAGTGGATTCTGCCTGTCTGGTCCCACTCTGCTGGGAGCCCACCTGCAGTGCTGTGTCCAGCTCTGGGGTCCTCAGCACAGGAAAGAGATGGACCTGTTGGATTTGTTACAAACACGATCAGAGGGCTGGAGCACCTCTGCTGTGAGGATGGGGAGATTTACAGCAGATACAAGAGAGAAATTGTGTGTGCTGAGGGTGGTGAAGCACTGGCACAGGTTGCCCGGGGAGGTGGTGGATGCCCCATCCCTGGAAACATTCCATGCTGGGCCTCTGAGCAAGCTGATGTAGTTGGAGATGTTCCTGCAGGGGGTTTGGGCTGAATGACCTTTAAAGGTCCCTTTCTACCCAAACCATTCTATGATTAGATGATTCTTGGCTGCTGCAAGCGCTCCTGTGGCGTATGAGGAGGCTCAGCTACTTGTCCTTCGTTCACTGCTGTGTCAACTAAAATCTGCGTTGTTCTTGTAACCATTAGGGGCTAATTAACATAAAGGAAACACTCAGGCTCTGTTCAGGCATCATCCCTCTTCCAGGTAGGTGCGGAAGACTGGAGAGGGCGTCTGTGAGCTGCATTGGTGGTGTAACGCAGGGCTCCTTCCATCCTGAGGAGCAGCGGTGAGACCTTAACTTCTCTGAGGTCTGCAGAGCAAGCAGCTCTGTGGCACTGCAGATACCATTACCCAGACTTTCTCGTTGAAGGCAAGGGAGTGGCAGTGTAGCCAGACTGGAATGTCAGCCTAAAAATGGAATTAAACTCAAATATTTCAGCAATCCTCGAAAGTTTCAATGAATGAACCTGGGAACTTTCAGATGAAGCTTTCAGTACTATCAGAAAATATCTGAACACTCTTTTTTTTTTTTTTTTTTTTTTTTTCCCCTATCTTTTAAAGAAAGGCTGGGAGGAAAACTTTCTCTTTATCTCATTGTACTTCCACTTACTGCCATATCACAAGGCTGGAGTTAAAAACAAAAAAGGCAAAAAAAGAAAAGAACAGACCATGATTTGCAAGTACCAAATAAAAAGGTGGGGGCTTTCCTAATTTTTTTTTTTTTTTAAAGATATTGCAGATAAATAAAATTGGAGCTTTGCCTTGTAGGCTTGTGTTGTGGGGAGAGCTGTGTAACACCTCCTCATACCTTGAGAAGACCTTGTTCTTAAGAGCCTCTTTCTTCATGTCTTGCTGTAGGTTTGTGGGCTCCTTGGGCACTGTTGTTATAAAATGCAAGGATCTGAGGATTATTCAGCTGGATATACCTGGAATGGAGGAGTGCTTGAACATTGCTAGTTCCATTGAGGTAACTCTTCTTAATGATAAACACCACTTGTGTTCTTAGATCTTCAGCAGACCTCTTAACACTTTTTTTTTGGACAGCTAGGAAGGCTTTCATTGATGATCTGGAAGGCTGTCAAGGATTAGGGCTGGGCTGGCCACTGGATGAATGACAGATGCTCTCTATTAACCCTTTGCCTTCCCAAGGGGGAAGAGAAAAGGGAATAAGGGAGAGAGACTTAGGGGTTGGAAAACTAAACCAGCTCTAATGAAAATTATAACCATAAAATGAAATGTATAGAAGTGTGATTCTATATACAAACCAATGTCAAAGCAAACCACCAGCTGGCAGTTGTCACTAGTGCTGTGGGCAGGCACTGGGGAAGTCCCAGACTTGGGAAATGAGACCAACATCCACCTTCTTTCAGTACAGCCTCCTTTCAGGGAGTTGTAGAGAGCAAGAAGGTCTCCCTTCAGCCTCCTTTTCCCCAGGCTAAACAACCCCAGCTCCCTCAGATGCTTCTCAGAAGACCTCTTTTCCAGACCCTTCCCCAGCTTCATTGCTCTTTGGATATACTCCAGCACCTCAATGTCTTCATTGCAGTGAGGGCTTAGGGAAATGGTACACTGTCTGCAACCCCCCAGTTGCAATTAGATTGTCTCTTGCCTGCTTTTGTTTCTGCTGCTGGTTTTTATGCAGGTTAAACTACCCTGTGGGTAACAAAAGTATTTCAAGCTTAACCGCTGCATGCTTTTGAGTGGCTTGAGTTTGCATCAAGAATACTAGAGGGAAGCACTACTTGCTGTATGGTCTTTTGAGAGTAAGACAGCAGGTTGTATGAATTCAGTAGGTGTTTGTTTCTCTCACCTGCACAGGCCCTTTCCACCCTGGATTCTGTCACTCTCATGTATCCCTTCTTCTACCGGCCCATGTTTGAAATCGTGGAGGATGGCTGGCGCTCCTTCCTGCCTGACCAAGAGTTTGAGCTCCTCAGTTCAGTGGTAAGTTGCATCTTCAGGATTTGCACAGGCAGGCAGATGTACTTCTGCACGTAGTTGGTGAGGAAATTCACCCAGTAATGTCTGGACTGGAGATCTTGGATGGGACAAGCAGCTGTCTGGTGCCCGAGTGAACGGTGGGTGGTGTTCAGATACTCTGTAAACACAGAATAATAGGAAGCTTTGAGTTGGAAGGGACTCTTGAAGGTCATCTAGTCCCTGTGGTGAGCAGGGACATCTTCCACTGCATTAGGTTGCTCAGAGCCCTGTCCAACCTGACCTGGAATGGTTCCAGGGATACAAGGTATCCACCACCTCTCTGGGCAACCTGTGCCAGTGTTTCACCACACTCAGTGTAAACTGAGTGAATGTTTTCAGGGATGGGGCTGCCATGCAACATCTGTGGAGAGGGGAGAGTGTCTAAGATGCACAAATTCCTTTAGTATAGATTCAGGGGACCTAACACTTCTGGTCCATACATAAACATCTGCTTTAGTGGGAGATTTCTGTAGAATAAATGTTCTGTAAGCTCTGGCACCGTCAATTAGTCTACCTGAGCTCTGCAGCTGTGTGAGAAGTGAAGGTAGGCTTTGCATCACTTAAGAGTTTTGAGAGAAAGCAGTCTTGTGTCCAGTGTCAGACCTGCTGATGTGGGCATTTGGTGTACAGAGAATCCCCTGCAGGCTTCTATGTGCCCCCACTTGGAGAGCCTAGTTCCCAGAGTGGTTGAGACCCCAGGACTTTTCTATGACATGGCACATAAGAGAAATGACACCAGGCCCTCTCCTGCTGATTTCATGGTGTGGTTGAGACACCAGTACCAGTAATTTCTCAGGATGTGGCAAGTTAAGAGAAGTGATACCAGACTGCTCCTCAGAACTTGCATGTTGTCCTCTCAGGGTGTTGTCCTCACAGTACAGTCATTTTGGGCTGGTCCCTTGCAGGGGCATCTACCACCTCCAGGCATCCTGTGCCAGTGTTTTACCATTCCCAATATGGAAAGTTTTCTCTCTAGTCTGAATCTCCTCTGTTTTAGTTTAAAACCATCACCCCTTGTCCTGCCACAACAGGCCCCAGTAAATACATTATCCTAGTCTGTCTTACAGTTCTCCTTTAAGCTCTGAAAGGCCAGAAGAAGGTCACCCTGGAGCCTTCTCTTCTCCAGGCTGAACAACCCCAGCTCTCTCAGCCTTGTCCTCACAGCAGAGATATTCCAGCCCTCAGATCATTTTTGTGGGCTTCTCTGGACCTGCTCCAACAGGTCTATGTTTTTCCTGTGCAGAGGATTCCAGAGCTGGATACAGCATTGCAGGTATGGTCTCCCCAGAGCAGTGTAGAGGGGCAGAATCCCCTCCCTCAATCTGCTGCCTTGTGTTGGTTTGGATGCAGCCCTGGATGTGATTTGCCTTCTGGGCTGCAAGTGCACATTGCTGGCTCGTGCCCAGCTTTTCAGGCATTTCTGTTTGGCACTTACTCCTGTTCAGCACTTGTTTCATCTCCTACAAATGGAGTTTGAAGTTACCTGGGAGGCCATGAAGATAGGAAATATTTTTGTCCTTCGAGGATGATCCTCAAATTTGTAAGAACAAATTTAAGACCTTTGGTCTGGGTTTGCTGTACCTTGGATCTGAAGCAGAGTGAGGATGAATCTTTTTCAAGGCCTTAATTGAAAGGAAGCTGCTTTTAAAAAAATGCTGAAGGTTTCTTAGCTGTCTCTAAGAAGAATGTAGCTAAAGATGCCCACTTTGAAACACCCTGCAGTCTGGTCCATGTTGGGGAAATATTTGGGTGGTTTAGCCAGGGGGGAATTTCCAGTCATGTTATTCCAGGTGCTGTAGGCACACATGGATAGTGTTTTGGTACCTGTAGGATAGGAATTGTTCTCTTCTATCTGTTATTCCAGCTTCATTTTAGGATGCTGAATTGAACTAGATGACCTGTAAAGGTCCCTTACAATCCAGAACATTCTGTGATCCTATTATAGTAGGAGCTGGCTCAGTTCCAGGAGCATACCAGTTTTAGTGCCTTGGGTTAGCATCTGTGTTCCAAATATTTATTTCACATTAAGTGCCTGTGCTTGCTGCATCATCTTGGGTTTCTGAGACCACATCCATGAGAGCATCAGAGAACGTGAGTATTTTTTTTTATCTGCATCCCAGCTTGTCTGCAGCACTGATCACTTCCTGTTTATGCCTCATATGAATAATTTGATTAGCTTGACCAGATTTGTGTGATGAAATCACTACAGAATTAAAGGAGTGCAGAGAGGCTTCTATTTTTGTCTCAGTTAAATTGCTCTCACATGTCCCATCTTCATCTGCTGTTGAAAGACATACAAACTGACCTGTCATAGTAACTAGCAGCACAGTTTGGGTTTTAATTTCAGCTGGAGAAGTCTGATGTGTGATCAGAGTGTTCTCCTGTTTGAAAGCAAAGCAGCAGATGCTTTCTCAGCTCAGCAGGTGTTTCAGTGAGAATCAAAAGGCTGTAATCTGAAGTGCTGTCTAGTGAGAAGTAAGAATGCAAGAGCAGGATTGAAGGAAATCCTTTGGAGGTCAATGGAAGCCTGCAGGAGATGGATCTGCATCTGTTCACACTTTGCTTTCCATGTGTAGCTGACATCCTTGTTAGATTCCAGGGATCAAACCACTCCTGATGGTTGTATCTGCCAGCATAAAGTCATGGGATCATTTAGGCTGGAAAAGACCTTCAAGGTCCTTGAGTTCAACCATTAACCTAACACTGCCAAACCATGTCCCTCAGCACCACATCTGCACAGCTTTTACATACATTCAGGGATGCCAATTCCACTACTCCCCTGGGCAGCCTGTTCTAGGGCTTGACAACCTCTTCTGAGAAGTTTTTGCTGATGTAAGAATTAATCCTTTGCAGTGTGTAAGAAAATAATTCTGACTACTTTGTTTTTTGTTCCTTTGGAGTCCTCTCCTTCACTTTCTGGTCAGGTCCCAGTCCTTTGCTGCATCTTTAACTGGAATTAACTTCTGATTCCTTAAAGTATAAATCTCTTCCTGGGAGAAGTAAATGTTAATTTCATACATTCTAAGTTTCACACAGCATATTTCCCTGGTGATGTCTGAAGCTGAGGTCCACCTCTTCCTTCACTTCAATCCTTACTGCTTCCATCTACTTCTGCTCATTGCTGTTACCTTGCTGTTGCATTTAGCAATGGCAAAATTCCAGACGTACTCCAAGCAAAAATCAAGACTCACACCATTGGGTTTTATTATCATTTGATTCATGTCAGAGTGTATTTTAGCAGTCTGAGGCTGGCTTTGCAGAGGGTAACTGGATCCCTGCAGAAGCTGCTCTGCTTCCAGAGACAAATGGTGCTAATTGCTGCTGCTCCCTTCCTCCTTCCCACACAGCAGTGAAATATGACTGGATGACATAACAGTATCATCTGTCTCCTGTTATAAATGGTGAAGAGAGGAAGTTATGGGCAGTGTTAGATTACCAAAGTGGGAGATAAATCAACTCTGTAGTCTCCCATTCCTTTTCATACTGGTGATATCAGTGACTGCCAGTCTCTGCAAAAGCATCCCACAGAGTTCTGCTTTTGCCTTCCCTCCCTCCTGCGTGGCAGCAGAGTGTTTGTCAGCTCTGCATCCATGCATTTCTTTGGTTGTAAACAAAAACTGCACGTGGTTGTATGAAATCTGCTGTCGTTTCAAACAGACACCCCAAAAAAAAGCTATTAACAAATGGCATCATTGTTGCATTAAAAGCATAAGCTGTGACCATGTGGCCTCCCTTATGTGAGCCACCTCTACCTATGATGTGCTTGCTGCAGGCAACTTTGCAATTGGGAGAGCCTCTGCTTTGTATACAATGCAGATGTTCAGAGAAGCTGTTTTAAGGCTAATGAATAATTAAATGAGTTTACAGCAAGGAGAGTGCAAAACTGTCTGGATAGGCTCCTGAATGCAGGCAGCAGTTGCTGTGATAATGCACACAATGTGGACCTTCTTCTTAGGCTGCCACCAAAAGGGGCAATTTTTCTGTCTCCCACATCACACATCCCATGCCTTGAATCTGCTGCTGCTGAGTAGTGTGGTGAGTCTGTTCACCTGATGGTGGGGAGACTTCATTGCCAGAAAACCTTTCTAAATCAATCCCAGTTTTCAGAGAGTTGGGGTTTATCAGCCTGGAGACAAAGGTGGGTCTGGGGAGACCTTGTTGTGGCCTTTCAGTACTTAAAGGAGGTCTGTAAGAAATACGAGGACAATCTTTAGCAGGGACTAATGCAACAGGATGAGGGGTTATGGTTTTAAACTGAAAGAGGGGAGGTTTAGACCAGATATAAAGAAGGAATTATTTACACTGAGGGTGGAGAAACCCTGCCAGAGGTTGCCCAAAAAGGTGGTAGATCACTGGAAGCATTCCAGGTCAGGTTGGACAGGGCTCTGAGCAACCTGATTTAGTTGAAGATGTCCCTGCTGACTGCAGAGTGGGTTGGACTAGGTGACCTTTAAATGTCCCTTCCAACCCAAACCATTCTGTGGTTCTAGGATTTATATAGCCAGGTAGCAACCAGGAATTGTAAAGCAAGAGGTTGTAAGCCTCTGGAAGACAGGAAAGAAGGGCCTGCTTCTGATTTAGAGCTGTGTAATTGATGCATGCTAAACCAGCCTTCCTGAGCTGCTGTGGGGTTACTGCACAACTGAACTGCCTCTGTGCTCCCTGCTTTATCCCTTCAGCTTTTTGTCCAGCTGAAACTTTCTTTGAACACAAATGAGCAGAGGTTTGGGCTTGTTGTTGTTTGTGGTTTGTTTTTTTTTAATGGCATCTTTATGAGGTCTCTGCCTGCTACAGTGGCACACAAATGCTTCCCAGCCCTCAGCTGAGGAGTTACTTAAGGTCTTGTTTGCTTTCTCACACCTGTGTCATGTCAGTGCATAGCAACTAAAAAACCTCCAGAAACTCTGCCCTGAAAGCAGCTGCCTGCTCCTTTTCAAAAGGTTTCTGTATTTCATTTTAGCTTCTTTGTGCCTGGAGCTTTTAGAGGCAAATTGGACTGCTCTTCTGCTGCTACATTAAGAATGTAGTACTGCTGTTAAATTCAAAACACATTGTGGAGGCTTCTGGGTCGTTTTCCCCACCAAGGCTTCTGCCAGCAGGTTTTGTTGGCCCTAAGGAAATCAGGATGAGGAGACACTGACTGAAAATGCAGCCCAGCCAAGCCACCATCCTGCTATCCAGGACCATGAGCTGCTTCTTGAATGCTGGGTTCAGTTTTGGGCCCCTCACTACAGGAAGGACATTGAGGTGCTGGAAGATGCCCAAAGCAGGGGCATGAAGCTGGTGAGGAGTCTAGAGCACAAGTCTTGTGATGAGCTACTGAGGGAACTGGAGTTGTTTAGCCTAGAGAAGAGGAAGCTGAGGGAAGACCTCATTGCTCTCTACAACTACCTGAAATAATATTGTAGTGAGGTGGAGGTTGGTCTCCAAGTAAAAAGTGATAAGAGAAAATTGTCTCATGTTGCACCAGAGGAGGTTTAAGTTGGATAGTAAGAAAAAAATTCTTTCCTGAAAGGGTTGTCATGGTCTGGAACAGGCAGTGACTCCACCACCAGGGCACTGGTGGAGTCATTGCCCCTGGAGGGATTTAAAAGACATGTGAAGGTGGTGCTGAGGGACATGGTTTAATGGTGACTTGGCAGTGCTGGGTTAGTGGTTGTGCTTGATAATCCTAAAGGTGCCTTCCAACCAAAGTGATTCTGTGAACTCAGTTCCCTGGAAGGCTTTAGGCAAAGTTCTGCTTGTGCCTCTGGGGATTACAGGTGCTTCATGGCCTGGGTAGTGTCCTTCATGCAGGAGGCAGTGGTGTGACACCAGCCCAGAAGGAGCAATCCCTTTGTGAAGGTTGTGTCTGTGTAAGGCTGCAGCTCTGGGCAGTGTCAGCTCTTCCAGCCCAGAAGGAGCAATCCCTTTGTGAAGGTTGTGTCTGTGTGAGGCTGCAGCTCTGGGCAGTGTCAGCTCTTCCAGCCCAGAAGGAGCAATCCCATTGTGAAGGTTGGGTCTGTGTGAGGCTGCAGCTCTGGGCAGTGTCAGCTCTTCCAGCCCAGAAGGAGCAATCCCATTGTGAAGGTTGGGTCTGTGTGAGGCTGCAGCTCTGGGCAGTGTCAGCTCTTCCAGCCCAGAAGGAGCAATCCCATTGTGAAGGTTGGGTCTGTGTGAGGCTGCAGCTCTGGGCAGTGTCAGCTCTTCCAGCCTGGATCAGTAAATGATGACTCCTCATCAGTGAGGCTGTTCACTGACCTTTGGTTTTCCCTGAGGTGGAGCCAAATCCTGTGTCTGACCCTGGGTATCAGGTAGCCTGAGCTCTCGTGCCAAATGCCTGTGAGGGTACAGGGTGCCAATATTCAGCATTTCTTTCACAAGTGTTTGCCTGTTGGAAGCTGAAGTTAGGAGTTCATGATGAGACCTTTGTGCTTAGATGCTGTGCTGGTTCCAGGAGGGACTTTTGGAGGAGCAGCTTTGTGTGGTTTCCATAAAGCAGAGAAAGGACCAAGCTGGAAATGCTAAATTGCAATTTTCACCTCAAAGCAGATTCATTGCCTGGAGCTGGAGGGCTTTCTTGGCTTTCTTTGTTGTCTGTGTTTCTTAGTCTGAAGTTGGCACAGACAGAGGTTTGAGCCCATGTTGCCTGCATCTAAATCAACCCTTTCCCAACCCCTCCCCCCCTAAATCCTCTTATCTAGGAATTGGATTGTAGGATTAGATGATGTAGGAACCAGAACACTTCTGTTCTGGGTTCTCCTGAGAAAGGTACCAAGTTCTTGCTTCCAAGAAAGAGACGTGGGAGTATTGATTGATGAGAAGCTCCCCATGAGTCAGCAGTGTGCTCATGCAGCCCAGCAGGCAAATCTTGTCCTAGGCTGCATCAAGAGGAGTGTGGCCAGCAGGTCAGGAGAGGTGATTCTACCCTTTTACTCTGCTCTTGTGAGACCTCATCTTGAATAGTGTGTCCAGTTCTGGTGTCCCCATCATAAGAAGAAGACAGAGGTGTTGGAGTGAGTCCAGAGGAGGGCCACAAAGATGATCCAAGGGCTGAAACACCTGTGCTATGAGGACAGGCTGAGGGAGCAGGGGTTGTTCAGTCTAGAGAAGAGAAGACTCTGGGGGGAGCTTATAGCTGCCTTCCAATACCTGAGGGGATCCTACAGGAAGCATGGAGAGGGATTTTTCATAAGGGTGTCTAGCAACAGGACAAGGGGAGATGGTTTTAACCTGAGGCAGAGTAGGCTTAGACTGCATCTTAGGAAGAAGTTCCTCAGTATGAGGGTGATGAGACTCTGGAATAGGTTGCCCAGAGTGGTTGTGGTGCCTTCTCCCTGGAGGTGTTCAAGGCCAGGCTGGCTGAGGCCCTGAGCAGCCAAGTCTGGTTGAGAGGCATAGCCCTGCTGATCACAGCGGGGCTGGAGCGGATGGAGTCTTGCCCTGAACGCGGAACTTCCTCCTCCCTGGCCTGTTGTGCTGTGGCAGTAGGAATGAGTCCTGTGAGCCCAAGCTGTGTGGCGTGGTCTCTTTCAGACAGATGACTGGCGTCTGAGCTGCATCAACAAGGAGTTCTCCGTCTGCCCTTCCTACCCTCCGCTGGTCGTCGTCCCCAAGTCGGTCGACGACGAAGCGCTTCGCAAGGTCGCTCTGTTCCGCCACGGCAGTCGCTTCCCGGTCCTCAGCTATTACCACAAGAAGAACGGGATGGTAAGCTGCACCTGGGGGAGGGAGCTGTGGGAGTCCTTGCCGTGCAAACACAACTTGTGCTTTCCCACAGCGCAGCTCAGGAGCTGTTTGCCCCTCTTGTTCTCCAGCAGCATGAAACTTGGGAGCCCGCAGCGCAAGAAGGATGTCCTCAGCGCAGGGAAGAGCCACGGAAGCGAGCAAAGGGCCCGAGCACCTCTCCTGTAAGAGCAGGCTGAGAGACCTGGGGTTGTTCAGCCTGAATGAGAGCAGGCTCCAGGGAGACTTCATTGTGGCTGTTCACTGCTTAAAGGGGGCCTGTAAGAAAGATGAGGACAATCTTTACAGTGAAGGTGAAGGGGGCTACGAGAAAGCTAGGCAGGGACTTTTTACAAGGATTTGTCGTGATAGGACCAGAGGGAATGAATTGAAGCTTGAGAAGGGCAGATTTAGGCTGGAGATGAGAAAGAAATTCTTGACAGTGAGGGTGGTGAGACATGGGAACAGGTTGCCCAGGGAGGTCATGATGCCCACTCCCTGGAGGTGTTCAAGGCCAGGTTGGATGAGGCCTTGAGCAACCTGGGCTGGTGGGAAGTCTCCTTGCCAATGCCAGGGGAGTTGGAACTGGATGATCTTCAAGGTCCCTTCCAACCCAAACCATTCTATGAATCTATAAACTGTGTCTGGGTGGTGGAATGAGTTAATCTCCATTTTAGAAGCAGCTGTTAATCTGCTTGGTTGGGAGCATATGAGCTTGCTCACACAAGTAAGGCCAAGATGAGACTAGCAAAGCCACTGCTGGCACCCCTACTTGAGTCATCTGCCAAGAGGCTTCATGCTGACAGGATGGCAGGAAGCACATTGACCTGTCTCAGGGTGGTGGACTGTCTCCTTCATGATGGTGTGGTGATAACAGCAAGCATGCCTAGAGCCAGCACTGCTTCTCCTGGGGAGCTGTTGAAGGGAGTGATCAGAACAATCTGTTCTCCAAGCCTGTCACTATAACATGTTTTGGGAGCAGTGAATTCTTGGTGTTGCACAAAACTTCACCACCTCTCAGCAAGCCCAAATCTAACTGAGGGACTGTGAGGCTATAATTAAGAAATGCACTTCATGAAATTGTTGAGCACTTTGAAAGTCTTTTCCAACCTGGTTAATTCTGTGATTCTGTAATTCTTTGTATCCCTTGCTGTTGTAAACATATCTGAGGAAGCTGAGATGTCCAACCTGCAGCTTGGAAACCTTAGCCAGGCTTCTTAGTCAAATTCTAGAAGGTTTTCTTAGAGCTTCCTGTTGTGGGCCCTGAAGTAGAGGATAGCAAGTCTGACTTTGGAGGTTTTTTAGCTTTGCATTAAAACCAACCAATCAATCAACTACACTGGAGAGCAGTGAAGGGGAAAAGGACCTGGGGGTCCTAGTGGATGGAAGGTTGACCATCAGCCAGCAATGTGCTCTTGTGGCCAAGAAGGCCAATGGTATTCTGGATTGTACTAGAAGGGCTGTGGTCAGTAGGTTGAGAGAGGTTCTCCTCCCTCTCTACTCTGCCCTGGTGAGGCCACACCTGGAATATTGTGTCCAGTTCTGGGCTCCTCAGTTCAAGAAGGACCTCAGGGAACTGCTTGAAAGAGTCCAGCACAGAGACACAAAGATGACAAAGGGAGTGGAACATCTTCCTTATGAGGAGAGACTGAGGGAGCTGAGGCTCTTCAGCTTGGAGAGGAGGAGACTGAGAGGTGACCTCATTCATGTTTGTATATGTATAAAGGGTGAGTGCCAAGAGGATGGAGCCAGGCTCTGCTTGGTGATGCCCAATGACAAGGCAAGGGCCAATGGATGGAAGCTGAGGCATAGGAAGTTCCATGGAAATAGAAGGAAGAATTATTTCACTGTGAGGATGACAGAACACTGGAACAGGCTGCCCAGGGGAGTTGTGGGGTCTCCCTCTCTGGAGATATTCAAGACCTGCCTGGATGTGTTCCTGTGTGATCTGGTACAGGTGATCCTGCTCTGGCAGGGGGGTTGGACTGGATGAGCTCTCGAGGTCCCTTCCAGCCCCTAACATTCTGTGATTCTGTGAACATGGTAACTTTCTGCTTTTCCTCAGCCCAGCTGAATACTTGGAGGAAGCCTTGTTCACTTATCTCTTGGAATTCTGAACCTTTCAAGTGTAAGGAAGAGGATAGCATTTGGCTTGGAGGGGTTGACCTTGTGGCAGTAATGCTGTCACCTCGCTCTGCCCGTGTTGGGCTTCCTGAGCATAGCTGGGCTTGCTGACCTGCTGCCCTCATGTTTTAGTTGTCATCTGAGCTGATGGGATGCTTTTCTGAATTGAAAGGCATTTACTGAAGAGAAATGGCAGCTCAGAAATCTGTGGACCCAAGGTTTATTAGTTTAGCCACTGGGTAAAACTGTACCTAAGAGGCTTTTTTAACACATGATTGACTGAGGTGTTTTAAAAACAGAGTTTGGAAGAAGATGGCAATCTGGGAAGGTTGGTTTATAAAGGAGCCAGCTGTAGGAAGTCAGTTCAGTGGCTCACAAAGATGATACTGGAGGAATGATTAAAGGGATAAAGCCTCTGAGATGTCTGTACTTCAGAAGGTGGCCTGCCAAATAATCCCTTGACTGAAACATTTGTTTTCCTTTTTAAATAAATTCAGTCCCTGCAAGGGAGTGCAGAATTCAGGGCAGAAGGAAGAAGCAGAGAGGTGTTTCTGTGCATCAGGCAGAGCAGATTGGGGGTTGCTTGTCTGTGTCCAGCTGTGGTGGATCCAACTTGAAGCAGATAGAAAGTGTGGTGTGGTGAGACCTGCACTTGCTGTTGTAACTCCACCGAGGAGAGGTGGAGACCCAGGAGGATGCCAGCTGAGTTTTAGCCCTGAACTGGTGGAGGAAGCTTTTTAAGGTTGAGCTGTGTCACTTCTTTAAGCATTCTTACAATGATCTGAGTTCTTCTGGAAAACAGGAGTGTCCTGTGTGACCTTCAGCAGCACACTTCTCCAGAGAGAGCCTTTCACCATGCCTGGCATTAACCCCCAGCCACCAGGCATCCATTTGCAGTCTGCGTGTGCAGACCCCCTAAGAAATCCTCTAGCGAAGGTGTGCTTCACCTCCTGAGTTTAGATCACCATTCCTGGCTGGGAGCTCAAGTTCTCAGTAGCTTTCAAGTCCCAGGCCTGCACTTGCAGTGTTCAGTTGCTGGTTGTTTGTCTCCACAGGTCATGATGAGAAGCAGCCAGCCCCTCACAGGCACCAATGGGAGACGGTGTAAAGAAGATGAGAAGCTGATCAATGCCACGCTGCGGCCTGGCAAGCGTGGCTACATCATTGACACCAGGTCCTTGAATGTTGCCCAGCAGGCCAGGGCCAAAGGAGGGGGCTTTGAACAAGAAGCACACTATCCCCAGTGGAGGAGGATTCACAAATGTATTGAGAGGTGGGTGGAATCACACAGGCTCTCTTCCCTGCTCCCCTTGCGTTGGCAGAGCCCGTCATAGTTCCCTGGAGTGTTTGCTGCTGTGAGAAATGGCTGTGTCCTGGCTCCTGGCAGCAGGCTCCTTTTTGGTGAAAGGAGGTGATGTGGGTGATAAAGAGCTGTGTTTGGATCCTTGCTCTGAGCCAGCCTGCTGCAGATTTCAGACATCAGGCAGTCTCCCTGTGCCATCTCTTTCCCTGACCATCTGTAGCTGCACTCCTGTGTTTCCCTTTGCAGTACTGCACAGGAATGAGCAACTCACCTGCTAGGAAATTTCTGCAATTGAGGACTGATGGAGACAAGCTTCTAAGTTCAGTGAACTTTTAGTCTGACCTCATTCAACTGCTCTTAAGCCTTAGTTTTGAGTGATCCTTCTAGAAAGCCATGCAGCCATGTTACTGGAGCTGTTGGAAAGCATTGCTCCCCTCATCACTGAGTGGGCTGGCTCTTGAGGAGCTCCTGTAAGGACTTTCCTGCCTGTTGCTTTATACTGTTTGGTTTTGCTTCTAAAGCTTTTATCTGGACAGAAGTTTGAAGAGGATTTTTTTATAAGTGGACATCAGCATCAGAAAGAGAGGAATTAATCAACCATGGTGTTTGAAGACTAAATGTCTCATGCAATTAATTGTGTGGCTTTGTCAGCTTTTCTGAGATTTAGTTTGCATCCTCTATTAGACCTGAGCACACACTGAAAAGGGCATTAATTTGCTTTTGATTCATCAGTAGTTTGGCACCCCTGTGAAACAAGACCAGAGAAGCATCTGGTTTAATCAGCTGCATGCTGAATGCCAGCTTTCTACAGCTTAAGGACATAAGGCAACAAATGCAGAGGAGATTCAAAAACTACCCAAACTAATCTTAACGTGGCTCTACATTGAGCTCTTGAGTCTAGTCTAAAATCTGCTTTAGAATGGAGCTTGTGTCCTTATGATGGATGGCTTTCAGATTACTGTTGCAGCTCTACAGGTGAAAACTGCCCCCCCCCCCAGACTTACTTCTACAGGTGAAAACTGCCCCCCCCAGACTTACTTCTACAGGTGAAAACTGCCCCCCCCCAGACTTACTTCTACAGGTGAAAACTCCCCCCCCCAGACTTAGCACTGAGAACAAAGGTGCAGCACTTGAAGCTTGACTGTCACTTGTTAGTGTCCATGCCAGGAGATAGTAGTCACACTTGTATTTGGTAGTGGGAGAGAGGCTCCTGAAACACAAGAAGGATAGGGCAAAGCACACCCAGAGGTCAGGTAAGAAGGAAGGCTCTGCCAAGGTACAGGCCAGGCTGGATCAGTGGGCTGAGGCATGAGGTTGATCATGACCAAGTGCCAGGTCCAACATTTGGCTCACAACAACCCCATGCAATGCTCCAGATCTGGGGAAGAGTGTCTGGAAAGCTGCCTGGCAGAAAAGGACCTGAGGGTGTTGGTTAAGAGCGGGCTGAACATGAGCCATCAGTGTGCCCAGGTGGCCAAGAAGGCCACCAGCATCCTGGCTTGTACCTTTGTTACCCACTTTTGCTGCTCAGCTTTGATCTCTGCACAGAATGCTCCTGGCTTGGATCATCAGTAATGTGGCCAGCAGGACTAGGGCAGTGATTGTGCCCCTGTTCTTTGTGCTGGTGAGGGTGCACCTTGAATAATAGGTTCAGTTTTGGGTCCCCTCTCCAAGAAGGACATTGAGGTGCTAAACTGTTTCCAAAGGAGAGTAACAAAGCTGGTGAAGGGTCTAGAACACAAGTCTTGTGAGGAGTGGCTGAGGGAACTGGAGTTTGGCCTGGAGAAAAGGAGGCTGAGGGGAGACCCTCTTGCTCTCCACATCTGCAGTGAGGTAGGTGCTGCTCTTTTCTCCCAAGTAACAAATGACAAGACAAATGGAAATGACCTTAAGTTGTGCCAAAGGAGGTTTAGGTTGAACATTAGGAACAATTTCTTCATGGAAAGGGTTGTCAGGCCCTGGAACAGGCTGCCCAGGGAAGTGGTGGAGTCACCATCCCTGAAGGAATTTAAAAGCAGTGTAGCTGTGGTGTTGAGGGACATGGTTCAGTGGTGACCTGGCAGTGCTGGGTTAATGGTTGGACTCCATGATCTTAAAGTTCTCTTCCAGCCTC
This sequence comes from Indicator indicator, assembly GCF_027791375.1. NCBI lineage: Eukaryota > Metazoa > Chordata > Aves > Piciformes > Indicatoridae > Indicator > Indicator indicator. Next base: position 31,840,657 of record NC_072018.1, read on the forward strand.
AAAGATTCTATTACTGTGAGTACAACCTGCAGTTCATTTCCTTGCTAGGTGTAAGGATGTTGGCAGAAGTGCAACACTTGAGCAAGGTTTGGGAAGAAAAAGGGAGCAAATGCCATTCAATACCATCCAGTCCTTCACTGGATGGGATTCTGATGATGTCTTCAAGCAGCTAAAGAGTTTGGTGGTTCTGTAAGATAAGGAAAAGGCTGCACTGCTGTGATACCTTTGCAAAGCAAGTCCTTTTGAAAGGGAAGAGACAACTCATGTCCAAGGAGGGGGACTCTGCTGGCAGTTAGCCATGGCTTGGCATTAGCAGGTTTGCTGGCTGAGGGAACATCACTTCTGTAGGCTCACAGCTTGCTTTTGAGATGATTTGGGATAAACTGTAGTGCTTTGTTTTGGGATCACTCACTGTATTTCTGTGAGCACGTGGAACTGCGTGCTGCTGATCTCAGTAATGTTTTGCTTTTCCCAAAGGTTTAACATCCTGCAGGAAAGCCTCATCAAGCTTGTGGAAGCTTGTAATGACCAGTCACACAACATGGACCGCTGGCTCAGTAAACTGGAAGCTTCCAACTGGCTGACTCACATCAAGGAGATACTAACTGCAGCTTGTCTAGCAGCTCAGTGTATTGATAGGTAAATATCTTGTTCAGAAAACCTTGAATTTCTCATTTACTGGTGAGGGAGAGCTTGTTAAATACCTCTGCTTCCACATTAACTGTTAGTAATTGGCCCCTGTGAACTAGTTTGTACCCATGCAAGATGTTGTTTCACCATGCTTGAGGGAATGTGCCTCCAGTAAATCATGCTTGCCTTTTTAGAAGGACAAGCCTGAGGGAGGAAATCTTGGCTAAGAATAGATGTTAGATCATCTGGTTCAGGTATATTCCTGTGTCTGATGCAAGCAATCTCACTGATTTAGTTTTGTTGAAGGTTTAGGTTAGAATGTGCCCACCTGAAGTGCTGTTTGGTAGCCTACTAAAGTGAAAACTCAGACTTTATAAAAAAGGAAATCAAGTTTCTGCAGCTGGAAGTTTCCAACAGACCTCTCTTCTAGAGATCAAAGCAACAGCATTTCTTTGTTTTCCCCAGGCATTTTGGTTCAGTGCTTTTTTTTTTTTTTTTTTTTTTTTTTTCCGTCTTGAAATTTTTATCCCCCTAGTCCTGTCTAAGCAATTATCTTCAGCCCTTCCAAGTGCCTGTGACCTCTTTTAACCTGACATTCCTTTAATAAATACTGCTGGCTTGGCTGTAACTTGTCTGCAAACCTCAGGCTGGAGAGCCAAAGCCTAGCTGTCAGGTGCCAGGGTTTGTAAGACCAAGTGTGTGAGGGGGGTCTAAATGGGATTTCTTTGTGGTTCTGAGAGGGGAAAGCCCTTCTCAACACTCCAGGAAAAACCTAGATTTTTTTTTTTTTTTTTAGTTATTTTTTTCATTCCAGCTAGAGAATGTAGGCTGAAATGCAGTCTCATTGGGGAAAGTGGCCTTGCTGCATTAAAACATGAGCTGCTGTGCTTTCTGAAAGCACTGGCAGTGCCTGCTTCATTATTGACCCTGCCAGAAATAGGTTGCTCTTGGTCAACATCTTTATCTGTAATTCCTTCCTGCATGTGTATGATGAGAAACATTGGTGATGAAACTCTTGTGGTTTGTTTGGACAGTGGACAATTTCATCATTTTTATCTCAGCTTTGGTTTTTTTTTTTTTTTTTTTTTCCCTCTGTTTACCTAAAGCTGTGTCAGGCCAGCTCAGCTGGGGGTTCCTGGCTCACCTCTGTCAGAGCTTAGAGACTGTAGCTGAGCTGACAAGAATGGGTCAGTAATATTGGCCATGGGGAAAGGAATAACTGGGACAGGTATTGCAGTGTCTTAAATGTTTGGGGCCTGAAAGGTGAAAAGTGAAACTGGTGTTACCCTGCTGAGCCCCCTGTACACTTTGAGGAGTTCACAGGCTTGCAGTTAGCCTTTGCAACTGCCTGGATGCAATCCTGTGCAGCTTGCTCTAGGTGAACCTGGTTGGATTAGCTCTCCAGAGGTCACTTCCACCCCCCACCAGTCTGTGATTCTGTGATTTGCAATTGTGCTTGGCTATTAAGTGACCTTTTTGTCTGCCACTGCCTGAGGGAGGAGGAGAGAAAGTAGCTGAAGGTATCTGTTCCCTGCAGGTGGGGTTGTTTTAGATATAGGACTATAGACAAAGATGTCACACAGATTGAGGTAGAGTGGGTTCTTTTTTCCTGCTTTTCACTTCCTAAAACAAGTAATACCTTCAGGATTTGCTGGATTGATCTTTGTTACTCATGCTTTGCTGCTTACCTTGGATTTCTGCATAGAATCCTCCTGGCTTGGCTCAGCAGTAGCATGACCAGTGGGACAAGGGCAGTGATCATCCCTCTCTACTTAGCACTGATGAGGGTGCAGTTTTGGGCTCCTTGCTCCAGGAAGGACATTGAGATGCTGGAGCATGCCCAAAGAAAGGCACGAAAACTGGAGAATGTTCTAGAACACAGGTCTTGTGAGGAGTGGCTGAGGGAACTGGGGTTGATTAGCCTGGAGAAAAGGAGGCTGAGGGGAGACCACCTTGCTTGCTACAAGCAGTGAGGTAGGTGCTGGTCTCTTCTCCAAAATGAGTGATAGGACAAGAGGAAGCAGCCTCAAGTTGCACCAGAGAAGGCTTAGGTTGGACATTAGGAACAATTTCTTCATGGAAAGGGTTGTCAGGCCCTGAAACAGGCTGCCCAGGGAAGTGGTGGAGTCACCATCCCTGAAGGAATTTAAAAGCAGTGTAGCTGTGGTGTTGAGGGACATGGTTCAGTGGTGACCTGGCAGTGCTGGGTTAATGGTTGGACTCCATGATCTTAAAGGTCTCCTCCAGCCTCAAAGATTCTATTACTGTGAGTACCACCTGTAGTTCATTTCCTTTCTAGGTGTAAGGATGTTGGCAGAAGTGCAACACTTGAGCAAGGTTTGGGAAGAAAAAGGGAGCAAATGCCATTCAATACCATCCAGTCCTTCACTCAGAAGCACATGGATGGGATTCTGATAATGTCTCCAAATACAGCCTAGGATGGATAGGAGGGCAGGGAATCAGGTGTCCTGGACAGTCCCTGTTGGACCGTGGGGAGTGACAGCATGGAGGTGTCTGGCTGTCTGCAAAACCTTCCTGCCCCAAACTCTCTTCACATTGTTCTGCTGATTCACTTGTGCTGGCTGGTGAGTGAGGAGCCTTGGTGCTGGCTCTTTGACAAGCTGCTTTGCTCAGCACACTAACTCTGTTGCCTTTCTGAAGGCTAAGCTCTGCCTGTTCATTCTCCTATGCTTACTTTTTTTTTTTTTTTTTTCTTTAGTAAACTCAAATTACGGCCCAGTTTTGAGCAAAAATCTCATGGGATTGTTTTGCAAGAGCATCTGGGTGGGTGGGGGATGATCAGTCTTCATTGCAGTGCTTGTGGGAAGACTTCAGAGTCCTTAACAACCCCATAAATGACACAAGCAAATGCTGAGCTGCATTCCCCTGCTTTAGCTCAAAGGAGTACCGATTGAAAATAGTCAGAACCATAGCAGAGCTCTCTCTGTGCATCTTCCATCCATGTGGCAAAGGGTCTGGTTGCCAGAATGCTTAGCAAAAAATGAATTCTGTAGTGATGAAAGGCCTGGGAAGTGTTGATGAGGATCCAGCTGGAGCAGGTAGTTATGCTTCTGTGTGGGGTGGGGAGGGAAGAAAGGGTGAAGAGGCAGCGAAGCATCATCAGGGTAGCAGTGCTGGTGCCCATGGGGTGTAACTGTGTTACGTCCTTGGGATGTGCTCTACTCATTCACACTCCTATTCCTTTCCACCTTGGTTTGCCAGGGAAGGTGCATCAGTGTTGGTCCATGGGACTGAAGGAACAGATTCAACACTCCAGGTAACTTCTCTGGCACAGATCATCTTGGATCCGAGGTGCAGGACCATACGTGGCTTCGAATCCCTTGTTGTGAGGGAGTGGTTGCAGGTAAGAAAATGTCCTTCTGCTCCAGGGACACTTGTGTTGAGAAATAGCCTGAGACACAGCAGGCAGGTGGGGCCTTGGTGCAGCCCTGCTTAGTGTGAATGGCTTCTGTCCTAAAAGCAACATCACTGACTGAGTCGTTTGTCCAGGAGCTACTGGGAAGAGTCCAGTGGAGGGCTACAAAGATGCTGAGGGGACTGGAGCATCTCTCTGACAAGGAGAGGCTGAGAGACCTGGGGCTGCTTAGCCCAGAGAAAAAGAAGAGTGGGAAGGAATCTTCTCAAAGCTTGTATCAATAACTAAAGGGTGGATGTCAGGAGGATGGGACCAGACTCTTTTCAGAGACCTGGGACTGCTTAGCCCAGAGAAAAAGAAGAGTGAGAAGGAATCTTCTCAAAGCTTGTATCAATAACTAAAGGGTGGATGTCAGGAGGATGGGACCAGACTCTTTTCAGAGACCTGGGACTGCTTAGCCCAGAAAAAAAGAAGAGTGAGAAAGAATCTTCTCAAAGCTCATATCAATAGCTAAAGGGTGGATGTCAGGAGGATGGGACCAGACTCTTTTCAGAGACCTGGGACTGCTTAGCCCAGAAAAAAAGAAGAGTGAGAAGGAATCTTCTCAAAGCTCATGTCAATAGCTAAAGGGTGGATGTCAGGAGGATGGGACCAGACTCTTTGCAGTGGTGCCCAAGTGACAGGACAAGGGGCAGCAGGCACAAATTGGAACACAGGAGGTTCCATCTGAACATGAGGGAAAACTTCTTTCCTATGAGGGTGACAGGGCACTGCCCAGGGAGGGTGTGGAGTCTCCTTCTCTGGATGTGATCCTGGCAAACCTGTTTTAGGTGAACCTGCTTTATCAGAGATCCCTTCCAGACCCTACCATCCTGGGATTCTGTCCCTCTGGCACTCACTCCATGAGGTCTCTGCCTCTCAGGGTAGTTTTTTGGGTTTGTGGAGCTGCCTGTTTTGAGTGCTCAGAGGGAACATCTCCTCAGAACACTCTTCAGTGTGAACCACAAAACCTTAGTGTTTCTGCAGCCGATATCCTCAGCCTTGTCCTTCAGTGCACCTGTACCTGTTTGTTCTTGGTGACAGTCTCTGACCAAGCAGAGAGCTATTTACAGAACTTGAAAAAAGGCCACAGAGTTGGTCATGGTTGCTAGCACTTTGTTACTGAGTGCTTGACAAGATTACAGCTGTAGCAAAGAGCAGTAACAGCACAGCTGCACGGACGGAACGAGCTCTGAAGCCTCTGCTATGTGTGCCTTGTGTGTGATGCTGTCTCTGATTCTTACTTCCAGGCTGGTCACCCTTTTCAGCAGCGCTGTGCCCAGTCAGCCTACTCCAACAGCAAGCAGAAATGGGAGGCCCCAGTGTTCCTCCTCTTTCTGGACTGTGTGTGGCAAATCCTTCGGCAGTTCCCCTGCTCCTTTGAATTCAACGAGCAGTTCCTCATTATGCTCTTTGAACATGCTTATGCCTCACAGTTTGGGACTTTTCTGGGCAACAATGAAAATGAAAGGTTGGTGAGAATGATGTTTCAAGGGTTCAAAGCAAACAGGCTGTATCTGACAAAATATCTACGTTTCAATAACTACATCTCAGTATCTGAAGGGGACCTACAGGAAGGCTGGGGAAGGACTGTTTAGAAGGGCTTGGAGCAATAGGATCAGGGGCAGTGGTTTGGGACTGGAGCAGGGGAGATTTAGGCTTCAGAAGACATTATATTTCACTGAATATAAAGGACAGCAGTGGAGGAAAAAAAACAACCCTTTCAACCAGGTTCCAATCTGTTATCACCTTGCAGCTTCCAGAAGCAGGGCACAGAAAAACATCCTTCCTTTCAGACCTGCAGTTTGTGGTGCTGGTTTAATTGGTACTTATCATAATTCCTCAAGTTCCTCTAGCTGCTGGATATGAAAGACAAAGAGCTTTTTCCCCAACTCTCTGGGACAGGACTGTTTAGAAGGGCTTATAGTGATAGGACAAGGGGGAATGGTTTGAAGCTGGAGCAGGGGAGATGTAGGTTGGACATTAGGAAGAAGTTCTTCACTCTAAGAGTGGTGAAACACTGGAACAGGCTGTCCAGGGATGTGGTTGAGGCCCTGTCCCTGGAGACCTTTAAGATCAGAATTGATGTGGCCCTGGGCAGCCTGATCCTAGTTGGAGATGTCCCTGCTGACTGCAGAGGGGTTGGACAACATGACCTTTGAGGGTCCCAACCCAATGCAATCTGTCAATGTGTGTAAAGATGGGAAGAGGGTGGTGGGGCTTATGTGTCTCCCATAGCTTCTGTTATTGCAGTTACTTACTCACAGAATGGTTTGGGTTGGAAGGGGCCTCCAAAGGTCATCCAGTCCAACCCCCTCTACAGTCAGCAGGAACATCCTCCACGAGATCAGGCTGCCCAGAGCCTTCTTGAGCCTCACCTTGAATATCTCCAGGGAAGGGGCCTCAACTACCTCCCTGGGCAACCTGTTCCAGTGTTCCACCACCCTTATGGTGAAGTCCTGATGGAATGTTAGGGAGCTTGTCCCTCTTACAAGTGGGGCAGTGTGACTAAAGAAATCTATGATGTAGTCAGGGAGTTGAATTAGTCTCCTTCGTGTTGAACCTAATAACTGAAATTGTCTTTTTTTTTGTGTGTCCTTGAAGAATTTCCACCCATCCCCATTGGCCTGTGTTAGAAAGAGTGTGACCAGCAGGGCTGGACAGATGATTGTCCTCCTGTAGTCACCACTGGTGAGGCTGCACCTTGAATAGATTCAGTTCTGGGCCCTTCACTATGCCCAGGGAAGTGGTGGAGTCACCATCCATGGAGATGTGTAGATGTGGTGCCAATCTAGCAGTGGACTTGGTAGTGTTAGATTGATGGTTGGACTCCAAAGGTCTTTTCCAGCCTCAGTGATTTGTGATTCTCTTAAATTTGTGCTTGAGCTTGCTTCCAAGCTTGTGACATTTGAGGTTCCTGAGCATGCCAGCACCTAGGTTCTGAATCCTAGCCTGGGTTAGGTGCTGGGCTGTACCAGTGAGGCAGCTTTAGGCACACCCTGAGCAGTAGGGCTATTGAGAGCAGTAAACAGGGTGGAGCCTGGGAGGACTGGAGCCTCCCATGGCAGATGGCAGCTGCCAGAGAGGTTTGGATTCTTCTTTTGAACTTGACAGGTCTATTCCCAGGACTTCTGACTCCAGTAAGACCATTTCTGATGGTTCCCTGCTTAACTGAAGACCACTGAATGAGTGGAAGGGAAAAACAGAACCAGATAAGGAAGGAAATGTAAAGCTTCCCATAAACCTCCCTGCCCTTAAAATAATCTTTGCTTAGAAGAGACTCTTCTGTCTTCTGCAGTGCTGCTAAACCAGTCATCCACCAAACCAAGTTAGACTTGAAACCAGTAAGATGAAACCTGAAAGAGTCTTGAACACTGCATGGAATAACCTGCCTGTCACATCTGAGAGCACAGAGATGTTTGAGGTCTGCTGTTAAGCTCCTGCTGCCTGAAGCATGCACAGGGACGGTGGAGCTGCTCTCTGGGTGCCAGTTTGATTTGTGAGTGCATGCAGGATGAGGTTTGCCAGACTCTAAGGAGGGAGATCCCGGTGTAACTCCTGGAGGGATCCAGGACAAGAGATTTGGCTCTGTGCTCTGATGCCTCCTGCCACTAGAGGGACCTAACCAGACGTGCCCATCACACAGATCAAGCAAGGACACTGCTCTAATGTTCTCTGAGAGCTGCACCTCGATCCTGCGGTGGTGCAGACCTACCACACCTCCCAGCCCTATCTTAACACAGGACTTCAATCCCCTTCAGAGCCACTTTGGGCAGTGACTGATTCTTCATCCGGACAGAAGGCAGGCAGCTTCCACCCAGCTTACAAATGGGATTGCCTCATCTTTTCTTTGAAACTAATTGTAACCAGCTAGATTGAGTAAACTTCTTTAGGTTTACACCTTGTGTGCCATGCTGGTGAGAGATAGGGAAGGGATTAGCCTGAATTGTCTGATGTGGGGAGGCTCATGGGCTTCTGACAAAACTATAAAGAGCCTTTACAGTATACAAGTAAAAGCTGACTTGTTCCTTTGGCTTTCTTTAGGTCTAAACTGAAGCTGCCACAAAAGACTATGTCCCTGTGGTCCTGGGTGAACAGGTCTGAGGAGCTGAGCAAGTTCCAGAACCCTCTTTTTGAGGCCAACAGCCTGGTGATCTGGCCCTCGGTCGCCCCGCAGAGCCTGCAGCTCTGGGAAGGTGAGCCAGGCTTGCTCTCTTGCAGGCACCTGTAGGTTTTGTGGCTGCTTGTGAAGCTTCTGAAGTGTTCACTCCTCTTGTCTGTGCTCCAGTTGATGGAAATCTCACTCCCGTTGAAGCCTGTTCCAAAATATTTTTGGGATGTGCCATCCTCAGGGGCACTGTGCTTTCTCCTTCTGAGGTTTGATGACTTGCTGCTCTCTGCCAGGGAGCCTTCCTGGTACCATTGTACTTCTGAGCATGGGATTTCTGCAGTGATTATAGCCTAACCTATGATTGTCCTGCTGCCCTGATGGTTTTGTCCTATATCAACCAAGGCTTCTCTTTCTCCATTACCAGCTGTGTTGGCCAGGATAATCTGTGTGCAGTGGCTGCCCTACTGCAGGACTTTCTCCATCCCATCTACTCTGAAGAGTTAATTACAATGAAGCAAGCAGGGAGGGTGGAGACTGAATATGGATTGGTCTGATCTATATCTGCACCTGGGTTGGGGCAGCCCTTGGTATCAGTACAGGCTGGGGGATGAAAGGATTGAGAGCAGCCCTGCAGAGAAGAGCTTGGGGTTATCATAGAATCCTAGAATGGCTCAGTTTGGAAGGGACCTCAGAGATCATCTGCTTCAGCCTCCCCACCGTGAGCAGGGATATGCCTCTCAACTAGACTTGGGTGCTCAAGGCCTCATCCAACCTGGTCTTGAACGCATCTAGGGAGGAGGTATCCACAGCCACTCTGGGCAACCTGTTCCAGACTCTCACCACCCTCCTACTGAAGAACTTCCTAAGAGCCAGTCTAACCCTGTTCTCCCTCAGCTTAAAACCATTCCCCCTTGTCCTGTCTGTAGACACCCTTATGAAAAGTTCCTCTCCAGCCTTTCTTCAAGTACTGGAAGGCAGCTCTAAGGTCCTCCTGGAGTCTTCCCCTGGCTGAAGAACCCCAGCTCCCTCAGCCTATCCTTGTAGCAGAGGTGCTCCAGCCCTTGGGTCATTTTTGTGGGTACGGGTGGATGAAAAGCTGTCCATGAGCTGGCAATGTACACTTGCAGCCCAGACCAACCATATCCTGGGCTGCACACAAAGCAGTGTGCCCAGCAGGGCCTGTTGTAACAGGACAAGGGGTGATGGGAGATTGGGACTAGAGAGAAGGAAAATTGTTTACACTGAGGGTGGTGAGATACTGTCACAGGTTGCCCAGAGGGGTGATAGGTGTCCTATCCCCAGAACCATTCCAGGTCAAGTTGGATGGGGCTCTGACCATGCTGATGCAGTTGAGTGAGGATCAGAGGATGTTAGGGGATGGAAGGGTCCTCTGGAGATCAAGTCCAGCCCCCCTGCCAGAGCAGGACCATGGAAGCCAGCACAGGTCTCACAGGAACGCATCCAGACAGGGCTTGAAAGTCTCCAGAGAAGGAGACTCCACAACCTCTCTGGGCAGCCTGTTCCAGTGCTCTGTGACCCTCACAGTAAAGTTCTTTCTCATGCTGAGGTGGAACTTCCTGTGCTGTAATTTCCATCCATTGCCCCTTGTCCTATCCCAGGGCACAAGTGAGCAGAGGCTGTCCCTGTCCCTTCCTTCCTGACACCCAGATATGACTGCTCAGTGCAGGGCAGGTGGACCAGATGATTTTTAAAGATCCCTTCCAAGTCAAACCATTCTGTAGTTCTGAACTAGAAAAAAAAGAATGAAAGTCCCTCATTTTTTTTTTCCTTTGTTGACCTTGTTGAATGGAATGGTGAACTTGGGAGAGCAGGGTCAGTATTTCTAAATGCTATTTAGAGGGAAGGGTAAGGAAAAACTGCCTCAACTGGATGCACATGACTTGAGAGCTGCTGGAATGTGAATAATATTTCCTCCTTTTAGAAGAAGGAACCCTTCTGACTCATTCCTGTTGTGTCTGGGCTTTCAGGTGTCTTTCTGCGGTGGAACAGGCCTTCCAGGTTCTTAGATGAAGCCCAGGAAGAAATGATCAACATTATAAAATACAACAAGGAACTTCAGGCAAAGGTTAATGCCTTGAGGAGGCAGCTAGCAGAGATGGAAACAGATGATAGGATGCAGGAGAATCTGTGAGCTGCCAGAGCTTTGCCTCAGGTCTTTGCTTCCTGGTTCCCTTTGCATTAAAGACTAACCGTGGAAAGTGCATGAATTGCAGAGTCCTCTGGGTACAGCTGACCCTCAGTTCTCCCACTGCTGAAACCTTCACTTCTCAATATGTCCCTCCCTGCTTCCTGGGAGGGATTTCTGTTTTGTTTACAGAAGAAATCCACAACTGGGCACAGTGTCCTCTCTTGGCAGCTTTTGTCTTGAAATCGTGTGCAGCGTCAGCAGAAGCTGGAACTCTTGACCTCCACCCAACTGTATGGATGACCAGGATGGGCCAAGAGAAGGGATGTTTCAAATTAGTTTGGGACTCTTTTCTGGTTTTATTGAACTCTCGAAATACTCTACAGGATTCAAATAAGAAGTTATGTGCAGTTAGGTAAAGGTCTTTTGTCTGAAAGCACCTTTTATTTTCCAAGAGTAAGTAAGGCAGCTCAGTTCTTCAGTTTGCTAGGAAAGAAAACCCAACAAACCAACAAAGAAACAAACAACACAAACCAGAAAATGGGATCATCTAACTACAGCTTCTACCAGTTGATGTGATCCTCTCAGTAGGCCTCACATCTAACACTTTGGGATTTTGTGTTAAGCATTGGCTTGGGAGCTGTAAGTTTCATAGCAAACCAGAGCAAGAAATCTCAGTGCAATACAGAACTGAAGGAGGGATTCTGCTGCTAATGTTTTAAGCCATGACCTTCAGGTGGAATTGTCTCTCATGGACAAATACCTCCTAAGGAATAACAAACTGTTTTTTGTTTTGCCTGGAAAACAAAAAAGGTCAAGTAGTTGGTGGAGATGTTCACTTGCAAGACTCTCTCAGTGCTGTCCTTTTAGCTAGAGTCCAGCTTGGGAAGTTTGAACTGCACTGCCTGGTTGTGTGCACTTGAACAGGTTCACAGCATTGCTACAATGCAAGGGCAGTGCTTCCTCTACAGCTCAACAAAACTTCTGCTCCTCCTGCTGAGATTTTATTATTATTTTTTCTCTTTCATGCTCTTACTATACATTTAGTGAAACATCAAAAGCAGAAGTTAGGAGTTAAGGTGATCTTACATGTCAGGTTGCTGCTGCAGATTCAAGAGGCCACCACACTACAGAGTTAGAATAGTTTAGATCATTTGTAGCTGCTAAAACTGCTTAAAGACTTTAAGCTTCTTTTTTTTCAAAGTAACTTTGTGTCTTGTAGCTGATCTTTGTGTTTCTGTGACTGCAGTCTGCTCTTACCAATTTCCCTAGAGATTTTTTTATTATTATTATTATTTCTCCTTTAAAAAGATGAGTGGTCTGAAATATTCAGTCACCCAGGCATTTGTTCAGCTTGATTCCATTGGTAGCTGGGCATGGCTGAGAAGTCTTGAATTAACAACAGTGCTTGTGCCTGGGATTGTCTGAAGAGGTGCTTGCTGTGAGCCTGCTTCTGTTGAAAGGAGTGGAACTGCCCTGGGTCAGCACTGAGCCCTTTGGAAACTGTTGAGCTTCCATGACATCTTATGCTGCTTTGGTATGAAGCAGCCTTTATTTAAGAGCCTTTATTTAAGACTTAATTATGTGACAGGGTGGAGGGTTTTTAGTTGAAGTAGCTGGAGAGTAATCTGCAGAAGTCATATAAGCATTAAAAAACAAAGTTCTATAACCAAGGAAGCTATAGAAACTTCTGTGATTAAGTGCTACCTTAATGCCTTTTTTTCTTCAGTCCTTATTTCCTTAATTATTTTCATCTTGACTAACCTAAACTTTTAAACCAGATAACTTGGAGTAACTTTTAAAAAGATCAATTTTTAAACCAGTGTTCACTTAAGGCAGGAGAATAATTCCTCCTACTCACCACAGCAGTTTCCTTTTAGGTTTGGAGGGTGACAGTCTTGTGACCAAGGTTTGATTTTTACTTCTCTTGGTGAACTGATGTGGGGAGTGCTTCTCAGGGTGGCTGCTGATCTCTACTGCATAACAAAGGAGGTAACAAGTCACCCATGCCTGCCTTCCACCTCCAAAAACTGGTTTCTGGAGCTGCCTTCTGGGTAGATTGCTGATGTAAGCCCTTAAAATCATTGCCCACCCTTTAAAAGAAATCATCTCTGGGCTGTGCACCTGCTGGCTTTGGTATCCCCCATCAGAGTCAGACTTGTACAGCTGAAATACATCATCCCTAGCCAGATGGGTAGGATTCCAAAGGCACTATTTTCCCCATAACAGCCTATACACAAAACACACTTAAAGGTTATGTAATTTCCTAACATAGTAATTATATATTGAGCTAAATAATAGAGAAGCAAAGAGGCTTTTGTGGATCTAATTGCCTGGCTGCTCTAATCTCTCATGCAAACTGCAGGCATCTGAGGAAAATTGGGCAACCAGCTGTGGCAGCCAAGAAAAGGCAGAAAATTCTGAGCTGGCATTTCATCCTTGACTTGTGTTCCAGGCCTGAATCCACACCCAAGTGCTGTGTGCTTGCCTTGGCTTTCTGGTAGTGTGGATCACAGCCTTCATATGAACACACTGGTGGTGTTCTGAGCAGCCACAGCAGGTGCTTGCCCAGCTCCTCTGCTGTGCATCACCTTGTAGGCACTGTGAACAGCAGAAGCCAGAGGCTGAAGTTTAACCTGCAAATACTCACTTTTCATGAGGTGTTACCTGGAGCAGTCCTGGGAGGTGTTGCATGTGGTGAAGGTGAGTGTGCTGGGTCAGGGATGGGTGTAACCCAGCACAGGGAGACAAGATGTGTGGACCCTTGCAGGGAGAAGGCTGTTCACAGACCTCTTATGTCAGAGTACTTGCACATTCTGTCTTAACCTTTTCATTCCCAGGCTCCAATCCAGTGGCTACTGGTGTAAGGCACAGCAGAGCACTCCAGTCCTTGGCTTACCTGCATGTCCATCGTATTTATTCACATATGAGCAGTGATGATTGACTTGCTCTCTCTTAGAGGGGAGCACCTGCTGGACTCCACCCCATGAAGTCTTTGCAGGTTCCCTGCCTCTTCCTGAGCTGTGGCAGCACCCAGCTCTGGCTCTTCAGTCTGACACTGCCTTACAGTCTTGGGGACTCCCCTGCTTCGCCTCCTTCTCACACAGACGTTTGCTGGACACTGAAGTTTCCCCAAGCTCTGGGATCAATCAAGCAAACAAACCAAGCAAGCAAGCAAGCAGCAAAGGGAAAAAGGAACTAACTTGCACAGTTTTCATAAGGGAATATTTACCTTCACTATTTTGATTGTATTGATCCAACTCTTGAATGTGACAACGGGTTTAAGTGCACTATTGTCCATGTTGCATATGATGCTCTTACCTTAAATTGCACTGTACAGCATATCAGAGTCTAATGTATGCTTTGCTGAAGCCTTGGGGGGTGCTGTGGTGTGCAGGTCCCTGTCTGAGAGGGAAAATCTTCTCTGCTGGCACTCCCTTTGTAGCCACATGGCATTAGATGGCACTGTGTGATGTGTGCTCTGTACCTGTGAACTCCTGCAAACCTCAAGGGGTGAGTGCCACTTCTCTCCCAACCTGTGGAACTGCAGCTTGGAGTTGGCTGCTGCCCTCGGGCTGGGGTCTGTTACCTAAGATGAAACGAGCAAACAGGCCTGGGAGTTGTGTGCTCTTGGTAGGTGTATGAGCTGTGTGCACAGAATTCTAGCTGCTGTGGTGTTCAATGTATCATAAACAAACACAAAAGTGAAGAAAAAAAAACTAAACCAAACCTATTGTGGCTCAAATTGCTTAGGCATTTGGGGGGAGAAACCCAGATACCAAGTGGCTGTAAACTTTGCTGTAGATATGTTGGGAACACAGTAGAAATGTCTGTTCAAATTAAAACATTGGAAAAAAAAAAAAAAGCTCTTTAATTACAGTGCTGAATCTTTTTTTTTTTCCCCACCTTACTCCTGCCTTCACTCTCCAGGGGAGGGCTGTGTGCCTGTGTGTGACCTGGGTGTGAGCTCTGGCCTGGGCCTTTGGTTTCTTTCAGTGCATGACTGTGTTTTCTTTAACAGCTGGGGGATAGAAGAGGGGCTTCAGAGAGTGTTTTGTGTTGGAAGGGACCTTTAAAGGCCATGTAGTCCAAACCCCTGCAGTCATGTCTTCAACTAAATCAGGTTGCTCAGAGCCCAGTCCAACCTGACCTGCAGTGTTTCCAGGGCTTGAGGCATCTACCACCTCTCTAGGCAACCTGGGCCAGTGTTTCACCACTCTGTGTAAACAATTTCTTCCTTGTACCTAGTCTGAATCTCCCTGTATTTAATTTAAAACAATCAGTCCTTGTCCTGTCACAACAGGTCCTGCTATAATCTCTGGCCCCATCTTTCTTATAGACCTCTTTGTGTACTGAAGGTTGTGCTGTATGGGAAGGAGAAGGTTCAGTCCCTGAATCTCTGCATGATTTGCAGAGCTCTGCTGCCATGGTTTGGGGCTTTTGACAATCAATCTCAGCTAAGCTTTTGTGGTTGCATTGGATTCCTTAAAGGCAGGCAGGCAGGCAGGCAGATAGCTCCAAGGGAAAGTAGTTTAAACTGAAGCAAAACCTTGCAAGATGCCTGCTGCTAGACCTGGCCTCATGGTTAACTGTTGCTTTTTAAGGGTGGGGGAGTACTTTGATCTACTTACAAGTGAAGGAGCAGGAAAAAGGGATGAACAGCTCTTGGAAAACAGGCTGTGAACTGTGGGAACTCCTGGATCTCTCCTGGCTGCTGGGTCAGTAGGCTGTGAACCACCTCATAGAACGGTTTGGGTTGAAAGAGGACCTTTAAAGGTCCACTCCCTCTACATTGAAGGAACATGCTCAGGGCCCCATCCAACCTGACCTGGAATGTTTCTAGAGATGAGGCATCTGCCACCTCTCTGGGCAACCTGTGCCAGTGTTTCACCACCCTCAGCATAAAAACTTCTTCTATCTAGTCTGCATTCCCCCTCTTTTAGTTTAAATCCATCACCCTTGTCCTGTTTCAACAGGCCATGCTAATGACTGTCCCTATCTTTCTGATAGGATAAGGTCTCCCTGGAGTCATCTTTCATCAGGCTGATCAACCCCAACACTCAGCCTTTCTCCATAGGAGAGGTGATCTCACCCTTTTCTAACCTGTTCACCAACTTAGATCAGGCTTTGCAGGGTAGGGAATAAAAAAGTGCAGACCTACAAGCACTGTGAGAAGCAGCAGCCTGGCAGGGCAAACAGCTTACCCCTGCAGATGGGGTGTCCATGAGCTCACCTCATTCAATACTGGGTTCCTCTGGCTGGTTGTGACTCTGCAGCCTCCAAATCCCAGGATCCTGCATGGGCTGTGACATGGAGTCTCCTTCTCTGGAGACTTTCAAGACCCATCTGGATGTGTTCCTGTGCGACTTGTGCTAGATTCTGTGGTCCTGCTCTGGCGGGGGGGTGGTTGGAATCGAAGGTCCCTTCCAACCCCTAACATCCTATGATCTTATGAACAGATCTCAAGGAAGGTAAAATCTCAGCAGACTGAGGCTGTTGGCATTTCTTTTCTGAAAGACCAAGTGGTTTTGCTCAATGCCATTGTAGGGCTGTCTTCCATGCTGCCAGTTTTTTCTCCCCCAAGCCGTGAAAGAAAGCAATCAGGATGAACTCCTACTTGTGCACTAACTGTGACTGAAGTATGCTGGACTGCAATGGGTTGCTGATGGTTTCTCCAGCTGTGTAAATGTCAAGACAAGCCTTTGGCATTTGTCTTTCAGAGCCAGAGATGATGGTCCTTTGATGCTCTGTTGCAAGAGTGTTGCTGAGGGCTTTTGATTGCCTTATCTGATGTGGCATGCCACACTAATTGAGGGTTTGCACTGAAAGCTCAAAATTAGCTCCTTCAGTTATCCTAAAGTGCTGGCAGACAACCTGGCCACTACATAGAACAGAAGAAAGTTTGTCTCTTATCTAGAGATTGGGAGTTTGGGACAACTTTTCTTTGCTTATCTAGTGGGCAAAACATTTGCTTGGCATAGAATAATCAGGCATAAAAGTAGCACTGAGTTCCCTTTCTGTGGGAATTCAGCAGGTTGGTGGAATGAATTCAGTGTTTGCTCATGCAGCTTTCGAGGGAAAATGGACTTCTGTGCTAGTTTACACACAATGAGGTGAAGCTTGCTCCTCTTTGCACTGCCAGCAACCTTTTAGCCTGTCTTAAGCATGGTGTGGGTGATGGCTGTGCAGGGGAGGGACTGCTGGAAACGTTGAAGGCTTTTGTGTTGCTGTGCAGCGTGCAGGAGAGTTGGAGCTTTACAAATCAGGGATGTCATAGGAACAAAATGTCCATCAGAAAGGCTTTTTGACCTGCTGTGGTGAAATCTGCCCAGCTCTGGAGTCCTCAGCACAGGAAAGACGTAGACCTGTGGGAGCAGGGAGAGGGGGGGAAATAAAGCTATGCTTTATTGGGAAAGAGGCTTTGTTCCACAGATCCTTAAGGGACACTTGCACAACATCAAATACATGAAGCGTTTGGGCTGCACTGCCAGCAGTTGGCAAGGCTGTCATTTCACAATGGGGAAGGCTTTGGCAATGTGGAATTAAAATCCTGCTGATCTCCTCCACCTCCTTTTAGGTTTGTGGTTTTTTTTTTTTTTTTTACTCATCACTTGTGCTGGTCCAGCTGTTTGTGATTCCACGTGGCACACCGGATTGGAAAAACTGATGAGGAAACCAGGGAACAGGGAAATGCCCTGCAGCCAGAGTCAGGATCTGGGGTGTTAAACCTTGAGGTGGTGCTTTTAGTAATTAAATCACAGAGAAGATGTGCAAGGTGGAAACCCAAGGGGCTTAATGAGCTGTCAGCTAAGGCTCTGTCACTGCAACCAGATCCTCATTTAGCTGTAAGGATGATTGATGGGTTTTTTCTTTATTTGATCTCTTTTCTTTGCTGTAGCAAGATGTTGGACTAGATGATCTCCAGAAGTCCATTCCAAGCTCTACCATGCTGTGATTCTCTCATTTCTGTGTGTTTTTTTAGGCACTGGACTGGAGTTTAGGAGATCCAAGTCCTGCAGCTGTGCCTGCTACAGACTGCTGGTATCATCACAAGAAAGTTACATCATCTGCATCAGTCTTGGCTGAGGAAGTGCACCCTCAGAGTGAGACCAGGCAAAATTCCTTTCTCTCTTGTTCTCTTGTGTGTTTACTGTTTAGGACAGAGACTGTTTGGCTATTGTAGAGCTTTGATCAAAGCCCTAGGCACTAAGCCAGGTCTAAGCTATCAAGCACGTAGTTGTCAAGGGTTAGGGCTGGGCTGGCCACTGGACAAATGACAGACACTATTGACCCCTCTGCCTTCCCAAAGGACAGAGAAAAGGAGTAAGGGAAACAGACTTAGGAGTTGGAAAAGAAATGTGAAACAGCTTTAATGAAACAGAAAAATTAATAACATAAAATTGTAATATTAACAAGAAGATAAGGGAATGTATACAAAGATGATGTATACACCAAAGATGTACAAACCAAAGATGTATACACCAAAGATCAGACCCCTCCAGAATCCATGCTGGACTCAGTAGCAGATGGGAGCTGGGTTTAGGGGCAGTATTCAGAAATGCACAGCTTGAGCTCAAAGGAAGAAGTGTGAACAGAGTCTTTCTTGAATGCTGGCCACTGAAGAAGAGAGCTTGACCCTCATGATCCCTGAGCTTTGTACTGAATGGCATACATGGAATGCAATCCCTTGTTGGTCAGTTTAGGGTCACTTGTCCTGTCTGTTCCTGCCCACAGGTGCCACCTCTTACTTCCTGCACCCAAACATGGCACACAAGAGCTAACACTGACCTTGGTCACCATAGGAGCAAGTGTAAGCCAGAGCCTTTCTGCACCCCAGTCCTTGGCAGTAACTCTACACATCAGCATCATCACTGCTAGCAGCAGCCACTGCCTGTGCAAACATGCCCTCAGCTTCAGAACGTGCCATCACTGGGAGGAGCTGAGCTGAGAACTCACTGAGCAGAACTGGTTGTGTTCTAGCCCAATCCAGGCCAATAGTGAAGCCCAGATGGAACCACAAAAGGCAGACAAGAGGGCATGCCTCAGTCCCTGCCCACTGTTAACACTCCAGACAGCCACACACTCAGCACCTGCTCAGCTGTCAGCAGAACTAAAAATGGCTGGTGTATAGAAACACAAAGCTTGTGCCCAGAGAGTATGTGCAGGGCAGGGAACAGAGCACATGAAGATGGTGAGGGGACTGCAGCATCTCTCTGTCAAGCAAAGGCTGAGAGACCTGGGGCTGTTCAGTCTGGAGAAGAGAAAACCTAGAGGGGATCTTATCAATGCTTATCAGAATCTATAGGCTGGAGGTCAAGAAGATGGGGTCAGAATCTTTCTGCTGGTGCCTAGCAACCAGACAAGGAGCAAGAGGCACCAACTGGAAGACAGGGAGCTCCTGTGCAGTTCCTGGAGCACTGGAACAGGCTGCCCAGAGAGGTTACAGAATCATAGAACTATTGAGGTTGGAAAAGACCTCTGAGATCATCAAGTCCAGCCTATGACCTAACACCACCACATCAGCTAAACCATGCCACCAAGTGCCACAGCAAATCTGTTCTTAAAGACCTCCAGTGATGGCAACACCACCACCTCCCTGGGCAGTCCATCCCAGTGCCTAATCAGCTCTTCCTCACAGAAAGGTTGTGGAGTCTCCTTCTCTGGAGGGGTTCAAAGCCTGCCTGGACACAATTCTCAACCTGCTGTAGGTGACCCTGCTTTAGCAGGGAGGTCAAATTAGATGATCTTCCGAGGTCATCCCAACCTTTACCATTCTGTCCCTCTGTAAACCAAAGGGATGGCAGGAACTCTGTTATGTCTCTAGGAGGTGTCCTGAAAGGCTAGGAAAGATCCTTCTGCTCAGCTGTAGGAGCACAGCTGTGCAAATTCAGCAGGTGGGCAGAGTGGGAGCAGGGATGAGGTCAGGAAAACCCTGTGAGTAGGAAGGGGTGGGAGAGATTAAGCCTGAGGCTCTGGGAGAGGCTGTTGCAGAAAGCTTTGAACAAAAGAAGCACAGATGCTGCATGGGAACAAGGAGGAAGAAGGCAGTGGCTTAGAGTGAGGAGAGGGATGAGCACTCTTGGAGTCATCAGCTCCATGGCACTGTGCTCCTTATGAGAGCATGGATGCTGCTCTGCTGCTGCTGGAGACTGCCAACAGCTCTGGTCTCCACCCTGGCCCTTTTGGCAGCACTGCACCCAGGTCCCAGCTCAGAGGCATGTCTCACCACATGCTGTGCAAAAGATGCTCTGGAGTTGGCCAGCTGACTGTGTTTTAATAATCTGCCCCTTCCAGAAGAAGGGAATGGTTTGTACACCAGCATTCCTTGGTCTGAGTGACACCATGTTAAAACTGCTGCTGGTCTGGAACCATCTGGGGAGGGGAGGAAGAGAAGAAGGGAAGACCTACTAAAGCAATTCAGATCATTTTGGAGGCTGGCTGTTTATGTTGCCCTGCAAAGTAGGACCACCCTTAAATCTACAGCTCTGCTGCTGTTCCAGGATGGCATCTCCTGCATGAGTGAGGAAGACAGGGTCTTGCTGTCCTCCTTCTTAAGCTGGAATCAACCTTTTGCTGTCTTCCCTCTCTTTCTTCAGCTCCCTGAATTTTTATGTGATGAGAATGTTGCCTCAACACCCAGCCCAGATCTGACTTTCCCTTCCCTGTCATCAGAGCTCTGAGAGACAGAGCAGCTGGTCAGAACACATCCTACTCTCTTCATCTTGGCTCTTTTAATTCCCACTTCCAACATGTGCCTCCATTACAGTGTATCTGAACTTCAGACTGGATCTTCAACAAAAAACCCCAAATCCCAAATCCACCCAAACCTGCAAAAACTGGAAGGCCCCAGATACCATAAAAATATAAACCATACAAGCTTCTCAGTAATTTTGTAACCCTCCCTCTCTCTCTCTGGAGCACTTTTTGGGGACACATCTTTTGTCATGCCCAGAGACTCTGTGAGCAGGATACACCCAAGTGAAAGATTGGTGAGTTTACAAGGCTGTGCTGGCCACTGAGAAAGACACCCAAAGGATCCTTGCTGCCCAGATGGGCACTCAAGTGGGAGGGTAGCACTCAGCTTCTTGCTGGAATAGAATATCCATTCTGCTCTCATAGAAGCATAGAATGGTCTGGGTTGGAAGGGACCTACAAAGGTCATCCAGTCCAACTCCCCCTGCAGTCAGCAGGGACATCCTCAACTAGATCAGGTTGCCCACAGCCCTGTCAAGCCTGACCTTGAATATCTCCATGGAAAGGGCCTCAACTACCTCCCTGGGCAACCTGTTCCAGTGTTCCAGCACCCTCATAGTAAAGAACTTGTTCCTAACATCCAATCCAAATCTACTCTTCTCTAATTTCAAACCATTGCCCCTCATGCTATCACCACAGGCCTTTGTAAACAGTCACTCTGCAGCCTTCTTGTAGCCCCCTTCAGGTACTGGCAATCTCCCTGGAGCCTTCTATTCCCCAGGCTGAACACCCCCAGCTCCCTCAGCCTGTCCTCGTAGGAGAGATGTTCTAGCCCCCTGATCATTTTCCTGGCCCTCCTCTGGACCCATTCCCTCTTGCACCTTTGAGCTGCTACCTATCACATCCTGACAATCCTGCCTCTGCCCTCAGTTTCACCTTTCTTCCCTTGCAGGGCTCTGTGCTCTTTCTCACAAGTTGGCAACCTCCTCCACTCATGGAGGCAGGGTTACCCAGCTGGGCTCTGTCAAGGAGGCCTTGGATGGCAGCTGAACCTGCAGGATGGGGCAGTTTCAGGGCCAGCTTGCTCAAATTCTGTCTACCCTGTGCTGGTGCCAGTCGACTGCTCCAGCTGGTTGCATAAGTGCTGGAGGAGGCAACTGGGTTATTGAATCACTCCTGATTCTTTGTCAGCCTGCAGGATCATTGAATCATTTTGGTTGGAAGAGACCTTTAAGATCAAGGACAAGCTGATCTTTGAGGGTCCTTTCCAACATGTTGTAATTTGTGAACCTGTGAATCATCAGGTCCTGCTGTCCTGGCACAACAGGGTCTAGAAGAGAACTTCACACTGGGTCAGGCTAGCAGGTACTGTAAAGTCAGGGGTGAGCAACTTCAGGAGCTCCATGCGTCATCCTCCCCAAGCAGAGAAAGCCTTTTTGCTTGGCTGCAGGGGTACATCAGGGCCTTGGAGACCACAAGATCTTTTCTTTCTACTTCTGCAGCATGCCAGGTGAGGTCTTTTTGTCCTTCAGGGATGGATCACAGAATGGTAGGGGTTGGAAGGCACCTCTGGAGGTTGTCTAGTCCAACCCCCTTGCTAAAGCAGAGTCACCTAGACCAGACTGCACAGGATCATGTCCAGGCAGGTTTGGAATCTCTCCAGAGAAGGAGACTTCACAACTTCTTTGGGCAGCCTGTTCCAGTGCTCCAGCACCCTGACAGGAAAGGAGTTTTTCCCTAAGTTTAGGTGGAACTTCCTGGGTTCCAGTTTGTGCCCATTCCTAAAAGCAGCCATGGAGTCATGCTAGAGGCTCTGCTCTTCCCTGCTTTTTCAATTGGTGAAAAAGCTGATTGCTGAGGTGATGATATGATGGAGATCTAAGACACATTGTCAGGGAGAAGGTAAGGAACAATTTGCTCTCTGTCACAGAAGAATTGAGGTGTTCCAGGTGAAGTTATCAGGTGGCACTTGAAACAGAAGGAGATGTGGTTTGGTAGGGTTTGTGGTTCAGTGGACAAGGTCATTGTAGATACCAAATACAATGTGGGCTCAATAAGCAGGGAAACATGGAAATAAAGGTTTCTTCAGGGTTATTTAGCACAAGGACTTCATCTATGACTCAAAGTCGCTTTGCAATGTGGTGTCAGAATGCCAGGGAAGCATAGCACAGATTTTCCTCTGGGTACTGTGCCCTGGCTGGCTACTGGTGGCATTTGAGAGAGCTCACAGGATTGGGGTGACCTTTTAGTTTGCCTCAGTTTGCTGAAGACACTGCACAATCTATTGCAGATGGACTCATACTGCTGATACTCCTATTGCTGTGATTCCTCAGGGTCTTTAAATGCCTTTTTTTTTTTTTTTTTGAGGTCCTTTGAGTTTATTTTTCTGTTGTAGCTTTCTCTCTTTTAAAGAGAGACAGCTCTGGTGAATGGTACTTAACAGTTCTTTCAAACTCAGCTAGGCACTTGGGAGCCAGGTTCTGGGAGCACTCAGCTTCTATGGCCAGCAGAGGTTTTTCCCATCTGCAGCTTCTGTTCTACCATGGTTTTTTAGCAAGATGTCCACAAGTAGTGAGCTGAGGTTTGAAAATCTGACCATCTGTTAGTGTTTAAAAGCCTTGGAAGTGTTGCTCCATCCTGCTTTGTTTGCTCTCCCAACTTTCAAATGCTGTGAAACAATTTCATAGAACCATAGAATCGCTGTGGTTGGAAAAGACCTTTAAGATCAGCAAGTTCAACTGTTTACAGCACTGCAAGGTCACCACTAAACCATGTCCCTCAGCACCACATCTACATCTCTTTCAGATACCTCCAGGGATCATAGAATTGTCAGGGTTGGAAGGGACCTCAAGGATCATCCAGTTCCAAGCCCCCTGCCATGGGCAGGGACACCTCACACTACATCAGGCTGGCCAGAGCCTCATCCAGCCTGGCCTTAAAAACTTCCAGGGATGGAGCCTCCACCACCTCCCTGGGCAACCTGTTCCAGTGTCTCACCACTCTCATGGGGAAGAATTTCTTCCTAACATCTAATCTGAACCTACCCATTTCCATATTAGCTCCATTCCCCCTAGTCCTATCATTACCTGACACCCTAAAAAGTCCCTCCCCAGTTTTCTTGTAGTTTCCTTCAGATACTGGAAGGCCACAATAAGGTCTCCTTGGAGCCTTCTCTTCTCCAGACTGAACAGCCCCAAGTCTCTCAGTCTGTCTCCATAGGAGGACATTGGAGGCTGGTGACTCCACTACTTCCTTGGGCAGCCTTTTCTGGGGCTTGACAACCCTTTCAGGGAAGAAAAGCCTCTCCTCACAAGACTTGTGCTCTAGACTTTGCACAAGCTTTGTTGCCTTTCTCTGGTCATGCTCCAGCAACCCAATGTCCTGCTAGCAGTGAGGGCCCCAAAACATTTCATTCCTCACTTCCCTTTCTAAGGAGGTGAGGTGAGGTGAGGTGAGGTGAGGTGAGGTGAGGTGAGGTGAGGTGAGATGAGGTGGGGTGAAGTGAGGTGAGGTGAGGAGGGGTGGGGTGGGGTGGGGTGGGAGAAGAATACATTTTAAAAATAGGAATCTCTGACCCAAACTGAACTGACTTGGACCTTGTATCTACAACAAATGCCAGGGATGGTTTTGACAAACCATTCTGGTGTTTGAAACAGCTGGAGAGGGAATCTGAAGCCCTTTTCCCTTTTGTTGTAAGTACATCTCAGGGGGCAATGTTATGTGTAAGGTCTTCTTCTCATGCCCTGTAGCTGTGCCCACGTCCTGCCCACCCAGGCATTAAGGGATGTGATTAATAGCTGTCACATGTGGTTGACTCTGCCTCTGATCTCTGGGCTGGGGAGATCTGTGTGTGCAGTGGAGGGGTTTGTTTTGCTAGCAGAGCTCTGTGAAAGGTTTCCCTCTCAGGAAATTGTTTCTGGGACTTGAATGGTGATCTTTGTCCTGACTGAAAATGAAGACCTCAAAAATAAAATAAGGATGCACACCTTTTTGTATGGCAGTTTTTTCTTTATCTAGCAAACCTTGCCAGAGAATTTCCTTTAGGCACCTTTGCAAAAGCACTTTAACATTTCAGGATTCCTTTTTTGGGGATTGTTGAGGTAAAGGTTCCAGCTCACTGAGATGTACACTCAGAGGGACCTGGGATACTTTATCTGTCACATTTTCGTGCTTCAGGGTCCTGCCCAGACAACATCTCCCAAGACCAGGACACTGCCATGAGAAACAGAGCTCAGCTGGCATAACACAAACACCTAAGAGTGGCCGTGGTGGGCAGAGCCAAGGTACAAGACATAGTGCCCAGCAGGACTAGGGAAGTGATTGTCCCTATGTACTCAGCACCACAAATACTGGTTTCAGTTCTAGGCCTCTCACTCCAAGAAGGACATTGAGATGCTGGAGTGTGTCCAAAGAAGGGTAACAAAGCTGGTGAAGGGTCTAGAGCTGGTGAAGAGTAGCTGAGGGAACTGGGGTTGTTTATTAGTCTGGAGAAAAGGAGGCTCAGGGAAGACCTTCTTGCTTTCTACAACTATCTGAAAGGAGGCTGTAGCGAGGTGGGTGTCAGTCTCTTCTCCCAAGGACAGGAGAAAATGGCTTTGAGTTGTGCCAAAGGAGCTAAACTTGTGCTGGACATTAGGAAAAATTTCCTCCACAAATAATTGTCAAGCCCTGGAACAGGCTGCCCAGGGAAGTGTTAGAGCCACCATCCCCAGAGGTATCTAAAAGCTGTGTAGATGTGGTGACGTGGTTTTATGCTGCATTTTGCAGTGCTGGATTCATGGCTGAAGCTGACAGTCTCAAAGGTCTTTTCCAACCGAAATGATTCTATAATTCCATTCCATCTCCATGTTTGATCTCCAGCAACCATCATCAGTGGATACTTAAGGAGAAACTATTAATCATGGGAGGTTTCCCAGACTCCAATCATGAGTGTTTCAATGACTTCTTGAGGTAGAAATTGTGTCTGGATTGCCCTTTTTAATACTCACTTTTGAGGTATCCTCTGCAAACTGACTCTTGAATCTTTGTTCCCTTTGGGACTTGGTGCTCAACTACTTGGCTCTCCTCTTTATTTTGGAAAGGCTACAAATGTATAGCACCCAAAAGCTACAATCCCAGCAGGCAAACAGCAGCCTGAAGCCATTCTACACTGACATAACTTGAAACACTTGGAGTTTAGTTCAAGTAAACACTGACTTTTGATTTCAGGGGAGGGAAAAGGAAATTGATTGATTGAGGTAAAATCCCCTTTTGCCCCCAAGGACCCCAAGATTGTGTTTTCTGTGGGTGGAAAAGTCCCAACCTGCTTAAGCTGGCAAGCTCTTGGTTTTAGCTAAAGCATGTGCTGATGTATGTTTGCATCTTGCTCCTACAAAACACTGAGGATAAATACAGAGTTGGAGGCAGCTGTCAATGTTCCAACACTCCTCATATTCCAACAGTCCTCCTATTTTAGTGGGGCCTGTTGTGACAGGGCAAGAAGTGATGGTTTTAAACTAAATAGGGGAGATTTAGACTAGAGAGAAGGAAGATATTCTTTACTCTGAGGATGGTGAAACACTGGCACAGGTTGCCCAGAGAGGTGGTAGATGTCCCATCCATGGAAACATTCCAGGTCAGGTTGGATGAGGCTCTGAGCAGCTTGATCTGGTTGAAGCTGTCCCTGCTCCCTGCAGGGAGGTTGGACTAAATGAGCTTTAAAGGTCTCTTCCAACCCAAACCATTCTATAATTCTATATTGCCAATCCAGGGGATGGAAAAATGTCAACTACAGTTCAGTCTGCAGGAATGACAGCAAAATTACAATGATTATACTGAAAGAAAATATAATTTCCAACTCTACCACCTGTCCTGCAGAGGACTTCACTGTAAGTGCAGAAAGATCTCATCTGCAGCATCCATGCCTGAGAGATGTCAAGTAAAAAGAAGGAATAAACTTTGTTTATTTCAATGAGGACTATTAAACTTCAAGAGCTTTAAGGACTCACTGTGCTAGATTATAAAGATTACCTCATAATTCTCTAGGGAAAATGGAATTCTTAAGTTCTTTTGTCCCTCCCTAGCTCTTAATGTGAAGCTTTATTGCCCACAAGCACAGACAAGAAATTCCTGAGCTGGTTTTTCACTCACACTGTGTCTGCCACTGCTGGCATCTCTGTTCAGTCTTAACAGCTGTGAGAGGCTGGTGAGCCTGTGGGAAAGGTAGCTGCTTGCTCTCGGATGCATCAAGCATGCTCCTAGCCCTTGGTAGATGATTGTGCAGCTGTGGTAACGACTCCATTTTGCAGAGATGGCCATCTTAGATTTCATTCTAAATGCATTTTCACACTCCTGCCCTGAAGCTCCTCTCCAAGGTCTCCCACCAAAAGCCAGATTCATTTTGGAGGGCAGGTTTTGAGGTTAATTGACCAGGGCACTTCAGAGATGAGGGATTTCAGCCCATGAAACCTTGCAGGTTTCATGAAATGCACTGAGGTATTTTTAGCAGGCTTTGCTCAGGTCAATTCATGGAGGGTTACACTCTTCAAGAACAATGAAACCCAGTGGTTCCCTGAATCATTAGGAACTGCACTGAGCATCTACTCCCAGTAGTGAAGCCATAGATTTTACAAGGCTTCAGCCCCTGACAGGGAAGGTATACATTACATTATCAGATGGAACTCCAATCCTTCTCATAAACCTCTTCTTTATTCTCTGAGGTCTATTTAACAAAGGCACTTAGTAAATAGAGCTTGGAGGGTGGCTTTAACTTGATGGCAGCTTTTTCTCCTCTGCTTTGTTCTCTTGCAGAAAATGACCCTGATGAACAGGCTGTAACTGACCTCAGCCAACTCTGCCTGAGACTTCTGTTGAACCAGCTGTGGTAGTGGGAAGAGAGGAGGAAGAAACAATGATGCCTCGAGGACTCATGAACACCTGAGTGTTTCACAGTACGTTGTTTTCTGAGTATTCAACATTTAAAGGCTGCTATTTGGTGTGCAGCAAGTCTCCATTTCTTGGGCAGATGGAGGTAACCTTCCACTTTTCTTGTCCCAGAGGGTGCTTCTTACTTAGTGCTGTGATTGTTTCCTCTGTAGTGTTCAATACTTGCTTCTGCCACGCTGCTGAACCCTACCTCTTCTCACCACCAGAGCACAGGAGGTGAGTTTTTTGACTGTGTGGCAATACTCTGTTTCTGCTAATTACAGAGGCTATTTTGGCTAGCAGAATAAGGGAAGTGATTGTCCCCCTGTACTCAGCACCGGTGAGGCCACATCTAGAACAATGCTTTCAGTCTGGGACCTCTCACTCCAAGGAGGACATTGAGGAGCTGGAGCGTGTCTGAAAGAGGACAACAAAGCTGGACACAGCACTGCAGGTGAGGTCTTATCAGAGCAGAGTAAAAGGGCAGAATCCCCTCCCTCAATCTTCTTTGGATGCAGCCCAGGATATAGTTGGCTTTGCATCTTGTTTCCATAGCCCACTTGAAATAAACCCCTGTGCAGGAACATGCACTGTCAAGGCCACTCAGTAAGGAAGGAAGAAAAATGGATGCTGTGTGCACCCCAGACACTGTCAGTGGGTCTAGTTCTGCAAAAACAGCTGTTGAGGTTATGTAACTTTTCCCTTCTACCTTTGTTTTTTGCTAGGTCTACTCAAGTTTGATATAGGTTGAGTGTATCTGACCTCTAGAAGAAGCTGTGAAGGGCAGGGAGATGGTTTGGAACTCAGTGCTCCTGTTGTGAGCATTTCATCTGTCTTTCTCAGCGTGCTAAAGGAGCTCTGCTGGAAAACTGGGAAAGCTGGCAAAAGAGAAGCAAGAGTCACTTTGCATTAGAGCATCTCCCTGCCTCTTGTGAGCAATGTGGATCCACTCTGAGGTGTGAAAACCTTGCTTAGGGCAAGTGTCAGCTTTTGGATTTCTCAGCAACATTCTGGCTGGTGTGTCTGAAGGATATGTCTGGTTTTGCCCTTCCTGGATTGTTGCCTCTTCATGCAAATGTAGCTCAAATCATTGTTCTTGTGTTTGGTATTTAGGACTATGAAGGTGATGAGGGGACAGAAGCATCTCTCTGAGGTGGAGAGGCTGAGACACTTGGGGCTGTTTAGCCTGGAGAAGACTGAGAGAGCATCTTCTCAATGCATATCTAAAGGACAAGGGTCAGGAGGATGGGGCCAGACCCTTTTCAGTGATGCCCAGTGACAGGACTAAGGGCATCTGGCACAAACTGGAATACAGGAGGTTCCATCTGAACAGGAGGAGAAGTTTCTTTCCTGTGAGTGTGTCAGAATACTAGAAGAGGTTGTCCAAAGAGGTTGTAGAGTCTCCTTCTCTGGAGAGATTTCAAACCTGCCTGGATGTGATCTTGCTGTGGGGGACCCTGCTTTAGCAGGAGGGTTGGATTAGATGATCTCCATAGGTCCCTTCCAACCCTTACCATGCTGTGATTCTGTTATTTCTGTGATCGTAGGCATTGTTCCAGGCTGAAAAGACAAAGCTTAGGGGCAGAGGAAGTCACCAGCTCATGCAGCGCCATGGGATGTGAAATAAATCACAAACAGTCCTATGGTGACACGAGGGTCATAGAATCATAGAGTCATAGAATCAGTCAGGGTTGGAAGGGACCACAAGGATCATCCAGTTCCAACCCCCCTGCCATGGGCAGGGACACCTCACACTAGATCAGGCTGGCCAGAGCCTCATCCAGCCTGGCTGCAAACACCTCCAGGGATGGGGCCTCAACCACCTCCCTGGACAACCCATTCCAGGCTCTCACCACTCTCATGGGGAAGAACTTCTTCACACGTCCAGCCTGAATCTCCCCACTTCCAGCTTTGTTCCATTCCCCCTAGTCCTATCACTACCTGATAGCCTAAAAAGTCCCTCACCAGCTTCCTTGTAGCCCCCTTCAGATACTGGAAGGCCACAATAAGGTCATCTCAGAGCCTTCTTTTCTCCAGATTGAGCAGACCCAACTCTTTCAGTCTCTCCTCATAGGAGAGGTGCTCCAGCCCTCTGCTCATCCTGGTGGCCCTTCTCTGGACACCTTCCAGCATGTCCAGATCCCTCTTGTAATAGGGGCTCCAGAACTGGATGCAGTACTCCAGGTGGGGTCTCACCAGAGCTGAGCAGAGGGGGAGAATCACCTCCCTTGACCTGCTGGCCACACTTCTCTTGATGCAGCCCGGGCTCTGGTTGGCTTCCTGGGCTGCAAGTGCACACTGACAGCTCATGTTGAGCTTCTCATCCACCAGCACCCCCAAGTCCCTCTCCTCAGGGCTGCTCTCCAGCCAGTCCCTGCCCAGCCTGGGTTTGTGCTTGGGATTTCCTCGACCCAGATGCAGGACCTTGCACTTTGTCTTGTTGAACCTCAGCCCTATATGCAAACAGCTAAACTGAAAGGCTTCAGAGATGTAGAAGTATCAAGCAAGGGGGAGAGATTCAGATGCTAAGGTTGAAGAGAGGAGGATGTTAAGTCTCTCTCTTTGCCCTAAGACAGAATTAAACAAATGTATATCTTTGCTGGTGGGGCTTGCCTAACCTGCTGTTAATCCACTTAGCAATAGAAACTCTACTCCCTGCCCACGTGAACTTTTCCAGGACTTCCTTAAAGCTAAAATGAATGATCTTGCTATTATTTGAGCACATGGCTTCAGAATCAGTGTATTTGGGGCTTGGGGTTTTTGTTGTTGTTGTACTGGTGGTAGTGCTTTGCCCTGTAAGATTGGCCCCTTGTCTCCTCCAGCCACTTCTGCTCTTCGTAGAACTGTCTGCGTCCTCTTCCTCTTACGGCATTTTTATCCTAACTCTTGCTTTCTGGACTGTCATCATCATAGAATGTTTTGGGTTGGAAAGGACCTTTAAAGGGCATCTAGTCCAATCCCTCTGCAGTCAGCAGGGGCATCTTCAACTAGATCAGGTTGCTCAGAGCCCCTTCCAACCTGACCTTGAACGTTCCCAGGGATAGGGCATCTACCACCTCTCTGGGCAACCTGTGCCCATAATTCACCACCCTCAGTGTAAACAATTTCTTCTTTAGATCTAGTTTGAATCTTCTCTCTTTTAGTTTAAAGCCATCACCCCTTGTCCTGTCACAACAGGCCCTGCTAAAATATTTGTCCCCATCTTTCTCATAAGCTCCCTTTAAGTACTGGAAGGCTGCAGTAAGCGTCTTGTCTCTCTTGTAAAACTCATCACCATGAGGGTGGAAATTAGCACTGTGGATATAAAGAAACTAGATGAAGGATCTGCCCTCAGTCCATTAACAGATTCACGGGTGGAGGAATGTCTGTCTCTAAGGGGAACTGCTCTTGCAAGATTGCTATCCCTTGTTCACAAAAGATGTGGACTATAAGAAGGCAACAAGACAAAAGCATCTGTGGAGCACTGAAGGTTTAATCCTGGTACATTATCGTGCAAGATGCTGTATGTTCCCCTTATGCAGAGACATTTCTGCAGCCTCTGCAGTCTCTAAGATGTGTGCACCCAGTGCTGGAGTGAAGCCTGCTACAGAAACTCCTGCTTTCTCTGCCTGCCTGGAGAAAATGTTATCTTTCAGGCAGTGATCCTCCACAGAGCATTGAAGATCCAGGCTGAAAGATGCTATCAGCAGAAACATGCCTCCTTCTCATCCTACCTGAAGGGCTAACACCTGCATTTTCACTTTGCAGAAGCTCATAAGGCCTGGAATGACGCCAGGTGAATGATCTTAAAGACAAGGCATCTGTGGTCCACACCATGCTTCACCTCGCTAACAAAAACAAACAAAATCCCAAGGCAAATCTAGATGAAGAGCATCAGGTTCATGCTTTTAATTAAAAAGAGTGACTCCTAAATAAAATCTTCACCATCTTCTCCAAGGGAATGGCAATCCAAGCCTGATGCACATGTTTGGGTGCAGAAGCAAAGCCAGCCACTTACAGAGGGAAGATTACAATTGACTTTGATCAGTAGGAGGTTCTCCTTTGCCTGCCAACACAATGTGACACCTTCTTGTGAGCAGGCACAGCCTGTGTCGGATTTGTTGGGGATGATGAACATCAGGGTTAAAACAGCTCAGCACCACAGGGAGAAGATGTTTCTTCTTTCCATATTCTGTGTGGCTGAGCTGTCAGTAAAGTGAACATCAGCCTTCCTCTTTGGTGACCCTCTGTGGCTGCTGTGGCACATTCAGACACAGTAGCACCAAAGCCTTTATTCTCTAGATGGCCTCCTACTTACCCAAGTAAGCATGCTTGATAGGATGACTTTTCTTCCTGGAATCTCCTGCACAAAATCAGCCAGCAGACTGCCTCTGGTGATATGCTAGAAGCTGCACAGGAGTTTGCTGAACAGCTGTCAGCTGGGGTAGTAAATGTGTGTGTGCACTGATAGGGTGCATCTCCAGCTTTGGAGCATGGTGTCCTAACTGCTGGTCTGTGCAGACAGCACAAATAGAACGATTCCTGCAGTCTCTGTTCCAGCAAAGATCCTCTTGACTGAACAAAGTCCACCCTACTCTGGTTCCTGCACTAAAGAGATGACTCATTTTGCTGGACTGGAGCCTCAGTGAGGCCAGTTAGAACTTTTGCATATACAAGAGATGCTGGTCTTGATGGGGAAGGAGGACACATCTTGTATTGTTTTTTTGAGAAAGTACAACCTTGCCCTGCTTTGAGCTAGAACAGAGCCAATTTTGTTAAGTGATTTTACTTCTCAGCTCAGTCTCAGTGATGGTGTATTCAGCACTGGTGAGGCCACACCTCAAGTACTGTGTTCAGTCCTGGGCCCCTCATTACAAGAGGGGCATTGAGGGGCTGGAGTGTGTCCAGAGAAGGGCAACAAGGCTGGTGAAGGGCCTATGAGGAGCATCTGAGGGAGCTGGGGGTGTTCAGTCTGGAGAAGAGGAGGCTGAGGGGAAACCTCATTGCTCTCTACAACTACCTGAAAGGAGGGGGCAGCCTCGCCTCTTTGGTGGCAAATGACAGGACTAGAGGGAATGGTTGCAAGCTGCACCAGGGGAGGTTCACGATGGATGCTGGGAAATATTTCTTCACTGAAAGAAACAATGGAATGGTCTGCCCAGGGCAGTGGTTGGGTCACCATCCCTGGAGGTGTTTAAGCAGTGTGTGGACCTGGCACTTAGGGACATGGTTTAGTGTTGACCCTTCAGTGCTGGGTCGAGGGTTGGGCTGGATGTTCTTCCAAGTGAGTCCCACATAGATACTCATCTCTGTGCAAGGCCTCTGCACTATCTGCCTCATCTCAGGTTACAGTTTGCATCACAAAATGCTGATCTCCTTTGCACTTTTGCACTGGGGTTTTTTCTTTCCACGTGATGGGGAGGTACACAGGTAGCTGAAGCAAAGGGCTCCCCTGAGGGAAAAATGAGGGTCCACAGGACTCCCTTGTGAGTGCCTGCTGGCCTGAGATTGCACAGAGGAGGTGTGGTACCTGAGACACCAGGATCCACACTGGTGTCTCTCCTGCAGGTAGCCTAAGAGGAAACCTGTAGACTGAAGCCTGTGGTGAACTCTCCTAGAGAGGCTGTAAGTCTCCAGTGAGAAGTTGTGCAGTGAGAAGTGACTGCACACAGCAGCCAGTTTATAGTCATCTGGGACCTCCACACACGAGTTCTGCCTCTTCTCTCCAATTTTTTCCCTCACCAAGTGTCTTCGTAGCTTCTCTGTGCTCCTATGCCTGCTTCAGTGCTCTGAGTCTCCTCCTGTTTCTCAGGCCCCACCTGCTGGACTTCTCCCTGGCCTGCCTCGGCCCGGGTTACTCACAGCAAATGTCCTGAACTGTCTGTTCTTGTTTGCAGACAGCCCACTGAAGGACAACCCCATCTGTCTGGGGGGGCATGCAGACACTCACCAAATCAATGTGATAATACTGTAAGGCTGTATGGAGACAAGAAGGACAACACTGCACATTTCCTGGGGGACTCTGGTGAAGCCTCTTTCTACAGAGGAGTCTTACTTGGCCAAAACTGCAGCAACTCAGTAACATGGCATGGTTCCATGCAGTCCAGACACTCCCAGTTTCCTACATAACTGATAAAGCTGTATGTAGCAGGAAGTTCTTAATGAGCAACCAGGAGGGATTAGAGAGCCTAGAGCAGTTTGTGCAAAGTATGTGGACTTAAATCTGATCCTAT
This sequence comes from Indicator indicator, assembly GCF_027791375.1. Classification (NCBI taxonomy): domain Eukaryota; kingdom Metazoa; phylum Chordata; class Aves; order Piciformes; family Indicatoridae; genus Indicator; species Indicator indicator. The sequence continues at coordinate 31,873,767 of NC_072018.1, forward strand.
GTCACACTTTCTAAAACTCTTAAGCAGCATCCTGGCGTGCTGGGATTGTGCAGCCCAGGAAGCAGGGCTCAATACTGGAACCCCACTCCAAAATGTGGTGCTGAAGGACATGGTTGAGTGGTGACTTGGTAGTGCTGGGTTAACAGTTGGACTTGATGAGTTCAAAGGTCTCTCCCAACCAAAACAATTCTATTATTCCATTCTAAATTTCTGTGAATCTCATGTTTCTGGCTGAGGGAGCAGGTGACTTCTGACAGCACAGGGTGATGCTGGCAGGGGAAGCCTCTGTGCTGTTCCCCTTCTCAAGGGAATTTTACAACTATGTGGATCAGTAGGGTGTCCTCTGAAGGACAAAGAGCACAAACGACTGGCAAACAGGATGCAGTGCTTGATGCATCATTGATTTGATGAACCATATGAGTCCTCAAGAGTGGATGGAGTCAGCAGTGCTTGCTTTCAGACAGAAGGTGATTGAATCCTGCTTCCCCTCAGCCTGTTCTCGCAAGTCATCTCATGTCCAGCACCAGTTACACAAAGTGCTTCCACAGTTCCAGATCCTTCTCCTCCTGTCTTCTGCTGAGCTGTAGTTACAGCAAACATCACTATAGGGCTGGGTGATGGGTGGGACTGGATGATCTTGGAGGTCTCTTCCAACCTGTTTTTTTCTATGATTCTACTTTTTTTTCTCCCTTATTCCAAACACTTCTATCTTTCACAACCATAAACAACATTAACTCCCCAAGAACCATGAAGAACAAAGGCTTCGAGATAAGATTAGCTTGCCACATACTTTTCTATTTTTTTTTCCCCCTTCCCTCCTGCTTATGAATTTCACCCCTTGGCAGGCAGGTTGGGGATTGTTATGTAACAGCTTAGCTGTGTATAATTAGAGGGCACAAAATTATATATGGAGCAGGCTTTTTATCCAGTGTGGATACCACAAACTTGAATGAGTTTCAAAAAACAGATGAGTGAGTTCATGGAGGAGAAAACACATTAATGACAAGTGACTGTAAATACGCTGAATGTGAAGGTACCATAGGAAAATCCTTCAGCTGCAAATCACAGAGGTCTGAGAAAGTATTGTGGGGTTGGACTCGATTGTCTTAAAGGTCTCTTCCAAGCAAAATGATTCCATGATTTTATGAAAGAGTTGATGTTATAGACAAGAAAACTGGACTGGAATGATCTTTGCTTGCTTTGCTGTGGTTGCCTTCTTGTTCTTAGTTTATTTTGTCAAGTGATGAGCAATACCCCACTTGGAGTACTGCATCCAGTTCTGGTGCCCCCAGCATAAGAAGGACATTGAACTTCTGGAGCAGGTCCAGAGGAGGCCATGAAGATCAATCAGAGGGCTGGAGCACCTTGCCTATGGGGACAGGCTGAGAGAGTTGGGGCTGTTCGGCCTGGAGAAGAGAAGGCTCAGGGGAGACCTTATAGCAGCCTTCCAGCACCTGAAGGGGGTTACAAGAAAGCTGGGAAGGGATTTTTTTAGAGGGGCTTGTAGTAACAGGACAAGAGGGAACGGACTGAAGCTTGAGGAGGGCAGATTTAGGCTGGATATCAGAAAGAATTTCTTTACAGTGAGGGTGGTGAGACACTGGAACAGGTTGCCCAGGGAGGTCATGAATGTCCCCTCCCTGGAGGTGTTCAAGGCCAGGTTGGATGAGCAATCTGGGCTAGTGGAAGGTGTCCTTGCCAGTGCCAGGGGGGTTGGAACTAGATGATCTTCAAGTTCCCTTCCAACCCAAACCATTCTATGAATCTGTGAATTTCTGCATAACCACAGCAAGGAGCAGATGAGGACCTCCCAGAATTTTGCAAACTAATGACTCTTTAGTAAAAAAAGGCTGTCCCCCAAGGCCATGTTTTATAGGCAGAACATTGGGGCACAAGGAAGCCAATCATAGTACTTACATTTGTAAGAACATTGTGGGTCTCTCCTGTTGGCTGGACCCACTTGATTGTTACTCATACAATGGAGACATTTTTGTGAGCTTATCAGCTACTGGTTTAAAAATGATTAGTGCTTTAGTCATGTTTACCTTCAAACAATCTTAGCTGTACTTACTTTCTATGTTTGAAGGTGCTCCTGAAGGCTAACCAACCTCTTCCTTTAACCTGGATTTCACATTTAAAGATATAATTTTGAGACATTAACTCCATGTTCTGAAATTTGTTATATTCCACCAGTGTTTTTGCAGATTATAGTCTTTTCCATCTTGCCTAATTTCTGCTCATAAACAGGTCTTAAACTGTGCAAAGTAGGGAAAAGGAGAGGTAAAACATCCTCCAGCTTTCACTTTTTAATCTCCACATAGAAAGGCAAATGTCTAATACTTTAATTACTCCTGAAGCCTTGCCCTCATTTTTCTGAGGATAGTTCTCATGGTTTTAGAGGACTTTTCCCGTCTTTCTTCTTCATGATATGGAACAGGCTACACAGGGAAGTGGTTAAGTCACCATCCATGGAGGTATTTAAAAGACATGGTGCTTAGTGAAACAGTTTAGAGGTGGACTTGGCTGTGCTGGGTGAATGGTTGGACTTGGGGTGGGCTTAAAGGTCTTGGTGGACTTAAAGGTCTTTCCAAATGAAATGATGCTATGGTGGAGTTCTGGCTTGTTTTGATTTTTTTTTTTGTTTTGTTTTGTGTTTTGTTTGAATACCCCAAAGGCTTTCTGGCACCTTAGCTCTAATAAATGAACTTGCTCTTGAACCTCTATATGAATTCCTTCTAGGATGTGGCACTTTCCATCTGAGCCATCTTACTCCCAAGTATATAACTCCTGCAGAACTCACTGATTTGCCACACTGTCCTCAATAATTGTTTAATCTAAAGGTTTTATTGGGCAAAGCACATTGGTTGCTGGTCCTTCTTCTCACCCAGAGGGATCAACGGCAGCACTCCTCCTCCTCACATAGCCAGCCAATCCCCAAGAGAAGTTCCTTCACCATAACTTGAATAAGTCCTACCCATTTCACAGCCAGACAGGCTTTGTGTCATTCTTACCTTGCAGCCCAGCATCGAAGATGCTTTGCAGTTAGAAATATTTTTGGTGGTGTTTGCAGAGGGGTGACCATGGCTCCCTTTGCCTCAGACCTTTGTACTGGTGCATGTGCTGGAGTTTTCTTTGCAAACCTGACCTCAGCCAGCACTACGCTGTCATGCAGTAGCTTGGCCAGAGACTGCTGAACTCATGTCGTGTATTTTCATAGAATCACAGAATGGTGAGGGTCAGAAAGGACCTCTGGAGATCATCTAATCTAACCCCTCTGCTAAAGCAAGGTCACCCAGGATCGTGTGCAGATGGCTTTGGAATCTCTCCAAAGAAGGAGACTCCACAACCTCTCTGGGTAGTCTGTTGTAGAGTGGCTGAGGGTAACTGGGATTACCTAGCCTGGAGAAGAGGAGGCTGAGGGGAGACCTCATAGCTGTCTACAGCTCCCTGAGGGGAGGTTGGGGTGAGGTGGGGATTGATCTCTGCTCCCCAGTGACAGAAGGAGAGGAAATGGCCTGAAATTGTGCCAGGGTAGGTTTAGATTGCGCAATGTAGGAAATACTCCTTTGCGGAAGGAGCGGTCAGGCATTGGAACAAGTTGCCCAGGAGGGTGGTGGAGACCCTGTCCCTGGAAGTGTTCAAGAAACGTGTGGACGTGGAACTTCAGGACATGGCTTAACAGCCATGGCGGTGGCAGATCGGTGATCTTAGAGGTCTTTTCCACCCAAATCAGTTCTCTGATTCATGTTCGGGTGGAACATACTGTGACTTCATGTCTTGATGGACCCCGTGTTTCTGTGCTTCCCCTTGGTTCCCCCGAGGCTGAGGGGGCTCCATCCGCTGTGCCCTGCGGGCCAGGCACCGCCCTCAGCAGCAGAGCGCCTCACAGGGCATGACGTCACGCCCGCATGGCATTGCGCTGACGTCACACCGCTTCACACACCACCACCCCCCTCCCGGCTCCCCAGTCTCCTCTCTGGCAAGCGGTGACGTCACTTCAGCCCCGCCTCCCCCACCGCCCCCAGGGGCTTCTCGGGGCGCGGCGCAAGGCCAGCGGCACCGTGAGGCGGCGGCGGGGAGCGGAGGACGAGGTGGCGGCGGCGGCGGCGGCAGGAGCTCGACGGTGAGAGGGGGACCGGGCTGGGAGCCTGTGGGGCTGCCTCGCTCCCGGGCCGGTGGCCGAATGAATGAGGTGGGGGAAGGGAAGGGAGGCGGGCGCTCCATGACGACTGTAACGGTGGCTTCCCAGCTTACATCGCCTCATCTCCGGGGGCTGGAGCCCTACCCTGCCCCGGGAGGGATCCGGCTTACCTCACGCCACCGCCACCCCTCCGTCTCCTCCGCTGGCTACGACGTGAGGACGTGCCGGGGGCTGGAGTGGGGCGTTGGGCTTCAGGCCCCTTTTTGGCCCTTCCTGCAACTCAGCAGGGACCTGACACGGACTCACAGGTTTTTTTTCGTCGTGCATCAGCCCCTTGGCTTTGTCTGTGCCCGCCCGGTGTAAAGCAGACCTCGTCCGCTCCAAGAGCATCACACCGCACAGTAGCTGGTGTCATCTGACTTAGTTTTGGCTGCTGAGGTCAGGTTTCCAGTCAGCGCCTTGGTGTTGCCAGGCTGATGTCACTTCTTGAGGGGTATGGCATTGTCCCACGGTCCTGCGTCACCTCCAAACCAAGCCATGGAGGTTGTGCCTATGTCAAGGTTATTTTAACTGGGCTTAGCCAATAGCTGCCTGCCAGAGAGAACAGCACGAACCCGCTCACCCCTCTGCCCTGGCACATGCACCAAGCCAGGGGACACGAGGAGGGACACGAGGAGGGTCCCTTTGCTTCAGGGGCTTTCTGAACCAGAGGAAACGCCAATAAGGGACTTGCGATGGCTTTAGTCTATCCACTTTTTGAGGCTGCATCAGTTGTGGGTTTTGCTGAGAGTGTTCCCTAGTTGTTGCAGCTTGAGTGCTCCCAACTGCAGTGATCAGATGGACTTTCCAGTTGGCTCCTGGGCACCAAGGAGTAAATCTTTCCCATAGGACAGGCAAGGTGGCATGCGGTTTGTCTTCTGGATGCCCATGGTGGGCAGTAGCTTTCCACTTGAGCTCTTCTTGATGCAGTTGGGAAAACTAGAGGAGGAGCTTTCCAGTGCATAAGCCCTGCTCCAGGTCTGAAGCAGAAGCTATCGGGTTTTGGAGACAACCATGGATTGGGAACAGTAGCTTGGAGTTCAGTGTATTGGCATGGACCATGTGCCTGAGGATCCTGTCTATTTTGAAATGACTTGTGGCCAGGAACCTGTGTGATCCTGTGCCCTAGAGAGCATCTTAACTTTCTTTGAAAGAAGCAAGTTTTGGACTTTGATTAGCTCTGTGGAGCTAATGACTTGTGGCATCTCAGCAGCTGTGCAGCCCCCAGAAATGCTGTTGGAGATTTGGGGGTTTGGTTTTAACCTCTCAATCCTCTCTATTTCCCATTTTCTTTGAAGCTTACTGTTCTGGGATTTTCCAGAGCAAACCCCATGAGTTTCTTATCTTATCACTGTAATATTCTATTAATAACTAATACAGAAAAAACTGCTAGCTCCTATAAACATGTTTTTGTCTTTTATGTGAGTAACAGGTGCTTGCTGCTTGCTGCTTATGTAACACTTTGGAACTCTTGCAAAAGAACAGCACCTTGCAGTTAACTTGCTAAGTGTCATTTGATGAACTTGTTTCTTCTTTCCTCCTTTATTCCCTCTCCCCATGCTTTAATCTCCTTACAAATCCCAGAAATTTCCTGCTATCCAAGGGGGATTATTGCTTTACATTTGAACATGTGTTTGCTTTATACTAATCCTTTGCACTGCAAACGATTAGTTTAAAACCCAGCCTTTAGAGATGACCTGGGGTCGTCTTGGTTAAAGGTGCTGGTCTGAGTCATAGAATCTTAGACTGGTTCAGTTTGGAAGAGGACAATAAAGATCATCTTGTTCCAACCCTCACGCCACGGGCAGGGACACACAGAGCCTATCACAGAGTTACAGACGTTTCAAAATCAGGCGAATGTGAACCAAGCGATAGCCCTGGCTGAGGCTGCTCTCATGTGCAGGCTTTTTTTTTTTTTTTTTTCCTGTTGGAAGGTGTGGGACAACTCCTACTTTCTGTCAGGTTTTGATTGGCTTTCAAAAGAGGCAGTGTCCTATAAATTGCCATCGCCCCTCTGCTTCTGTCCTATTGCCAGCTGAGGGACAGGTGAGTGCAGAAGGGGAAGGAATTCCAGCGTCTGTTGCTTAATGCTTGAAGTTAGGGCTGGTTGTTAATTGAAATTAATGAGGCAAGGGGAAATAACTTACATGTTTCAGGGTAAATCTTCCTTATTTTACTTGATCTAGACAACAGCAAAATGAGTTTCTAATATGAGTAAAATCAGTGACTGAGAAACTAGTCAGGAGATGATGTTGGAGGGGGGGATGTTGAAAATATGTCTCTAAGTTTTTATTTCTAACGGTACAGAATTCTTCTTTGGGATAGTAAGAAAGAGGAGACCTGTACCAAAAAAAATACTGCTTTTTACTCCAGTTATGCATTCAAGGAATTTAAAAGGAATTCCTTTTGTATTCAGAGCTGTTAGTAACTCCTCAAAGTTATTTAGAATGGGAAACTGAGATCTAAGCAGAAGGAGTTTTCTGTCCAAGTTGTTTTTGCAATTAGTCACTGTGGTGGGGCTAACTTCATCTCATGGTTTGGGGAAGTGTTTTTAAGGCATACTAATTTTTTTATAAAGATACAGATTTGTTAGCAACTTTACAGTTTAATAGTGCCTTGAACCCTTTCCCCCTCCCCCTTTATATTTGAAATGGAAATAAATGCATGTCATACATGGGGTATTGGGTTTTTTTTTTTTTTTTGTTTGTTTGTTTTGGTTTTGCATGCAGCTCTGCTGTTTGGTGAGCCATAAATTTTTCAGAGTCTGTATAAAATGTGGTTTCTGTTCATTGGACTCAGCCTGGACTTGCCAGTAAATTCTCAGCGTGTGGTTTTGCTCCAGGTGTGTTTGGAAAAACCAGCCCAGTAGGTGGGAAACCAATTTGCTCCTGACGTGGCATTTTTATTAGCAACTGAATTGAATCTGTACTTTGTTTAAAGACCTCAAAATGCCTTTTTAGGCACTTTGAGGGGAAATTTCCTGCAACAGAGACCAGTGAGTCTCTTTTTAGTGCTGTGAAAGTTGTTCATGATCCCATTCTGAAACAAGAAGGGATTATTGTGGCTCGTTACAGGGACAATGCTGCCCTTTAACACTCTTACCTTGGTTTCCTAGAGAGAAACTTGTCTTAAGAGAGTGAATTATCTGGGTATGTCTGCAAACTGCCTTCTTCCCCTGCACACCTAACTATTTTTGCACCTATTAGCTAATTTCAAGTAAACTTGACAGGGACTGAGTCTCAAATCCAGCAAGAACCTGTCTGTTTTGTGAAGGTGGGTTTGCAAGAGAGGGAAATCTCATTAGTGCCTTGGCTGAGCATCAGAGAATGCATGCAATTTGAGGGGACCTCTGGAGGTCATCTGGTCCAACCCCCTGCTTCAGGCAGGGCCACCCAGAGCCAGTTGCCCAGGACCATGTCCAGATGGCTGTTGAAGGTCTCCAAATATGGACCTTCATGATTTCCCTGGGCAACCTGCAACCAGTGATAGTGCTTGGGCACCCTCACAGTGACAAAGTGTTTCTTGATGCTCAGAGGAACCTCCTGTGTTCCCATTGTCTCTGGTCCTGGCACTGGGCATCACTGAGAAGACTGGCTCCAAGCTCTTTGCACCCCCCTCCTTCAGATATTTATATACCTAATGTGGTCTCCCCAGATCCTTCTCTTCTTCTCCAGGCTGAACAGTTCCAGCTGTCTCAGCCTTTCCTCACTGGGGAGATACTTCAGTACCTTCATCATCTTGGTGGCCCATGAGCAATATAAGCTGAATTGTTCCAATCAACTCTAAACAATCAAGACAGGAGAAAGATGTCAGAATCTCTTAGATAGGAGTTAGTTACCTCTGAGATTGGGTCCTCAGGAAATGAGGCTGCTTCACTTTCCATGCTCCAGGAATAGCTTTTTCACTCCTTTTTTTTTTTTTTTGGTGGTGTTAGGTGTAGGTGTGTAGGGTTGGTGTATGACAAGGAATGGCAAGAGACTTGTGCATTGCCTGGAGAAGATGGAGTGATGGCTTCTGTAGCACTGTGATAGGAAAGAAACAGCTTGAATAGCTGAAACAGCTTCCCCCCTGTAGTGGGGAAGACTGATCCCTCTGAGAGGTTGGTGGCTGTGAGATGCAGCAGAGGCTTGGCTAAATTAATCAGGGTAGGAACTGACCATGCTCCTTAACTAGTGAGCAGAAAAGTCTAACTGTGGGGGAGGGAAAGAGACGTCTCAGAATGTGTGTGATCAGTTTAAATATGCAAATATGCTTTTTAATAATGTACTTTGGGGATAGGGGCTATCTTATTAAGCATGTGATGGGTGGTTTAGCAAGTCTTCTGTAATCGAATAGCTCGCTGAAGTACCAGAAACTTCTCAGCCTTATGTAAATGACAGGAACACCCACATTAAGTGATTGTTTGCTTTTCTGCTGGAATTAGTAGTGCTGGAGTTCATCTGCTGTAATTTCTTGTTGTGGTCTTCCTTCTGTCAACTCTCTTTTTTATAATACGTGGCACAATCAGAAAGGAATTGAGAAAGGAATCTTCAGCCAGCTAGTTTGAAATATGCTTTCATCTAGGAATTCACTTCTAGCACTTTGGGAAAGAGAGTTCAGTGTTGTTCTGTTGGGGAATAAGGAAGAATCAAAGTGATTGTGCTTTAAAAATTATATTTGAAAGAAACAAACTGGAACCTCAAGAAAAAGCAGTTGTGGTGGATCCATGTGTGATTTAGTAGGGATACATTCTCCATTTCCTTCCCCAGTATGAAAGGTTTGGAGAGAATGAGAACTAAATCTGCATGTAGCTTGGGATAACTCAGGGATACTTTCCCAGTGTGTTATTATGAGCACATCATGTCCTTTTTTGTGTGTGAAATAATTAAGGACATTTTGAGAGAGTCACAGAATGGTAGGGTTTGGAAGGGACCTCTGGAGATCGTGTAGTCCAATCACCCTGCTAAAACAAGATCACCCAGAGCAGGTTGCACAGGATCATGCCCAGGCAGGTTTCAAAAGTCTCCAGGGAAGGAGACTCCACAACCTCTCTGAGCAGCCTGTTCTAGTGCTCTGTCACCCTCAAAGTAAAGAATTTTTTCCTTATGATTAGGTGGAACTTACTGTGTTCCATTTTGTGGCTGTTTTCCCTTGTCCTATCACTGGGCACCAGTGAAAACAGTCTGGCCCCACCCTCATGACACCCACCCTTTAGATATTGATAAGTGTTGAGAAGATCCCCTTGCAGCCTTCTTTTCTCTAAGCCAGACAGCCCCAGGTCTCAGAGAAATGCTCAAGTGCCCTCAGTGTCTTTGTAGCCTCTGCTGGACTCTCTCCAATCATTCTCTGTTTCTCTTAACTGGGGAGCCCATAACTGAATACAGTACTCCAGATGAGGCCTCACTGGGGCAAAGTAAGGAGGAGAAGAACTTCCTCCAACCTGCTGGTCACACTTGTGAATGCAGGCAGCAGACCGTTTTCCTGAGTTCTGGGTAGATAACTGCTTCTCCTTCCTTTGCTTCCCAGGTGCTGTCCATCACACATATTAAGATTGAGCAAAGCAGTGCTCTCAGAAGAGATTTTACTGCTGCCTCTGTTGGCTTAGCTGGATCTTGCTGATGCAATACCTAGAAGATTTGCTTATTCATGGCAGTCTAAAAGGCTTGCACTCTACCTACAGTCAAGCTGTGTAAGCACAGCAGCTGAACTTGTTGAATCCTGTATTTGTTGTTTTTTGTGCTTGGAATCGTAGCTTCCAGTGCCTGTTTTAAAAAGGCTTAAACTTGAACCATCTTCTCACTGTTCATTATACCAGACTCTGTGCTGGGGCTCTGGGTGTTTTCCTGAGCTCCCTCTGGGGCTGTGGGTGTTTTCCTGAGCTACCTCTGGTCAATGCATCATTTGTGTTACTTCACAGGCTGCTTGTGGCTCTCGGGTGACACATCAGCCAGGACTTGGTTTGCAGCAAGCTCCTCTGAAACCCTTCAGAGTGTTTAAAAGTAATGTTTATAAGTATGTAAAGGTGAGTGCCAAGAGGATGGAGGCAGGCTCTGCTTGGTGATACCCAGTGACAGCACAAGGGACAATGGGTGGAAGCTGAGGCGTAGGAAGTTCCATGAAAACATGAGGAAAAAAATGTTTTCACTGTGAGGGTGACAGAAGACTGGAACAGGCTGCCCAGGGGGGTTGTGGAGTCTCCCTCTCTGGAGATATTCAGTACCCACCTGGATGCATTCTGTGTGATCTACTCTTGGTGATCCTGCTCTGGCAGGTGGTTTGGACTGGATGAGCTCTTGAGGTCTCTTCTGACCCCTACCATTCTGTGATTCTGTGAAAACGTTTACAGTGGCTGAGTCATTCCTGCTGAATCCTTTCTCCTGTTCTCACAGCACGCTCAAAGGAAGAAGATGCCCATCATCAAGAACGTGAGCAGGGCTGTCAGCCAGGTGCTGCAGAGCTCGGGCTGTGGCTGTGGGGTTTCCATCGTGCCGGTTCGATGCATTGGAGTCTCTCCCCGCCAGGTGGCTTCCGACGCTGGCTTCCACTCCCTGACGTTTGCTGAGACCGATCATCCCCGGGTGCTAATTACAGGTCAGCGTTCCTCTCCTAGCTCTGCCTGCTCCAGCTTCTCAGTCCAGTCCCCCACTCTCCTCCTCCCTCCCTAATGAGCAGAATGCTGGAAGCAAAAATACTCCAAATATTCTGGAATTGTGATGATCTTTCACATAATCCTAGAGTGGTGGGGGTTGGAAGGGACTTCTGGAGATCTGTCTAGTCAGGGCCACCCACAGCAGGTTGCACAGAGTTACATCTAGGCAAGGTTTCAAGTCTCTCCAGAGAAGGAGACTCCACAACTTCTCTGGGCAGCCTGTTTTAGGGCTCTGTCACCCCCAAAGGAAAGAAGTCCGTAAGTCTAGGGTCCAGAGGAGGACCACAAAAATGCTCAGGGGGTTGGAGCACCTCTGCTACAAGGACAGGCTGAGGGAGCTGGGGGTCTTCAGCCTGGAGAAGAGGAGGCTCCGGGGAGACCTAAGAGCAGCCTGCCAGTACCTGAAGGGGGCCTACAGGAAGGATGTAGAGAGACTGTTTACAAAGGCCTGCAGTGACAGGACAAGGGACAATGGCTTCAAACTAGAGAAGAGCAGATTTAGATTGGATGGTAGGAGGAAGTTCTTTGCTATGAGGGTGGTGGAGCCCTGGAACAGGTTGCTCAGGGAGGTGGTTGAGGTCCCTTCCCTGGAGATAAAGGTAACGCTTGATGAGGCCCTAGGCTACCTGGTCTACTTGAGTTCAGATGGAACTTCCTGTGTTCTGTTTTGTGCTGGGCACCACTGAAAATTATCTGGCCCCATCCTCTTGAGCCCTGCCCTTTAGATGTTTATAAGCGCTGAGAAGATTCCCTCTCAGTCTTCTCCAAGCCCCATGTCTCTCAGCCTTTCCTTGGCAGAGAGGTGCTCCAGTCCCCTCATGATCTTTGTAGCCATGTGGAGGATTGTATCTCCCATTTGGATGTAAGATCAGAGTCCTATATGAGCTTCCTTTCTGTTTTTTTTATTCCAGAAATCTACTAAACCAGGTTAATTGGGATTTTCTTGAGAAAATATAAAAGCTTTTGGACTTGCTGAGAAAAACAGCACTTATTTCTGATATGATACATGTAATAATGGAACTCTGGATTTTAATAAGCCTTTTTCTCTGGTTTTTATCTCTTGTGCATTGTCTTTTAGGTGGTCTTGGCCAGCTTGGAGTGGGACTTGCTAAGCTTCTAAGGTATGTCATGATTCTCTGACTTGCTGTTAATGATGAATTCAAGCTTTAGCCATCACTTCTAGATGCAATGATTTTCTGAAAAGTTATTTATAAAATAATTTTGGGTTCCTTTATTTCTCTCTTAGTTTTGTAAATAACTTTACATTTCACCATCTCCTTGATTTAGGTTTACCAATGTACTCTGTGTGTCCTAAAATAACATCGTTTTCCCTAAGAAACTAGCTGCTGAGTTCAGTTTGCTTCCAGTTAAATGGAAGTATTCAGACTCTGAATCCTCAGAGAGTGGTCAGTTTTTCTTTTCTTTGGATTTGGGGCCTCAATGGAGAGACAAAGGCTATGATTTTATGAAGCTTAAAAATACATCACCCTTTGCTCATTGCCTAGCTGTTGGGCTTTGCAACTGCTGACACTTCTCTCTCTCTGACTATTTCAGTTAAGTAACTACAGTAATAAAGTGACCTACTTTTTGAAGCACAAACAAAAATAAAGATCAGGGTACAAGATCTTGAAGTTTTTATGATTTAGTGAAAGTCAAACTGATGCAGTGAAAGGAGTGCACAGAAAATGTATTTATTCTGTCTCTTTCTGCCCTCCTGCTTGCAGCCTCACATCCACAGTTAACCTTGGTTTTTGCTGGTGTCTTCTCAATGTAAGATGCTCTGAGAGCTCTCCCTGGTCCATATCATTGTCCACATCCACTCCTGCTCAGCCCCTGACTATTATTTCCACATAGGCAGTGTTTGATGCCAAGGATGTGAGCTAGGACTGAAAGTGAGCAAACTGACTGCATTCAACACTGTGCTATAGTCTGAATGCTAGAAAACATGGGAGTCAGGAAGGACAGTCATCTCCTGGGATGCATTTAGAAGACTGTGGCCAGCAGGTCAGGGGAGATTCTTCCCCTCTACACTGCCCTAGTGAGGCCACATCTGGAGTATTTTGTCTAGGGAACTACTGAAGAGAGTCCAGCAGAGGTTACAAAGGATGAGGGGACTGGAGGATCTCTCTTAGGAGGAAAGACTTAAAGGCCTGAGGCTGTTTAGCCTGGAGAAGAGCAGACTGAGAAGAGATCTTTTCAGTGCTTACCAATATCTGAACGGCACGTGGGGCCAGAATTTTCCATGGTGCACAGTGACAGGACAAGGGGCAGTGGGCACAGACTAAAACATAGGAAGTTCCATCTGAGCATGAAAAAAGATTCCTTTCCTTTGAGGGTGCTGGAGCACTGGACTAGGTTGCCCAGAGAGGTTGTGGAGTCTCTTTCTCTGGAGAGGTTCAAAACCCCCTAGATACGACCCTGGGCAACCTGTCTAGGTGACTCTGCTTTAGCCGGGAAGTTGGAATAGATGATCTCCAGAGATCCCTTCCAGGAACTCCCACCATTCTGTGATTCATTTCTATGATACATCTAAAGATCATGATGGCAGGCTGGGATGTGCCAGTGCCATCAGACTCATTCTGTGTCAAAGCCTTGTGCTGATTAGAGAAGCAGAAGGCAGAGATTGCTTGGTTGTATTTACTCTTGTTTGATACAAAGGTAGCTGCAGCTACAGCAAGCCCAGTGGCCTTTTGTGGACACAGGAGCAGAATATCTCTGGGTAGAATTTTCTGAAAGAAGAGGGCAGAAGCATTGGAGCAGGCTGCCCAGAAAGGTTGTGAAGTCTCCTTCTCTAGAGATCTTCAAAACCTTCCTGGATGCACTCCTGTGTAACCTGTCCTGAGTGGTCCTGCTTTGCAGGAGAGTGGACTCATGATTTCTGGAGGTCCCTTCCAACCCCTAGCATTCTATGATTTTATGATTCTCAACATATTTTCATTTATTAAAAGCATTCTCTATCCTTATGCAGTCCTGCAGTGCTACTTGGAGTAGTTTACTGATTTTCTAAAACCCTGTATTGACATTTAAATGGTCTTTGGGCTGGTTTGTTTGTTTTTTTTTTTGTTTTTAGTGTAATAACTGATTTCATTGCATAAATGATTGCTCTGGTATTATTGCTGCAAGTAGCAGCATAGCAGAATTATGACTGGCCTGGAAGAGGGTGGACTCACTGTGCCACGTGGGTATTTTCACACAGGAAACGCTTTGGGAAGAACAATGTGATTCTGTCTGATATTAGAAAGCCTGCAGACAATGTTTTCTACAGTGGTAAGTGACTGGGAAAGCACATGGGGGGAAAAAAAAAAATCTTTATTTCCTCCCCCCCCCGATGTTGATGCACTAATTACCAAAGTCTAAACAATAAATGCATTAGACTGAACCATTTACTGCTGGAAACTTCAGGATAATGCCTCCCTGCTTTGGAATCTTGCCAAGGCATTGATTTCTCACTGTCTGTTACTCTCTTTCTCTAAATATTATTATTTAGTGTTTTGTTTCACTGTTGTTTTGCCATTTCATTGAGCAGAATAACTGCTTGAGTCAAGCTTAGCTTGGCTGTGCCTGCTCCTGCTGTCAAAAGAGGCATTTATTCTTTTGGAGGGAAGAAGTTGGAACTTAAATTTGTGCTTTGTTTTAACATGCTTGGGCAACTTGTAAGATAAAGTGGGATGCAGAGTAGGATTTTTAGATTCTTTTCATTAGAAACTTGGCACAAATTTTGCTTTGTCATTACTGTTTGTTGATGTATTTAGGTGTTTCAGTAGTGTACACTAGATGGCTCTGGGCAACCTGATCTAGTGGAGGATGTCCCTGCTCACTGCAGCGGGGTAGGACTAGATGATTTTTGGAGGTCCCTTCTGACCCAAACCACTCTGAGATTCTGTGCTCCCTCTTTTCATGCTGTTGACTGCATAAACAGGAGTTCCTGCATCAGTAAGAGGTAGAGGTAGCACTGTCCCTTCATGTGTCCTGCTGCACTCCCTGGAGTACTGGGGTCCCCAACACAAGAGAGACAGGGACCTGCAAGAGCAGGTCCAGAAGAGGGCTACAAGGATGATCAGAGGGCTGGAGCACCTCTGTTACAAAGAGAGGCTGAAAGAAGTGGGGCTGTTCAGCCTGGAGAAGAGAAGGCTCTGGGGAGACGTTAGAGCTACGTTTCAATGTCTGAAGGGAACCTACTGGAAGGCTGGGCAAGGACTGTTCAGAAGGGCCTGTGGTGATAGGGTGAGGGACAATGGTTTGAAACTGGAGCAGGGGAGATTTAGGTTGGATGTCAGGAGGATGTTCTTTATAATGAGAGTGGTGAAGTACTGGAACAGGTTGCCCAGGGATGTGGTTGAGGTCCCATTCCTGGAGACATTCAAGTTGAGACTTGATGTGTGCCTGGGCAGCCTGATCTAGTTGGAGGTGTCCCTGCTGACTGCAGTGGGCTGGACAAGAAGACCTTTGAGGGTCCCTTCTAACCCAATGCAGTCTATGAGTTTGCTACTTTACTGGCCACTGCTGGTAGGTCAAGAAGCAGCAATCTGAGTTTCATGTAGGACTTTTCTTCATGTCCTTTCTTCTTGGCATTCAACTTTTCTACTGGTTCCATTTCTTCTAGGCCCTTTTATCTACGCAGACATCTTGGACTACAAGAACTTACGTGAGATAGTGGTGAATAATCGGATCACGTGGCTCTTCCACTACAGTGCTTTGCTCAGTGCTGTTGGAGAAGCAAACGTCCCTTTGGCCAGAGCTGTAAATATTACTGGTATGTGACAAGGCTGTGAAGTTCATGACTCCTACAGAGGCTTGAGAGTGCTCTCTGTGTTCTGATAAATGTGATTTGTTGCAGGTTTACACAACGTCCTGGATATCGCAGCTGAGCATAATTTGAGGCTCTTTGTTCCAAGCACTATTGGAGCCTTTGGACCCACCTCTCCTCGAGATCCAACTCCTGACCTCTGCATTCAGAGACCAAGGACAATCTATGGAGTCTCCAAGGTTCACGCTGAGCTCATGGGAGAAGTGAGAATGGTTTTGTTTTCTTTATGTGGCGGAAGTTCTGGGAGAACTTTATGGCTTTTGTAAGATCTCTCACTGCAGTAGTTTCTTTTCCCCACCCATTCCTTCCTTCAGGCTTTAGTACTCAGTAGTAGTTGGAGGCAGCTCTTAAGGACAAATCTCTTCTGAGTGTTGTTGGAACAATCTTTTGAGTGTTATTGATGGGGACGATCTTTTTAGGTGCAGCTTCACCAGTGCCAAGTAAAGGGGCACAAACGCTTCCCTACTCCTGCTGGCTAAGCTTCCTGATCCAGACCAGGTTGCTTGCTGTTGGTCTTCTTGAAATGTTCCACAAACTGAGGAATTCTCAATTTCTGAATGCTGTATCTAAACCCTACTTTAGAAACCAATCAATATCAAGGATCCATGCCCACTGATGTGGATGTAACCTGGAGAAGGGGCAGCAGGGACATCAGCTACCCAGCCGGGAATGGAGACTGTTTAGTAGCTCCTTTCATCCCTGACAGGGGTTGGTTACAGGAGGGAGGTTCTCCCTGTGGCAGCTTTTTCCTGTGAAATCTGTGAGTTGTGTGGCCTGGTCGTGATGCCTGAAGCTCCGTTTCTCTCCTCCCTCTGCAGTACTACCACTACCGGTATGGCCTAGACTTCCGCTGCCTGAGGTATCCAGGGATTATCTCTGCTGACTCTCAGCCTGGTGGGGGAACAACGGGTAAGTGACTTGTGTGGAGTTCTCTGTATTGCAGGCAAGGAAAATCGAGCCAGTGCAGTCATTTTTAATGTGTTTGCAGGAATTTAATCTGTGGCAGTGTAGAGTATCAGTGTAGGGATGTTTTATCCTCTCCAGCCTGGGGCTTAATTCCATGGTCTTTGTCCATAAACAGTAACTCAGAGGTTTGGAATTAATTACACTTTATTTCTTTAATTTTTA
Organism: Indicator indicator; assembly: GCF_027791375.1. NCBI lineage: Eukaryota > Metazoa > Chordata > Aves > Piciformes > Indicatoridae > Indicator > Indicator indicator. The sequence goes on from NC_072018.1 coordinate 31,890,510, forward strand.
AACTCTGCCATCTTGCTGCAGCATGCAAATGCCAGAATAGCATCAGGATGGTTCAGGCTGACTCCAGCTGTACAATGTAAATCATACACAATTCTGCTGCTAGATTAAAATCTAGAGAGATTTTAATTCAAATCTAGAGATGAAAAAAACTAGAGATTTTAGTCTAGAGACTTAGGGGTTGGTCTGAGGATTGTTTACTGCCAGATTGAGGTAGATGAGTCACCCATCCATTGTTCTTTTCTGCAGATTATGCTGTCCAGATTTTCCATGATGCCATAAAGACAGGCAAGTTTCAGTGCAACCTGAAGCCAGACACTCGTCTCCCCATGATGTATATTGATGACTGCCTGAAAGCCACTCTAGAGGTCATGGAGGCCCCTGCAGAGGCACTGAGCATGAGGACATACAACATCAGTGCCATGAGCTTCACTCCTGAGGAGCTGGCACAAGAAGTGCAGAAGCATATTCCTGAGCTTGAGGTGACCTACAATGTGGACAAAGTCAGGCAGGCCATAGGTTAGTATCAGCCTCTTTAGCATGCAGGTAAGAGAAGAAATGAGGTTGCTGTATGTTAAGGACAAAACAAATTTTCTTCTCTTTTTAGGCACTTGCAAATTGCTCTCCTGTGCAATTCGAGTCTTAACAGTTTGACGTTCAGCTTTAGTAGTTCCAATGGCCAGTGATGCTGCATCTTGAAGCATAAGGAATTGTTGCTTAAACCTCATGCTCCTTGTTTCTTCTCTCTTTTCCCTGCAGCTGACAGCTGGCCAATGAAATTTGATGACAGGAACGCCCGGAGGGATTGGGGTTGGAAACATGATTATGATCTCCCTGAGTTGGTGACTACGATGTTTAGCTTCCTTGGGTCTGACTCCAGGATTGCTCAAGCTAACTGAAATACTTTGCAAGATGTTTCCAAATTTCCACAGAGGACCAGGAAGAAATGGCTAAATTAGTTTACCATTTTCTGAGTCTTAGACCATGTCAGTTGTTAGTTTGTGGTTGTTTTTTTTTTTTTAAGTAGCAGTAGAGCTGGGCAGAAACATACAGTAAGCTGGAATGTGCTGTTAGATAAACCACATCATTTGGTGCAGTCTCCAAGCACAGCACTGACAACAAACATAAAGAATTCTTGAACTTTCACACTTCAACAGCCAGGAAAAAAAAGAAAAACAAACCAAAAGGCACTTCCTCCTGGCTGATGACTCTCCAATCATTCCTGCTGCCTGCCTCTTCTTTGGCAAACAACATGGGGCAATATCATCAAATCTGGGAGATTTGGGCATATCCCCCAAAGTTAATGATGGGGTTTGCATTTTGCTGGAGGAGGATGTTAGGTCATAGTAAGATATGATCCTTTCTACTCTTTGCTTACAAAAGAGAGGTCAGAAGAGCTACTTCAGGGTTGGTTCTAGACTGCAGGGGTCGTTGCAATGCTAGTTTGAAATCAAACTTTGGTGGCTAGTTCCTATTTATATATATATATATGTGTGTGTGTCTAGTGCTGTATCAACATGCTCTTTTCTATGCACAGGGCATTCAAAGCAGCATTATTCTTATAGTGCTTAGAAATGTGACGGGGAATAGGACTTGAATTCTCTTGATGCTTTAAAACAAACCCCACAGTTTACAAGCTAAGCTTTGTCCTGTTCTTTGAAAGTGCTGCTGCCTTCGGTTTAAGCCCGGAGGCAGAGGTGAAATCCGCAGAGCTGTGACGTGTATGTGAACTTTCAAGAAGCTGATGCCCAGCTATGGGTTCAGTAACACTACTTTTGGTTATCCCAGTTGCCTGCCAAGCTAACAGGAGAACATACTGCCTGGAGCAAGTTTTAAAGGTGGGCCAATGATGGAGCCTTATGGTAGGGTCAGGCCAGCCTTTGAAACCTGTTTGCGTTCACTACATTTCCTACGTGTGTTATCAGCACGTTTGTAGATGCTGTTTATGTGTAACTGTAACTGTCACACACTTTTGTCCTTCAGAGAGGGGACCCAGAAGCTGAAACCATCTTCTAGCTACAGTTAAGGGCTGTTCTGCTCGTTGAGTTTCATGCACAGGAGATTCTGGGATTAACCAGGGAGTCTTAGTAGATGCACGCGAGGAAGATGTCTGTTCAAAAGCTACTCCGAGAAACTGGAGAGACAGGAGGAAAGCCTCTGTAGGTTAAATTCCACGGATGTGAATCTAAGCCATCACCTGCTGTGGCTATAGTGTGCCTTGAGAAACAGCATCTGGGGACTTCTGCTTTTTTTTTTTTTTTTTTCCCAAAGAAAAAAAAATCTTTCCTTTTCAAAATGACTGGAAATTCCCTACATGAAGCTCTCCATCTTTCCATCTTTTTTTTTTTTTTTTTATTGGTCTTGTGTGTAGCTAAACACATTCAGGTTTGTGGGGTTTTTTGTTTTGTTGCCTACAACTTCTTTGCTGTGTTTTCTGTGAGGGTGCTTTGGTAGTTGTGAGTCCATTCCGCTCTGTTTGACCCTGCAGTGTTTCTTCCCTGCCACGACCAAATGCCTGTCTCTTGGTGGAAGAGTCCACATGCTGCAGGGAATGTTTTTTCTCACGAAAGCAACCTTCAGGTGGGAAATTCCTGTGGTGAAACCCAGTTGTTTTCCATGTTTGTTCAACCTGTGTCTCTTGGTTTTGCACAGATCTTATTGTTTCATGTGTTGGCAGAGCCGTGGGTTTCCCAGCTGTTTAAGCTCAAAAACCTCAAAGGTTGTGTGGGCTGCTTATTGAAACTTTTTGGTTTTATACATTGTTTATGTTTCTGAAAAGACAAGTTTTGCAAACTTTGGCCTCTGTTGTGAACTATCACATTGTTCAAGTGTAATATTTGGCCCAATGGGCCAGCGAAGTTGGCCCTCTGTTCACACAAGGAAAGACTGGCTCAGGTTTTTGTACTCTGCCCTGCCCAAACAGGATTGTCTCTTAGGGAACTGGAACTCTTGTGCTATCAGGTGAAGGGCTTTAATATGAGCTGAAGCATCTTGTTCGCTCCAGTCTCTCAAAGCTCAGACCCTGGGAGCTTCCCATTGCCCTGTAAAACAAAGAGTTGTTGATGGGTCTCACTCCATTTCTTCACTTCACTCAAAAGTTATGGGGTTCACTCGCCTCTCCTTTGGTCAGAGCCTCAGTTAACACAAGAGTGAAGAGCCAGAAACCCACTGTCCTTGCTTGTGGCATTGCCCAGAAGTGTTAAACAAGGTATTATGGCAAAAGTGAAATCCAAACCTATGGCATTTTGAACAAAAGTATCGGGTTCTGGATTGTTTTTTTTTTTTCCTCCCCAAAGTTGCTGACTTCATTTAGAAGCAGCTGTTTAAGAAACTTCTATTTGGCAAAATCTGAAATAAACTGTATTGCAGCAGAGAGTTGTTTAGAGGTGACAAGGTGGTGATGGTCAGGGAGTGTGATTAGAGATGTCTACATGATTGAAGTCCTATTTGGAGTTCTGTTTTCAGCCTGTGACCAGTGCCTTGTATTTTTTCCCTCTCTTCCCCATTCACTTCTGTTTTCACTATGTTAAGGTATTCTCTGTATCAAACCAATCTGGTGTAGTACAAAATGTCTTCACTTTTGCTACCCGTTTGAAATTGGACTTCTGGGCAGAGACTTCTCTCGTTTGCACTTGAGCATTGTAGCTGTTCAAATAACCTAGTCAGGAGAATAAAAGTTGTTAAGAATATTTTTTCAACTGTTTGAAGTTGTGGATGATGCCTACTTTAATAAAATCCTACACTGACACATCCTTGCTTTTTGTTACCCTTGTTTAGAGTGTGGAAGAGTGGTGATGAAGGATCACAGAATGATGGGGGTAGGAAAGGACCTCTGGAGATCATCCAGTCCAACCCCACTACTAAAGCAGGGTCACCCACAGCAGGTTGCCCAGGATCACATCCAGGCAGGTTGTGAATCTCTCCAGAGAAGGAGATTTCACAACCTTTCTGGGCAACCTGTTCCACAGCTCCAGCATCCTCACATGAAAGAAGTTTTTCTTCATGTTCAGATGGAACCTCCTGTGTTTCAGTTTGCATCTATTGTCCTGTTGCTGGGCACCACTGAAAAGAGTCTGTTCCTGTCCTCTTGACTCCTGCCCTTTAGCTATTGATCAGCATTGAGAAGATGCCCTCTCAGTCCTCTCCAGGTTAAACATCTCCAGGTCTCTCAATCTTGCCTCATCAGAGAGATGAGCTCCAGTCCTCTGAGGATCTTCACAGATTCTGATGGACTCTTCAGCACTTCCTTGTCTCTCTTGAACTAGGGAGCTTAGAACTGGACACAATACTCCAGATGTAATGCCAGTTAGTGCTCAAGCCTTCTCTTCAGCCATGGAAATGATGCATGAATTGAGGAGCAGGGAGAGGTAGAACCTCCCCAGCCTGTTGAGTGACTCAAATGTTTGCATGTGATTTGACTTTGCAGTTCTGTGGAGCAGACAGTTGCTGACAGGCAGATGGATCCATCATGGTTACAATTCAATGTTCAGTGAGCTGCTGGGCAGGTGTATGAGCTGTGCTGGTAGGTCATAGCTGTCCACAAAAGTGTTTGGTTTCAAATATTTGTCTGTCACCTTGACATTTCCTAGCCCTTTCTCATGTTGAGAAGCCAGCGGGGTGTCTTCAGCCATGGGTCTGTCTCTCTTTACATCTCTGCAGCTTGGCAGGGTTGCCTGAATGGTTGTAGCAAGGTTGCCTGAATGGTTGTGGCAAGTTTGCCTGAATGGTTGTAGCAAGGTTGGTGTTGGTCTCTTCTTCCAAGCAATGGGACAAGAGGAAATGGTGTCAAGCTGCACCAGGGAAGGTTTAGGTTGAATGTTAGGTTGAATGTCTTCCCCAAAAGGGTTGTCAAGCCCTGGAACAGGCTGCCCGGGGAAGTGGTGGAGTCCCCATCTCTGGAGGGATTTAGAAGCTGTGTACATAGGATGCTGAGGGACATGGCTTAGTGGTGGACTTGGCAGCATGGCAGTGTTGGATTAATTGTTGGACTTGATGATCTTAAAGATGTTTTCCAACCCAAACGATTCTATGGCTTAATGAAATGGCAAGGAAAGGGCAGTGGTGTTGTGAGGAAGGAGCTTAAAAAGAACAAGAAGAAGATTGTAGCTTCTCCATTTCTGCTTCTGTGCAGGTCTTGGCTGCAGCTGTTGCACAACCAGGAAGTTTGTGCAAACATGAGTGAGGACGAGTGAGCCCCACCCTGCCTTGCTAGCCCATGAATAAACACTGCTGTCTGGTTAAACAAGGCCTTTCCCTCCTCCTACACCCCAGCTTTCTAATGATGGGAACATCTTGAGCAGGAAGCCTTCCCCCAGACCAGGATTTAATGACTAATGCAGCCATTATGTTTCTTGCAGAACAGCTGGGGGTGTTACAGCGCTGCCATCTTTCCAGCTCCTCCTCATTGATAATTAGTTTGGGTCTTGTTCACACATGCTCACTCTGGCTTCTGTTGGGTGCTCTATGTGAAGGTTCTGTAGGTGATGGTGCTTTCCCAAAGCTGCTGGAGCTGAGGAAACACTGGAACAGGTTGCCCAGGGAGGTGGTGGAAGCCTCATCCCTGGAGGCTTTTGCAGCCAGGCTGGATGTGGCTCTGAGGAACCTGATGTAGTGTGAGGTGTCTCTGCCCATGGCAGGGGGGTTGGAACTGGATGATCCTGGAGGTCCTTTCCAACCCTAACAATTCTATGATTCTATGATTGGAGTCAGTGACTGACTTCATTGTTCTTGCTTCACTGTTCCCATTTAACAGGCAGCACGCACAGCTAAAGCAGTGCTGCCATCACAGTTCTAGGTAGGAGTACCCAAAAAGCTTAAAGGAAGGAGATCTGCTGCTGGCTAAGAGGACCAAGAGCATTCTGGCTTAGATCAGCAGTAGTGTGGCCAGCAGAACTAGGGCAATGTTCATCCCCCTGTACTTGGCACTGGTGAGGTCACATCTCAGATACTGCGTTCAGTTTTGGGCCTCTCACCGCAGGAAGGACATTGAGGTGCTGGAGCATATGCAGAGAAGGGCAGCAAAGCTGGTGATGAGTCTGGAGCACAAGTGTGATGAGGAATGGCTGAGGGGACTGGGGAAAAGATACCTGAGGGGAGGCCTTCTCACTCTCTACAACTACCTGAAAGGAGGTTGGAGCAAGGTGGGGATTGGTCTTTTCTCCCAAGTAACAAGCAATAGGACAAGAGAAAATGGCCTCAGGTCGTGCCAGAGGAGGCTTAGATTGAACAGTAGTAAAAAATGTCTTCACCAAAAGGGTTGTCCAGCCCTGGAACAGGCTGCCCAGGGAAGTGGTAGAGTCCCCAGCCCTGGAGATATTTAAAAGCTGTGTAGATGTGATGCTGAGGGACATGGTTTAGTGGTGATTTGCAGTGCTGGGATAATAGTTGGACTTGATGGTCTGAAAGGTCTTTTCCAACCAAAACTATTTGATTGTATTTTATGATTCCTCCTCAGAGTAAGAGTGCTGACAGAGGGTGCTTGTTCAGCTTCCATGAGGTTTTAAAGTTGGAACTGAAGTGGGTGCCTCAGTGGCAATGCACTATTAATACCCTGACTGCTGAACTGAAATAGAGCCCAGGGAAAGGAGCTTCCTGTCACACTGCCCTAGCCTGGCACAGGAATGCAAATCCTGCCTGGGTCTGGGCCCTAGTGAAGTGATTAATTCAGTAGATGTTAAACTTAATTCCTTTGCTTAAGCCTACAGAGATGCAGCTGCTTTCCACTCTTGGCTGCTTTAGGCATCAGAGAGAGGTGCAGAAGTGAAAGAACCTTTTTCCCTTCATCACAGGGCTGCAGGTGATTAGCCTCCATGCTTTTTTTGCTCCTCAGGACAGAGTCAGGCTCTAACATACCATGTGTCACAAGCTCTGCATGCCTCTAGGGAGAAGTCAAGCCCAGGGAGGTAGAGAGAGAAGAACACCAGGGTCAGCCAGAAGCCAGGAGCTTGGCTCTGGGGGCTGGGCCACCTGCCTTGCAGCCCTCCTCTTGACACCCCATGTTTCAGCCAGGGCTGGAGACTTTCCTGACACTCTCAAGGAAGATTGTTTCTATTTCAGGTGACCATTAAGCTGGCACAGCAAACCCTTTGCCCTTCTCCTGCTGGCTCAGACCAGACAGATGCTCTTCAGGCTATTTTCAGCTTCCTACCATACTTGTGCATGATCCTGAATGGGACTGGGGGGGTCTGCTAGGGGTGGCCCACTGGTTTCCAGTGTCACAAGAACTGTTGCTGTCCTTCCTGGGTGCTTCCATGACATCACATGGGGATGGCAATGATGATGCCTACCTCTTCAAACCAGGGCCAGCTTCTGGAATAAAACTGAATTTAGGGATGACTGTAGCTTCATACAGCAGCTCAGACAGTTGGCACACAACTTCTGCCAGCTGAGACAGGATTTGAAAGGCACTTGTGCTTCTGCACAAGTGCTGTTGTGGAACTCAAATCTGGGGTGAGCATAGCTCAGCCAGGAAAGAATTCTGCTTCTTGCACCTGGTACTGCAACTGGGAGCACTTTAGGGCTTGTTCCTTCAAGCTGGCAGGGATTATCTTTGTATGTTTGAGAAATCAAACCAACAGTTCATTAAAATGGAGCTCTAGTTGAGCTTTGGAGTAGTTGTCCAGTCCATCCTGACCCAGGGCTTGCTTCTATGCATTTAATATCTTCCAGCACATAGATTTTCTGTAGTCCTCTGAGAAGCTCCCAAGAAAGTGCAGCACAGAGCTTTGAGGAAACTTCATCCTGCCAAAAAATATAACACACACTGTGCTGTCCTCTCCCCCTCTCTCAGATGGGTCCCCATAGCAGAGAAGATCTAAAGTGTAGGATAATATTTCTTCCGACCTCAAGTGGAGCTCTTGATACCCTGTGAAGAACAGTCCTACAAACCATTTCATATTTCCCTTCTGCCTCCCTTTCCCTCTGGCCACCCTGTAAAGCATTGTGCCACCTTGTTTCTCTCTCATCCTTCCAGCCAGTTTGAGGACTCACAAAGACCTTCTTCGGAGCTGCTTCAGGTACTCACTGCTAAGGATTTTTCTAGCTGAAAATGTCAGCCTGGAAAAATAGAAAAAAAAAAAAAAAGTGCTGGTTCCAATGACATTTAATGTGGAAAATATAGAGATCTCCCCTAACTTTTTTTTTTTTTTTTTTGAGTGAAGTCAGAAATTTCCTCTATGGAAGTGGAACAGGACATTCAGTTTTATTTTTCCAGAGCAGTCTTTTCTCTTGAAATGTCTTTCACACTGAGGATTTCAGACGGTGAGAAATTCCACTCCTTTACTGATCCAGCAGGCATTTCCCCAGCATAGAAATGTTAATTTCTCTGTCTGCCACCTCATTCCAGGCTGCTTGGGCAGACCTCAGTCTGAGCACCAGGAAAAGCAGTCAATGCTTGAAGGTCTTCTTATGACCTTGTACTATTGTAGTTACTTTGGTCTCTAAGTACAGAGTGATCTCCACGGCACTCTACAGATTAAAGCTGGAAAGATGTTCCCAGCCCTAGAATTATCAGGAATAGCTTGGTCTTACAGCATGACAAGAGGTATGGACAGATGGAAGGGGAAAGGAAAATGGGCTTGAAATCATGGTTTGGGCAGACAGACCTGGGTGGTTAGAGTCATAGAATGGTTTGGGTTGGAAGCAAACTTTAAAGATCATCTAGTCCAACTCTCCCTGCACTGAGCAGAGGTATCTCCAACTACATCACCTTGCTCAGAGCTCTGTCCAGCCTGACATGGAATGTTGCCAGAGACAGGGCATCTACCACCTCTCTGAGCAGCCTAGGCCAGTGTCTCCCTGTCCTCGTTGTAAAAAATGTCTTCCTTCTATCTAGTCTGAATTTCCCCTGTTTTAGTTTAAAACCATCAGCCCTCTTCCTCTCACAAAAGGCCCTGCTAAAATTTTTGTCCTCATCTTTCTTATAAGCCCCTTTAAGTATTGAAAAGACATAATAAGGTCTCCTTGGAGTCTTCCCTTCTCCAGGCAGAACAACCTCAACTCTCTCAGCCTGTCTTCACAGCAAAAGTGTTCTAGCCCTCTGATCAATTTTGTGGCCTCCTCTGGACCTGTTCCAACAGGTCCAAGTCTTTAATGTGCTAAGACACAAGTTTGATGAAGACATCTCTGTACACCTCCCTAGCTCTTTTGAAGGCAAAACTGAATGGAGAACAGCTGCAGGAGAGGTTATTTCTCATCACAAAGGAAGCCCTTTCTGTGTGTTAGCTCCTAGCCTGTACACTAAGGACTAAGGATGTCCTTGAACAACACGTTCAAGGCTTTAACTGACCCCATTTTCCACTTTTCCTGAGGAGGTAGGCAGCTGGGGATCTGAATCCTTGTCAATTTGGAAGTGAGGTTTGGGGCTGGAAGGGATTTAGAGTTGGGAGGGAACAGGACAATTTTACCCACTACAGCTGGCTCCTGTTCTCCTTGTGTTACCTGCCAACCCTGTCCCTGGGGACAGGTCAGAGCAAGGGCTGTACCCAGCAGGCAGTTTTGATGCTGTGACCCTGGTTTAGAGGGGAAATGAATCCAATATATGGCTATGGGCAGACTGTGCCAGCCAGAGAGGGCCCAGGCTCTGCTCACATTAGTCATGCTGTCCCTCCTATACAGGGGTGTCTCAGTGTTTGGCACAGGGGACCAAGAAGCAGAAGAAAGGGGATGTGGCACAGCAGTGTGAGTTGGGATGTCCCTCCTTAAGGCCCTGCAACACCAGGCTGGATGATCTCCAGCCTACCCTATCCACCAAGGTCCTGGGACTTGGCCATCCAGCCACATTTGAGAAGTTTGAGGGGGCTCTTGGACGTCTTCTCATAATCAAACCACACATCCCCTCCCCTGGCCCTCTGAAGTTCAACAGATGCATTCTCCATCTTGCTGCAGGTTTCTCAGCATGTCCCTGCCTTTGTCCCCAACCTTGCTGGCTCCCTCAGCACCTTCCTTGTCCAGGGAAAAGTGGGGGAACCATGCTTCTGGAAGGATAAATACATCCCCAGGAGTTTCCCTCCTGCATTGAAGCCACAGCATGTTGTTGGATAGGTGGTGGGATGAGCAATCTTCAATGGAGAAGGCTCCTGGCAGGGAACATCATAATGCAGCTCCAAGGACATCAGCAAGCTGACCTTTATTTGGCAAGCAAGGAGCATTGCTGCAAGGACTGATCTCTCCTCACCCTTCTGGTGCAATAGGTCCTTCATCTCTCCAGCCTTTCTGTAAGGCCAGGGTAAAGAGCCAGCAGCAGCAGAGCTGTTGCAAAAGTAATGTGTCACAGGAGGGCGAGTAAAGTTCAGAGTTCATCCACTGACCATTCACTTCCCTTTCAACCAACAGTGCTGGTTCTTTGCTTCTGAAGCCCCAGAATTCATGGGGTTTGGTGCATTTTGGGTTTTTTTATAGCCCTGCCTCCTCAGAGAGTTGTGATTCTGGAAAACTCTCCTATGAGGCTTGGAAACAATCTCCCTGCCTTTCTCATCCTTATGATTGTAAGGACAAAACAATCAGCTGACAGTCAATATGAACTGGAGGAGCTGGAAGACCTGTGATTAATTTTTTGAAAGCACAGGAGTTTAATATTTCATTACTGGTGTATCTGTAGTCATTGGTGTATAATCACAGATTCACAGATTGCATCAGGTCGAAAGGGACCCTCAAAAGTCATCTCGTGCAGTCAGCAGGGACACCTCCAACTAGATCAGGCTGCCCAGGCACACATCAAGTCTGATCTTGAAGTCTCCAGGGACAGGGCCTCAACCACATCCCTGGGCAACCTGTTCCAGTATTTCCCCACTCTCATAGTGAAGATCTTCCTCTTGATGTCCAACCTAACTCTACCCTGCTTCAGTTTCAAACCATTGCCCCATCCCTGTCCCCATATTTCTTACAGGACTCCTGAAAGTACTGAAAGGCCACAATAAGTTTTCCCACTTGCCTTTGAGGAAGGCAAAGGGAGGAAAGGTCACCAAATGAGCAATTTTCCTTTCTTCATATTACTCTATTTTATTTATTTATTTTTAAAATGTCATCATCTTCTCCTTCCACATCTGCTTGTTTTTTAACGTGGTTATGGTGGGTTATGCAGGGGTGATGTTGTGCCGGGTCCAATAGGTGTCACAGATGGCTCTCTGTTGAAGCCAGATGTGCTTTGGAAATGGAATGACCACAGTTCTTCCTGCAGTCTCTCCCCTGCTTGGAGGTGGTGTGAAACCTGACAGATATAATAGGGAAACAAATATCCTCAAGCAGATAAAATGATCATGGTGCTGGAACACTTCTGCTATGAGGACAGGCTGAGGGAGCTGGGGTTGTTCAGCCTGGAAAAGAAAAGACTCTGCAGACACCTAATAGCAACCTTCCAGTACCTGAAGGGGGCTACAAGAAGGCTGCAGAGGGTCTGTTTCCAAAGGCCTGCAGTGATAGGACTAGGGGCAATGGTTTGAAACGAGGGAAGAGTAGATTTAGATTGGATGTTGGGATCAAGTTCTTCACCATGAGGGTGGTGGAACACTGGAACAGGTTGCCCAGGGAGGTAGCTGAAGTCCCATGTTTGGAGGTATTCAAGGCCAGGCTTACAGGTCTCTGGGAAACCTGACTTAGTGGAAGATGTCCCTGCTTACTGCAGAGGGAGTTGGACTGGATGACCTTTTTAGGTCCCTTCCAACCCAAACCGTTCCATGATTCTGTAACAGTCATTTTTACCAGTACTGAAGGCAGGAGTGAGGTGAGTCAGTGAGGTGAAGGCCCTGCTTGTCCAAGCCCAGGACAGCTGATCTGGTTTCCCCCCAAAATCATGCAACAGCCTCCCTGGAGCAGCTGCTGAAGTGTACAGGTGAGGACCAGAGGGATTAGTATCCAGCATGTGGGTAGAAAGTGGACCGGCAAAATCTGAGCTCTTGTGAGGTGCAACAGGACCCCGGAGCTCACCAGGGACTCAGTGTGGCCCCATCACTCCACTGCACTGCATGCCCAAGCTTTCCACTGGACATCAGCTCCTACCCAATGGCTAAGGTTCAGCCCTTGATTTGCACTGAGGCCTCACCTCCTTCAGCACTTTCCTTGGATATCTCCTCCTCCGTTAATGGCAGAGGGCTTGCAAAGGCTCGTGATGACACCAAACAGAGGACAGGATCTACTCAGAGGCTTCCTCAGGTGCTTGCTTTGATGACTGGCTGGTGGGCTGCCAGGAAAACAGCAACATCTTTATTTCTTCATCCAACTGACTCTCATCAGCTTTGTGGTCTTCCTGCTGGGTGGAAGAACTGCCCCATCCATTGCACAAGAGCAGCAGGGCATCATCTGAGACATGCCATAGATGACAGAGCTGATGTTTGAGCTGCCAATGACCTGTGTCTGCCCCAGGGGTGTTTGCTCTGTTGGCAGCATGTCTGGGATCAAGGCCAGGAGCAGATTTTCCACCTCCAGCCTTCCCAACTGGCAACAGTGGCTGAGACGTGTGCCCAAGATAAGGCTGAGCCTTTGGGAGAGGGAAAATGACATTTCCCACCTGTGCCTAGGCACTAATGCCTGCCAGTGACCCCTCTGGGCCCTCAGCCAGCAGGAGAATGAGGCCAGCAAGATATGCATTGCATGGGAATGGTTGGACCTTAGCCCCTGGGGATATACTGTGGTCTGATCCAGACAGTGTGTCTGTGCAAAGGGCCGGGGCAGGCTGAAGGGGGTTTGGCTCTCTGGAAATTGCAACAGTGGCGAAGGGGTTGTGATGGGGAAGGGCAGTTGCACTCTGCAGAGAGGGAAAGAGGTGTCATTGGGCTGGGAATCCAAGGAAGATGAGGGACCCCAGTCAACAGTGCTTAAGCTTTTGGCTGGAGGCTGTGTCCCACCACTACTGGATTGCCCTTGGCTGGCCCTTTTGGCACCATCCCAGTGTGCATCCATCTGCCATCTCCTTTGGCAGAAACACAGCAACCAATAGCTCCCATTGCTTGTCCCTACAGGGTCTTTTTCCATCTCTCCTGTGTTTCTCTCTGTAAACCATTCAATACTCAGTGGGCCACCTAAAGAGATTGGGTGGAGAAGATGTGAAGGTCCCATGTAGCCTGGACACTGAGAAGTCCTGGAGGTGGCTGCAGCTGAAATGGGCATGAATGCAATGGGAAGCCCAGAGGAGAAGGCAAAGATGTGGGAAGAAGACATGAAGTCTGTCTGTTAGCCCCTGCTCTGACATTTTGGATTCCCTTAGAAATGTTGTCTGGGGAGAACATGAGAATTTGAGACTTTCCCAGGGGGTTTCTAGGATTTGGGGTGACCAGTGGGGGCAGGGTGATCAGAGCTCTCTGGCAGATCTCTTTCCCAACAGAGCACAACACAGGCTTCTATAAATGATGTTGTCTCGTTTCTTGGCTGTTCTTTTTGTTTTGTTTAGTTTTGTTTTGCTTCCCTTTTCCTTCAGTTTTCTGATTTTATACCTTTACTTGCAAAATTGTAATGTAAATTAAAAAAGAAGTCTTTTTATTTACACACATCTGGAGTCCTGTGTCCAGTTCTGAGCTCTCCAGTTCAAGAGAGGCAAAGAATTACTGAAGAGAGTCCTGTGAAGGCTATGAAGATGCTGAGGGGGCTGAAGCATCTCTCTGATGAGGAAGGGCTGAGAGACCTGGGGCTGTTTAACCTGGAGCAGAGAAGACTGAGAAGGGATCTATCAGTGCACAGGGGGTCGTGAGGATGGGGTCAGACTCGTTTCAGGGGTGCCCAGCAACAGGACAAGGGGCAACAGGCAAAAACTAGAACACAGGAGGTTCCATCTGAACATAAGGAAAATCTTTAGGGATAGGAAAACCTTTGCTTAAGGCTAACAGAGCACAGGAACAGTCTGCCCAGAGAGGTGGTGGAGGATGCTTCTCTGGAGAGATTCAAATCCCACCTGGCTGTTTTCCTGTGCAGCTTGCTTAGGGTGATCCTGCTATAGCAAGGGGGTTGGACTAGATGATCTCCAGAGGTCTCTTCCAGCCCCCACCATCCTGTCATTCTGTGCTTTTCCACACTGAAGGAGTTAAAGAAGTAAATTTTTCAGAGCTCATTTTCTTTCTTGGGCATACTCCCTCTCAGTTCAGGCCCAGGCAGCATTTAAGCCTTTTAAATGCTTTTGAGTGATCAAAACAGAGCAAGAGGAGTGCCACTCACACCAGTTGTAATGCTGCCAGCAGCTGATAGCCTGGGATGATCTTCCAACACCTTGCTGTTACTGCCAAAAGGTTTCTGCTCCTTGCTCCATCATCCCTTAGTGATGGCTAATTTTACAGCCATGGTGATTAGATGTTTGCTGATCTCAAGGCATGAGCTACTTCCACAGTAGTTTCCAAATCACTTCCCAGCACAGCCACCTGCCATGCCACAGGAAGCAGTAGCTCCAGCTCTTCCAAGACACATGGCGCCTGTTGCAGCTTTATTTGTCCTCTGGCCAGGGAAGGGGTCTCTGTCCCTGCTGAGATGTCTGTTGAAGTGGAAAGTTTAATTTAAGGCTTGACTTGTCCTCTCCCTGGAAGCCATTAATTAATTAGTCCTGGTTTTGGCCAGGAGGCAAAAGTTGTGGTGGTGAATGCTGCTGCTCCTCTGGGCATGGGAGGTGAGGACAGCCAACAACGATGGTCAGAGGGTTGGAGCACCTCTCCTGTGAAGAGAGGCTGAAAGAATTGGGGTTGTTCAGCCTGGAGAAGAGGAGGCTCTGGGGAGACCTTAGAACTCCAATATCTGAAGGGCACCTACAGGAAGGCTGGGGAAGGACTGCTTAGAAGGGCTTGTAGTGAAAGGATGAGGGGTACTAGTTTGAAACTGGAGCAGGGTAGATATAGGTTGGACACCAGGAGGAAGTTCTGCACAATGAGTGGTGAAATACTGCAACAGGTTGCCCAGGGATGTGTTTGAGGCCCTGTCCTGGAAGACCTTCATGACCAGACTTGGTGTAGCTCTGAGCAGCCTGATCTAGTTGGAGGTGTCCCTGCTGAGTGCAGGTGAGTTGGACAAGATGACTTCTGAAGGCCCCTTCCAACCCAATGCAACCTCTGCACCTGTGAAAGTAAAGCTGCTTGGCACTGCCACATCCTCTCCTCTCCCTTCCCTGGACTTCTTAGGCCTTGTGGATAATGTATTGCAGGAGCTGATGATGCAAAACTTCCTAAAGGCTGGGGTTTGTTTGGCTGAGTTGTTGTGTTTTCTATTTTTTAAGGGAAAACAATGCTTGTGCACAACTGGGATATACAGGTTTGTGTGGTACCAGCTTTCCTCTTCCCAGGAACATTTCTAGATGAATGTTACCACTCCTTTCACCACTTTCCTGTCCAGCTGCAGATCAAGGTGAATTTCAGGTGAATCAAGGTGCACTCCAGGGTGAATCCAGCATTGCTTTACAGCTTGAGCAGTGCAGTTACTCAGCAACGAGATGCATTTGTGTTTAAACTTTCTGGAACCCCTTTGCTGTGAGGACAGGCTTAGAATCATAGAATCAAGCAGGTTGGAAGAGAGCTCCAAGATCATCCAGTCCAACCTATCACCCAGCCCTATCCAATCAACCAGACCATGGCACCAAGTGCCTCATCCAGGCTTCTCTTGAACATCTCCAGGGATGGTGACTCCACCACCTCCCTGGGCAGCCCATTCCAATGGGCAATCACTCCCTCTGTGAAGAACTTCCTCCTAATATCCAGCCTATACCTCCCCTGGCACAACTTGAGACTGTTCCCCTTCATTCTGCTGCTGGTTGCCTGGGAGAAGATACTTGAGAGTGTTGGGATTGTTCTGCTTGGAGAAGAGGAATTTCCAAGGAGACCTTGTTGTGGCTTGTCCGTACTTAGAAGGGGCCTAGAAGAAAGGATGGGGAAAGACTTTTTTGCAGTGCTTGTTGAGACAGGACAAGGGGTGATGGTTTAAACCTAAAAGAAGGCAGATTTAGACTACATAGAAGGAAGGAATTATTTATGCTGAGGGTGGTGAAACACTGGCACAAGTTGCCCAGAGAGGTGGCAGATTCCTCATCTCTGGAAAGGTCAGGTGGGACATGGTTCTGAGGAAGCTAATCTACTTGCAGATGTCCCTTAAGTGGTGGATTAGATGACCTTTAAAGCTCCCTTTCAACCCAAAGCATTCTATGATCTGATGATTCTATGACTTTCCCCCTTGTATCTCTTCCATGTGCCCTGAATTCTTTGTGCCGGTGATAACTTGGGGAGCCTCAGTCCTGCTGTGGGTCTTGCCACCCCCAAGGTGACTCTAGGCACCATTAGGAGATACAAATACCACAGTGCTGTTGAACCTCTGCTAGCAGCCAGGAGAGGTTAGCAGTGTGCTCCCCAGCTCTGGGGAGAGGAGATTTCCTGCCCTGAGCTGTGCTTCATGTTTAGGAAACCTGTGTGGTCCCACAGGCAGGAGACTAGGATGGGAAGCTTATGGAGAGAGGAGAAAATGGTCCCTAGAATGAATCTTGAGGCATAGGAAGTTCCATGGAAACAGGAGGAAAAATTATTTCCCTGTGAGGGTGACAGAAGACTTGAACAGGCTGCCCAGGGGGGTTGTTGTGGCAGTTTGGGCTGGGTGCCCCCTGCCACTGCCACATGAGATACACCTCTGGTGTCCTGGGTGCCCACCCACAGGGGTGGACACAGGAAACGACGTATTTCTACCCATAAGTCCTGCACCCTATAAGGCCATCTGCAGAGTCATTCTCTTCCTCTTTCTTCCCTCTCTGCTCCCACGGGAGATGTCCTCTCTTATCGGGTAATGCCAGGGGAGTATCCTCAAGGCCTCTTAGGCCTGTCTAGGCCTAATGCCAGGAGGAGAATGGAGGGGGGGCAGTCTCAGACCTGGCCAGCCTGAGACTTGCCTAGCAGTGGGAGGGGGAAGAAAGAGCCCTGGGGGGTTTGGGTTTATCCTCAGGTGGGGAAAAGGGAAGGATTGGGAAGCTTTGGGAATTCTGTGAGGGGTTCTGTACGCTTTGGGATACTCTTTGCCACTATGCTGTGTAGTTTGTAGTTCTCTGTAGCTTCACCAATTGCTTTTCCATTTAAACTTTCCATCACTCTCCAATCCGTTTGTGTGAGTCTCATTCTTTTGTCCCTCTCAGGGCAAGAGAGGATCTGTCTGGCCCCAAACCAGCACAGTTGTGGAGTCTCCCTCTCTGGAGATACTCAAAACATGTCTGGATGTGTTCCTGTGTGATGTGCTATAGGTGATCCTGCTCTGGCAGGGGGGTGGACTGGATGATTTTTAGAGATCCCTTCCAGCCCCTGACAGTCTGTGATGATTCTGTGATCTCAAAGGTATTAAAAATAGGGAGGGAGTGAGTGTGAACCAAATCTCTCCTGAGAAGGCCAGGTGCAGGCAGGGAGTACAGCCAGGTGACTTCAAGAGGCATTGCATGGGGCCAACACTGCTTTTTTGTTTGGTTGGTTGGTGTTATTTTCTAAAGGTCTCAAAATCTGTCTCTTGCCCCTTGCTTCTCTGCAGGCTCTGGTGCCAGAGGCACTTTTGAGTCTACTTCCCAAGGCAATGCAGCATTAGGGGTTTGGTTTTTGGTCTGTCTGCCTGTCAGCACCCCCCAGCAGGAACTACATCCCAGGATTGATTTCAGCCAGGCTGCACCCAGGGCTCAAGGGACAGAAATTGCCAAGTCTGTAGAGCTTTTGGGGTACCTACAAGTGAAGGGAGTACGAGAGGGGTGATCTGAACCTCAGATTAGACACCAGAGAAGCTGGTCCTGGCTCAAAGCTGCTCTCACCCTAGAATGTGGACTTTTCTTGCCATCTACTGGTAGGATTCTGTCAGAGGAGTTGGATCAGGGGCAGAGGATAGCCAGGAAAAGCTGGGTGGGGGCTAAACCCCACACCAAGTCCCTGTGCACCCCCAGGGAGGTCCAGCCTGATCAGGAGGACACCAGCACAGCTTTGCAAGTGCTATCATCTTTGCTTTCCAGAGAGCTTTCCTTGCTCCTGTGGCCTGCTAATACCCATTTAAATATGTCCATCCTCATAACAGCATCACCCCTCTCCTAAATGTCCCTCAGGGGTACCTAGGCCACCTCCCCACTCAGTCTCTGGGTCTGGCTCAGGGATGTTCCCTTCTCCAGCTTCTGCTGCTGCTCTCCAGGTTTCATTTTCCTCAACATGGAGGTCTCAGGGATGAGAGACAGTTGTCCTGCCCATCAGCATGGATATTGGTGGTGTCATGAAGCTCTAAAACCCACCCTGGGTAATATCTTTGGCCAACAGGGCTTAGTGGAGCAAGAGGGGGTCTCCTGTGAGCAAGCCTTGATGCACTGGAAAGAGATGGACATAGGGGAAACTCATGGTGGGTCTGGGGGGAAAATGTGTCTCCTACATGCACCTGCCAGTGGTCGTGCTGGGGGTGTTCTTTGTTTGGCTCAGCATGGCTCAGAAGGTTTTCTGGAAGAAGCTTTGTTGAAGCACATTGCACCTGATTATTCCTGCAAAGATTTCTGTGGGGGCACAGCCACCAAAACTGGATTTTGAGGGACACTTGAGCCAGTCTGTGGTTTGGTTCATGCCTGTGGCCAACATCTGATGGGCACTGAGCAACCCCAGGGCCTTCTCTGTGAGATTTTGGGAGGATCTAGTCTTGAGAAGAGAAGACTGAGAGGGGATCTGATCAATGTCTATCAATAGCTGAGGGGTGGGTGTCAAGTGGAGGGGGCCAGGCTCTTTTGGGTGGTTCACAGTGATAAGACAAGGAACAATGGGTTCAAACTAGAACATAGAAGATTTCACCTCAACATGAGGAGAAACTTCTTTACAGTGAGGGTGACAGAGCCCTGGAACAGGCTGCCCAGGGGGGTTGTGGAGTCTCCTTCTCTGGAGCCTTTCCAAACCCACCTGGATGCATTCCTGTGCAGACTACCCTGAGTGATGCTGCTCTGGCAGGGGGGTTGGACCTGGTGATCTCTGGAGGTCCCTTCCAACCTCTGATATACTCTGAGACTGTGATGCTTTGAAACAGGAAAAGGTGACAGGAGAGGGAGCCAGAGCCTCAGCTGAGAGCTGGGAATGCTGCTGGGAAGGGCTGCTCACCACTATAGGCTCACAGAATCATAGAAACACAGAATGGGTTGGGTTGGAAGGGACCTTTAAAGCCATCTAGTCCAACATCCCCGCACTAAGCAGTGATATCTTCAGCTACAGCAGGCTGCTCAGAGCCCTTTCTTGGCAGGGAAAGCCTAGAGGCAAACTGGAGCCTGGTGGCTTGAAGCCTTGAGAGGAGCAGCATCTTACCATCTTCACTTGCCAGTGAAGCAGAGAAAGGATGAGGAGTCTGAATTTGGTGTCTGCCCCTTGAAATGCATGGGTGATAGTGCCCCACCCCACATGTTCCCCCCCAGCTTGACTACCCTGAGCCCAGGGACAAGAGTGGCTTTGGGTGCTTCAGAGGCTGAGTAAGCACTGTCCTGCATCTCATCTTCAGCTCAGTTTCAGAGCTTCCTGAATTATTGAAGGCTCTGATGCATTAATCTATAATTAGCTCCCCAGACCTTTTCCCCGTGGCCTGGAGATGGGAACATGTTGTCTTTCTCTTTCTATGATTTTGCTCTGACTTGAGTGGACTGAGGAGGGGCACAAGGAATGGCTATGGGCTTTGGGGAACATTAAAGGGGGACCAAGATGGAACTGAATGCATGGAGTTACTTAACAAAGGGGCCACCTTCACTCCATCAAGAAAAGGGTGTCTGGGGGGAACCCAGGCTGTCTGACAGGTCATAAATCCAGACTGCTGGGGGCTGAGTCCATGAAGGTGAAGGGTCTTCTTCATGTCACCCTTTGGAGCCTCTTCAGTCATAGTGCTGGTGGGTCTGCAGGTCAGAGGGAGAGAAACACAGAGCCCTGGCTGCTGAGAGAAAGGCAGACCCCACCTCAAGGGCACAAAGGGTCATACAATCATAGAATTGTCAGGGTTGGAAGGGACCTCAAGGGTCATACAGTTCCAACCCCCCTGCCATGGGCAGGGACACCTCACACTACATCAGGTTGCTCACAGCCACATCCAGCCTGGCTGCAAAAACCTCCAGGGATGAGGCTTCCACCACCTCCTTGGGCAACCTGTTCCAGGGTCTCACCACCCTCATGGGGAAGAATTTCTTCCTAACACCAAATCTGAATCTACCCATTTCTAGTTTTGCTCCATTCCCCCCAGTCCTATCACTACCTGACACCCTAAAAAGTCCCTTCCCAGCTTCCTTGTAGCCCCCTTCAGATACTGGAAGGCCACAATAAGGTCTCTTGGGAGCCTTCTCTTCTCCAGACTGAACAGCCCCAACTCTCTCAGGCTGTCTCCATAGCAGATGAGCTCCATCTCTCTGATCATCCTCATGGCCCTTCTCTGGACACCTTCCAGCACCTCCAGATCCTTCTTGTAATAGAGGCTTCAGAATTGGATGCAGTACTCCAGGTGGGATCTCACCAGAGCAGAGTAGAGGGGGAGAATCACCTTCCTTGCCCTGCTGGCTATGCTTCCCTTGCTGCAGCCCGGGCTCTGGTTGGCTTCCTGGGCTGCAAGTGCACACTGGTGGCTCATGTTGAGCTTCTCATCCACCAGCACCCCCAAGACTTTCTCTTTGGGTCTGTACACACGTGGCTATGGAAAATGATGCCTTTAGAGGCACTGTCAGGCAGCAAAGGGCCTCTCCTGCTAGCAGAGAGCAGCTGGCTATCAGACCAGGCTCTGCTTTTAGAGCTATTCATAGCCTAAAAATTACTTCAGTGCTTTCCAGGAGGTTTGGGTGCAGTCCTGCTCAGCCCTCAAAACTGTAAGTCCCAATCAAACCAGGAACACAAATTCCCTGTGGTTTTGAGGTCAGAGTCACACTGGCCTTCATGTTTAACTCTCTGTAATTTTATTACTTTTTTTTTTTTTTCTGGAAAGAAAAAAAAGCAGTTTGAGCAAATAGTGGTACCTGCAAATTGTCCTGGCCCCCACAACCCTAATTCAGAGGCTCCAGAGTTATGCTGGAGGGGTTTTGACAACAGAGGCAGAGAAGGAAGGACAGCCCCAACTGCTCTTCTGCTTTTTGCTCTCCCTTTTGAGCTAGGGAGGGAGCCCTTGGCTTCAAGGAGACTGACAACAGCACCAAAGAGGCTGTGGTGGTACAGACACAGCTCCCTGGGCCATGTTGTGAGGCTGATGGTCAGACTGCATTGAGAAATTGATAGCAGCCATTGTGCTATGGAAGTTTCCAAATGTGGGAGGCTCTGAGAGCTTGGTGCTGCCTGCCTGTGGTGCAGGCACAGCCAGGGAGTGATAACCATGACTGTGCCTGCACCACACAGTTTCCTGGATGCATGATCATTTGCAAAGGAGTTTTCTGGAAAAGGATAAGAATTCCATCACAGTATGACAGTCTCACAGTATATCAGAGGTTGGAAGGTACCTCAAGAGAACATCAGGTCCAACCCCCCTGCCAGAGCAGGAGCACTCAGGGTAGTCTGCACAGGAATGCATCCAGGTGGGTTTGGAAAGTCTCCAGAGAAGGAAACTCCACAACCTCCCTGGGCAGCCTGTTCCAGGGCTCTGTCACCCTCACTGCAAAGAAGTTTCTCCTCATGTTGAGGTGAAATCTTCTATGTTCTAGTTTGAACCCATTGTTCCTTGTCTTATCACTGTGAACCACCCAAAAGAGCCTGGCCCCCTCCCCTTGACACCCACCCCTCAGCTATTGATAGACATTGATCAGATCCCCTCTCAGCCTTCTCTTCTCCAGACTAAACAGCCCCAGGGCTCTCAGTCTCTCTTCACAGGGGAGATGCTCAAGTCCCCTAAGCATCCTCATGGCTAAAAAGTAACAGGAATTTTTAAAGCCTTTTTCTGTTTGTTTTGTTTTGTTTTCTTGCTATGAAAGGAAAGATTGACATCCAGTGCTGCATGTGGCAGGAGTTTCTAGTGCAGCTTTCAGAAGGACCATTTCAATTAGTGATAGGACAAGAGGGAAAGGCTTTGAGTTGGAAGAGGTTACTGGGAAGAAATTCTTTCCAGTGAGGGTGGTGAGACACTGGGACAGGTTTCCCAGGGAGGCTGTGAATGCTCCCTCTCTGGAAGTGTTCAAGTTGGATGGGGCCTTGAGCAACCTGGTCTACTGTGGGATGTCTCTGCCTATGGCAGGGGAGTTGGAACTAGATGATCTTTAAGATCCCTTCCAAGCCAAACCATTCCATTCCATTCTATGAATCTGTGTCAGCAAGGGCAAGTCAAACAAATTGGCAGCTGCACCTCCCAGAGATGTGTTCAAGTAGCTGAGATGGTTGGGCACTCCCCAGCCACACCTGCAGCTTGAAGATCTTTCCCACCCTAGATGATTCTCTGATAAATACACTGTCAATAGAGGCAGTTTCCTGCTAGAGCCTGCTGCTGGAGGGGGTGCTGGAGAGGGTGATGGCCATGGTGGCTGAGCACTGGTTCAAACACTGCATAGTTTATGGCAGAACCCATGACTGTCCCTTGTATCCCTTCCCCCCAGCACCACTGAGGACCCACCCTGCCCTGGTTCCACCTCCTTGGAGATCTTTCATTCAGTGCTGGGAGCTCTTGCTGTCCGCACCACACAGCCTGGAGGTTCTTGCTTCAAGATGTACATTCAATGTGTGTTTGAGCACACTCCCTAGAAAATTGTCCCTTTTTGGAGTAACCTGCAACAATTAAAGAGGTGATTTGGTTTCTGCTGTATGGGAAGGGCAGCGCTGGAGCCAGTACCAAGCTGCAGGCAGGCTCAGGGCTGTGCTCCTGCTCTGCACCTTTGTGGCTGTGGGCATTGGTTTGGCCAGGATTAGTCTCACAGACCCAAACAGCACTTGCAGATGGGCATGTGGGAGTGATTGACTGAAAAAAAAACCTTTTGGGGAAAGAAGGATTAGCCAGAAGATACTGCCAGGACTCAGCTGGAGATGCTGCTGTCCTCTCCATGCTGTCTTCAAGCTAAAGAAGTTGGTGTGCCAGCAACAGGGCAGTGGGCAGCAGGCACAAACTGAAGCACAAGAAGCTCCACCTGAACATGAGGAAGAAATTCTTTCCTGTGTGACAGAGCACTGCCACAGACTGTGCAGAGAGGCTGTGGAGTCTCCTCTGGAGAGATTCAAAACTCACCCTGACATGTTCCAGGGCAACCTGCTGAAGGTGAGGCTGCTTTAGAAGAGAGGTTGGGTTAGATAATCTCCAGAGGACCCTTCCAACCCCTACCAAGCTGTGATTCTGTGATTTCTGTGACTGTGGGCGTCATTCCAGGCTGAAAAGACAAAGCTAAGGGGCAGAGCAGTGTCACCACACAGAGCCATGGGACCAAGCAGGGACAAAGGGGACTGTTCAGTCTATGGCAGAGAAAACCCAGGACAGATGGGCCACAAGGTGATGTCCATGATCTAAGTGTGATACTTGGTGAGACCATCAGATAGATGCTGCCAGCACTGATTCATGTGTAGTTTCTTCTCCCATGGGGCAGGGAAGTGATCTGAGCACTGTCTCAAGGCTCTTTCCAGCTCTTTTCATCTGCATTTCCTGAGGACCAAGCGAGCTTGCTGACCCACAGGCTGACCTTCCCTTTCACCCAGCCATGCAAAAACCCAGAGATGAGTGGATAAGAAAGCCAAGGGGGAGGTTTAAGTTCAGGGCAAGGGCCATGAGAGCCTGTTAGGAGTAAACAAGGCTTGTTTCGAGATGATATATGCTGCACCACTAATGTTCCCATCTCCCACTCATCACTGTGAGCTAATTACCCTTCCTGGAGCCATCAAACCTTTCATTGCAGCTTGTTATGTGCTGTGCTAGGACATGGATATGATCTAGTAGCTTGTAGCTGGGGGCTAGCCCTTCTGCTTAGTTTTCTTTTAGCTTTTCTGCTCTAACTGCTCATGTAATTACACACTAATGAACTGTGCCCTGGCCTCTGAAGATCTTTGAGGCCCTACCACGTTGCCTTGAGAGAACCTGGGCTTGATACGAGGTGAAGCCCCTCAGAAATTTCATATAAGGCTTTGTGCAAACGGGTGCAGACTGAGGTGGGTTTCCTTCCCCTCAGTTCAAGAAGGACCTCAGGGAACCGCTTGAAGGAGTCCAGCACAGAGACACAAAAATGATGGAGAGTGGAACATCTTCCCTACAAGGAGAGACTGAGGGAGCTGAGGCTCTTCAACTTGGATAGGAGACTGAGAGGTGACCTCATTAATGTTTATAAAGATGTAAAGGGTGAGCGTCAAAAGGATGGAGGCAGGCTCTGCTCAGTGATGCCCAATGACAGCACAAGGGACAATGGGTGGTAGCTGAGGCATAGGAAGTTCCATGGAAACAGGAGGAAAAAAATTTTTCACTGTCAGGGTGACAGAAGACTGGAACAGGCTGCCCAGGGGGGTTGTGGAGTCTCCCTCTCTGGAGATATTCAGTACCCACCTGGGTGTGTTCCTGTGTGATCTGTATAGGTGATCCTGCTCTGGCTGCTCTGCAGGGGGGTTGAGCTGGATGATCTGTTGAGGTCCTTTCCAGCCCCTAACATTCTGTGATTCTGTGATGAACTGCCTTTGTGCCAGCAAACAGGGTCCCTGGGGGACAGGAGACAGATCCACTCACTGGACCGTGGCTGTCTCCACTGGCTTCTCAGGGTTGCTCACACAGTTTTGGCCCACTCCTGCAAAATGAAAGATTTCTACCTTGAATTTTTAAGGCAAAGGTTAAGTGGTAGGATAACGGAGAGATTGGGAACAGAGACTTCTTCCCCAGTTTGTCTGAATGAACTCAGAGAGACAGAGATCCTTCTACCAGGGGTCTGTGTGCTCACCAAGCCAGGACCTCAGAGAATCACAGGAACATAGAATCATAGCATTATTTGGACTGGAAGGGACCTTTAAAGGTGATCAAATCCAACTCCCCTGTAATGAGCAGAGGCATCTTCAACTAGATGACTAGGACACACCTTCTCCTTGTGGAAAGCAGCAATCCTTGCTCTTTGCTTTCTTTGCCATGTAACTTGGTCAAAAGCCAATCCTTTTGGGGCCACCTTTGCCATGTGGTGTTTTGGTGGGAAAGGTGTGTCCCTGAGACCTGCTTCAGACTGGGATTGATAGCTCAAACTCCCTTCCCCAATCAGTCCTGTTGGAAGGGGGGCCCTCTTCTGGCCCCCTAGCTCCTGAGAGGGAGCTTTCAAACACATCCTTGAGGACTGCAGCTCCTCAGCACTGCTTCAGATGTCCTTTGGCTTTGGGTTTTGGGTGCTGTGAAGTGTCCCTTGGCCCTCAGGCAGAGTTCAGGACAGTTTCTGAGAAGTGTTTACTCTTTAGGGTGCTGCATTCATCCCTCAATTTCAGCAGCATCCCAGAAAAAGTTGAGGAGATGCCCAGCAAAGCAGGGAATGGCTAAATTAGGAGTAACTCCATCTCTGAGAGTAGTGGAAGGTTCTTCCAACTGATTTATCAAAGGATGAGCCCCAGCCCAAGGCTAGCCCCAAGGGTTCCTCTGCCTGGAGCAGGTTGCCTATGTGATGCTGGGGGTCAGCCCAGCCTGCTGCTCTCTATCTCCTTGTGAAAGCTCTGAGTGGCTCATGCTGCAAACCCCACAGGTCTTTTTGCCTCCTCCTTCTTCATCTTGCTTGCATAATTGATCAGCAATGCTAATTATGTCCCTCTGAAACTGTCTCCAGGCAGAGCAAGCTGGGGGGCAGGTAATAAATCTGCCATTGCTCTGACCTACATCAGCAATGATGCTTTGAAAACCAATTCCTTGGGTAGTGGGTAGGATGCAGGAGCTGGGCAGAGGTGCCTTAATTTCCACCTAACCCTCCTGCATCCCCCTTCATTCTTGCAGTGCCAAGGACTCCTTCAAACCCATAAGAAACACTTGATGCAGGAACTTTTGAGTGACTACATCTGGAAGGGATGCTTGGGGTTGCTTTGCTGGGTGCTGGAGGCTGAGGGGCAGCTCTGACCCACACTGCTGCAAGGTCTGGCTGGAGGGAAGGCAGTCTCTGCCTACCTGAGTCCAGAAAGCATCCTCATTAGTCACAGGGTTAGCAGAGGACATACTGGGGGTATAAATATAATCCTAAGATCAGTTTAGCTCCAGTGCAAACTTCTCCTTCAAGCCTCATATAGACATATGGAAATCAGGTGTCTGGAGGCATTGCTAGAGCTGCTTTCCTCTGTGCTGTGCTGACCTGGGAATCTCTGGACCTGCATGCACTGATCCCACCATTCACAGGACTGCAGAATCACAGAATGGTACAGGTTGGAAGAGACCTCTGGAGATCATCCAGACCAACCTGTCTGCTAAAGCAGTCTCACCTGCAGCATGGCTACACAGGATCACCTCCAAGTGGTTTGGAATCTCTCCAGCAGAAGGAGACTCCACAACCTCTCTGGGCAGCCTGGTCAGGGCTCTGTCACCCTCACAGGAAAGAAGTTTTTCCTTCCTGTGTGCCCACTTGTGTCTGTTTCTGTTGGGCACCACTGAGAAGAGTCTGGTCCCATCCTCTTGTCCCCTGTCCTTTAGGTATTGCTAAGAGTCAGTTCTCTGAGAAACAGAGAGAGTGAGAAACACAAACCCCTCCTCCAGCTTCTGGGCACAGGCATTGGCTTCTATCCCCTGAAAATGCTGCTGCCTTTGAAGACAAGCTGGGGACAATGGAACCTTTTATATCTCAGCAGTAAAATGAGCAGGACCACAAAGGAAAGCACTCAGATTTTCCACGTCTCTGGCCCAGACAGGTGGAAAACAGGGCTGCCAGCAAAGCAAAGAAGGAAAACTCAGACACATTAGGTGCAGAGTTTCATGGTGCTCCAGCCAAATCTGAACTTCTCCTCTTCACCAAGGTTTTTAAACTGCTCTTCCCGAGGCTGAAGACTGATGGGCTCACTCCTTCCTTTCCCAAGTGTCATTTCTCTTCCTCTGACCTTATTCTAACAGCTCCAAGTGTTTCATGCCTGGGAATATTTTCCAGTTAGTTTAACCACCAGCTTCAAGGGCTGGCTGGCTGGTTTCCTGCTTTAGTGTGTGCTGCAGTTGGATGCCACAGTGGCTGCAGGTGATTTCTGGCTGGCTTTCTCCACAGAGCAGCAGTTTTCAGTGGAACAATGTTGTCTGAGTGTTCCATCTGCAACACCTGCTTTACTTTTTTTGACCATTGCTGCAATGTGCTGAATCTGAACAGCTCCCCCTCTCCCCCTATCCCCCTAGAGATCCCCATTCCCACCTTTAGAGAGTCTCTTTGCAAAGCTCTGCTGTGATGTTCCTGGATGAATGGTTCACATCTGTTTCAGGTATCTGTGTCACTGAGGTTCAGAAGCTATCTGGAAAGGATCATTTGAAACAACCCAACCAGATGCAGCCCCTGGGGTTGAGACTTGTTCCTGGTGACTGGTAGTTAGTTTATTAGTACAGAACACAGCAGCAATTTAAAGTCATGGAATAATTCAGGTTGGAAGGGACTTCTGGAATTCATAGACTCACAGATTGCTTTGGCTTGGAAGGCATCTGTAAAGGGTATCTGGTCTAACCTTCCTGCACTGAGCAGGGACATGTTCAACTACATCAGGTTGCTCAGAGCCCCATCCAACCTGACCCAGAATGTTTCCAGGATTGGGGCATCTACCACCTCTCTGGGCAACCTCACCACTCTCAGTGTAAAAAATGTCTGCCTTGTCTCTGCTCTAAACCTGCCCTCTTTTAATTTCAAACCATCAGCCCTTGTCCTGTCACAACAGGCCCTGCTAGAAACATTGTCCCCATCTCTCTTATAGACCCCCTTTAAGCATTGAAAGGTCTCAGTGAAGTCTCCTCAGATTCTTCTCTTCTCCAGGCTGAACAACCCCAACTCTCTCAACCTCTCTTCCCAGCAGAGATATTGCAGAGCTCTGATCATTTTTGTGGCCCCCATCTCTTCCTGTGTCCCTCCCAGTGCAGATGTCATGAAATCAGGTTACTCAGAGCTGTGTCCAGTTGAGTCTTGCATACCTCTGAGAGTGAAGATCCAGCAATCTCTCGGAGACAGCACCAGGAAACTTGTTTCTACTCCTTTCCCAGAAGCTTCTGCCCTGGAGCAAGGCAAATACAGTTTCCTTTCAGAGGCTGGCATGGCATCACCAGCCCAGCTTTGGAAGGCCTTTTCCTAGTGGTGTCTAGACTGTGGCTGTTTCAGCTTAGCAACTTATCTTGTGTGGGTAGGCATAGTGTGAGGTGATTGCCTTGGAGCTGTGACTGTTATTTGCACCACTCTCAGACCCTTCACAGGTCTGCAAAGGCCTGGAAAGCACCTCCAAGGATCCATCCTGGGTTCCCTGCTAGTTTTGCTAACACTAAACATGAAAACAACAACCTCTTGTAACATCTGTCTTCCCTTCTTGGTCTGGGCATGATGTTTATCATAAACTTATAGGATTGTTTTCATTGGAAAATGCTTTTAAGATCATCAGATCCAACCATTAACTCAGCATTGCCAAGTCTACCACCAAACCATGCCCCTCAGCATCACATCTTTTAAATCCCTCCAGGGATGGTTACTTCACCACTTGGGCAGCTTGTTCCAAGGTTTGGCAGCCCTTTAGGGGGGCAGAAATTTTTCCTAACATCCAATCTAAACCTCCCCTGGCATAACTTGGAGAAAACTAGAAATGGGTAGATTCAGATTGGATATTAGGGAGAAGTTCTTCCCCATGAGGGTAGTGAGACACTGGAACAGGTTGCCCAGGGAGGTGGTGGAAGCCTCATCCCTGGGGGGTTTTAAAGCCAGGCTGGATGTGGCTCTGGGCAACTTGATCTAGTGTGAGGTGTCCCTGCCATGGCAGGGGGGTTGGAACTGGATAATCCTTGTGGTCCCTTCCAACCCTGACTGATTCTATGATTCTAAGACAACTTGAGGCCATTTCCTCTTGTCCTGTTGCTTGTTACTTTGCAGAAGGGTCTGACTCTCACCTCACTGCGGCCTCCTTTCAGGTGGTTGCAGAGAGTGATAAGGTCTCCCTTGTGCCTTCTTTTCTCCAGATTGAACAACTCCAATTGCAGGCAGCAATGTGCAGGGTGTGAGTGATTAAGGCCCGTGTGAGGTACCATGCTGTGGTGTTTGGAGGCCAAGAAGGGCTTGGCCATGCCATGTCAAACTTTGAGACTTTGAGTCTTTTCTTCTTGACTGATGCAGTCTCCCTGCCCTACCATAGCTCTGTGTGGACACTCAGGGAGAGCTGGGGAATGCAAACAGACCTGCAGCCATGCTAGATCTGGATTTGTGTGCATGGGGAAACATTGTTTTCCATGGACTTCACAAACCTGGCTATAGAGGTGTGTGCCTGCCTTGGTCCACTCAGAGCTTTCACAAGGAGATAAAGGGCAGCAGGCTGGGCTGACCCCCAGCATCACATAGGCTATCTGCTCCAGGCAGAGCTAGCCTTGGGCTGGGGCTCATCCTTTGGTAAATCAGTTGGAAGAACCTTCCACTACTCTCAGAGATGGAGTTACTCCTAACTTAGCCATTCCCTGCTTTGCTGGGCATCTCCTCAACTTTTTGTGGGATGCTGCTGAAATTGAGGGATGAATGCAGCACCCTAAAGAGTTAACACTTCTCAGAAACTGTCCTGAACTCTGCCTGAGGGCCAAGGGACACTTCACAGCACCCAAAACCCAAAGCCACATGGAAGGCTCATGTTGCACTGTGATAGATTCCTGCAACCTTTTCACCTCACACAGATGAGCCTGAGCTGTGTCACCTGATGTGAGTCTTCCTCCAGGAACACCATGGCCATGGATGGAGCCAGAGGTGTTAAGAGTGCCTTGAAGCTTAGCTGGATTTGGAAATGAGTCCTGAGTTTGCACAAGGACATTATTAGCAGGATAAACCAGAGCCTTGGACTGACACCCAGCCTGGTTTTGCAGTAGGCACCCAAGGTGGTGCTGGACTATCAGCAGAGCAGGACAAGAGCCCTTCCAGTCTCTGAAACACCTCAGAGTCAGCCCTCAAGGTGCTTACAGACTCATGAAAAGGGAAACATCCCCTAGTGTTTAGCCCAGGGGCTGGACAGCCTGGCCCAGAGATATCCCCCAACAAGAGGATCTAGTGTGAGGGGTCCCTGTCCATGGCAGGGGGGGTTGGAACTAGGTGATCCTTGAGGTCCCTTCCAACCCTAACAATTCCATGATTCTATGATGCTATGATTCTATGATGCTATGATTTTATGATTCCATGATTCTATGATGCTATGATTCTGTGTCTATGATTCTATGATGCTATGAAGCTATGATTTTATGATTCTATGATTCTATGATGCTATGATGCTATGATTTTATGATTCTATGATTCTATGATTCTATGAGTCTGTGATTCTATGATGCTATGAAGCTATGATTTTATGATTCTATGATTCTATGATGCTATGAAGCTATGATTTTATGATTCTATGATTCTATGATGCTATGAAGCTATGATTTTATGATTCTATGATTCTATGATGCTATGAAGCTATGATTTTATGATTCTATGATTCTATGATGCTATGAAGCTATGATTTTATGATTCTATGATTCTATGATGCTATGAAGCTATGATTTTATGATTCTATGATTCTATGATGCTATGATGCTATGATTTTATGATTCTATGATGCTATGATGCTATGATTTTATGATTCCATGATTCTATGATGCTATGATGCTATGAAGCTATGATTTTATGATTCTATGATTCTATGATGCTATGATGCTATGATTTTATGATTCTATGATTCTATGATTCTATGAGTCTGTGATTCTATGATGCTATGAAGCTATGATTTTATGATTCTATGATTCTATGATGCTATGAAGCTATGATTTTATGATTCTATGATTCTATGATGCTATGAAGCTATGATTTTATGATTCTATGATTCTATGATGCTATGATGCTATGATTTTATGATTCTATGATGCTATGATGCTATGATTTTATGATTCCATGATTCTATGATGCTATGATGCTATGAAGCTATGATTTTATGATTCTATGATTCTATGATGCTATGAAGCTATGATTTTATGATTCTATGATGCTATGATTTTATGATTCTATGATGCTATGAAGCTATGATTTTATGATTCTATGATTCTATGATGCTATGATGCTATGATTCTATGATGCTATGATGCTATGATTTTATGATTCCATGATTCTATGATGCTATGAAGCTATGATTTTATGATTCTATGATGCTATGAAGCTATGATTTTATGATTCTATGATTCTATGATGCTATGATGCTATGATTCTATGATCCTGTGATTCTATGAAGAGAGATTTCTGAAGGCTCTGGGAGAGGAAGAGTTGTGAGCTGCAAGTGTTGGAGGGGAGCCACTGACCTCCAGCCAAAGGACACTTTCTGCTCTACCAATCTGCTGCCTTTTTTTTTTTTTCCCCCCTCATTAATGCTATTTCCATGCCTGACAGTTGTGATTTGAATAATTTGAACTGATTAGTGTTTACATAGCAACATTTGGAGGAAATGAAACCACCCCACAGCCAGCAGCCAACTCGAGGCTCTGAAGAGTTCTTTTGTTGGGTTTCCTAAAGAAAGGGCCTTGCACAGTCATGCAGATCTGTGCCTCTGCTTGTCTGCAAGGTCAGTCACCTTCAAACACATGACAAATT
This sequence comes from Indicator indicator, assembly GCF_027791375.1. NCBI lineage: Eukaryota > Metazoa > Chordata > Aves > Piciformes > Indicatoridae > Indicator > Indicator indicator. The sequence continues at coordinate 31,922,101 of NC_072018.1, forward strand.
GCAGCCACATCTCATCTTGGGGTGCAGGTCTCAAAGATATTTGGTTCCTGTAGGATTTTAGCTGGAGGACAGGAGATGGTGGCATTGCAAAAAGGGCAGGAATGGTTCATCAGACTGTTTTATATCCACTGGAGCAGAGACACAGCAGCCAGGAAGTGCCTCTGACTTTTTTTCTCAGCACCTGCATAGCTCCAAACAGATCAAAACGTAGGGTATCCACAGCCAAAGAGCCAAGGATGGGTAGGAGACAGAGGGACAGAAGAGAGAATGGAGTGAAAGCCTTGCACCTGGGGATCAGGGGAATTTAGGTTATTTAGTTTATTTATTTATTAGGTTATTTAGTTTATTTAGTTATTAGGTTTTATTATTAGGTTAGGGAAATGAAAGTTACAGGATTATCTGGAAGTCTTGTGTGGGTGGGAGAAAGAGGCATAGGAGCTGTGGGATACAAACCTGAATGCTGTAAATATTCATCCACTGCATGGAGATTCTTGGCCTTTCTTTCCTGGTAAAAGACCATTTTTCAAAGGTTGCTGGGGATGCAGAAATACTTTTAGTGTCTCCTCTGCCCTGCTTTATCTCTGCAGGCAGAGAGGCTTTATCAGATCCTTCTCTAGGAAGGGATGTCCTGCTCCCTTCTTCAAAGAGCCTGGTGCAGACTGCAATCCTTGCAAACGTTGTGTGCAAAGCCAGGGAGGTTCTCCCCCCTCACAGGCCATCTCTGCCTTTTACTTGTCCCCTTGGGGCTCAGCACTTTGCCTGAGCTGGTTCAGATGACCTTGGGGCTGTCCTGGTACTTCCAAATTCCCAGGAGGAACAGTTGCAAGGGGAGTATCTGAATGCAGGGGGAGATCTGAATTACTTCAGAGAAGCTTTTGAGCTCTCTCAGTTAGCAGTCTGACTGCAGCAACACCAGTGAGACAGAGGGATGGGGATGGGACTAGCATGGAGCCTCAGGGATCCTTTTGTGTTTTGGACCCCGTAGGATTTTCCCCCCTTTTCCAAATCCAGCCTGTACCTTCCCTCAGTGGCATTCTCCTAATGGGGGCATATCCCACTGCCCTTTCTCTCCCACAGGCCCCAAGCAACCAGGTGAAGAAGGAGAGGATTTAACAGAACCTGAAATAATGAAATCCCAAAGCCCTCCTCCAAAGGTGAGCTTTTGTCTAAGGAAACCAAACAGACATTTTAGAAGGGCTTGTAGTGATGGGATGAGAGGGAATGGATTAAAGCTTGAGGAAGGCAGATTTAGACTGGAGATTAGGAAGAAATTCTTCAGAGTGAGGTTGGTGAGAGACTGGAACAGGTTGCCCAGGGAGGTTGTGGATGTCCCCTCCCTGGAAGTGTTCAGGGTGAGGTTGGGTGACCTCTTGAGCAACCTGGGCTGGTGGAAGGTGTCCCTGCCCATGGCAGGGAGGTGGGGATGGAACTGAATGATCTTTAGGGTCCCTTCCAACCCAAACCATTCTATGAAACTATGAATCTGTGAAGGTAGCAGCTCCTGAGACCCCTCAGTTTGTATCTGTACCCTGCCAGGAGTCTGTATCAAGTACTGGCACCATTCAGGAGATGCTCTGATCTCCAGCAGTGAGCTGAGGGTAAGACCCTGGAAGAACTGAAAGAACCTTCCCATGTGTGCTTGCTCATTTGACACTGTGTATGTGGGCAGGTTTGTTTCTATGTATAGGAACCTCTAAAGGAGCACAGGCTTGGATTTTCTTGCTGGGTGTTGTTCCTTTTCCCCTGAAAAGGCTAAAATGCACCCCTCTAATACGCCCACACACAGCCCAGATGCTTTCTCAGTGTCTCAGGGGGTGGTTGAGAAGAGCCTGGTTCAAATAGATCACAGGCTCACAGGATGTTAGGGGTTGGAAGGGACCTCCAGAGATCATCCAGTCCAATCCCTCTGCTAGAGCAGGACCAGAGCATCTAGCACAGGTCACACAGGAACACATCCAGATGGGGCTTGAAAGTCTCCGGAGAAGGGGACTCCACAACCTCTCTGGGCAGCCTGTTCCAGTGCTCTGTGACTCTCAGATGAAAGATTCAACCAAGTTGGAAAATACCTCAGAGCTCATCAAGTCCAACCTATTACCTAACACCTTCTGGCAACTAAACCATGGCTCCAAGTGCCACATCCAATTTTTTTTTTTAACACCTTCAGGGATGGTGACTCCACCACCTGCCTGGGCAGCACATTCCACTGGCCAATCTCTCTTTCTGTGGAGAATTTTCTCCTCACCTCAGGCCTAAACTTCCCCTAGCACAGCTTGAGACTGTGTCCTCTTGTTCTGTTGCTGGTTGCCTGGGAGGAGAGACCAACCCCCTCCTGGCTACAACCTCCCTTCAGGTAGTTGTAGACAGCAATGAGGTCTCCCCTGAGCCTCCTCTTCTCCAGGCTGAACACCCCCAGCTCCCTCAGCCTCTCCTCACAGGGCTGTGCTCCAGACCTCTCCCCAGCTTCATTGCCCTTCTCTGGACACATTCAAGTATCTCAATGTCCTTCTTAAACTGAGGAGCCCAGAACTGGACACAGTACTCAAGGTGTGGTCTAACCAGTGTTGAGTATAGGGGCAGAATGACTTCCCTGCTCCTGCTGGCCACACTATTTCTGCTGCAGGCCAGGATGCCACTGGCTGTCTGCTCTCCAAATGCAGGAAGAGATGAACACTTCTACCTTTTTTTTTTCTTTCTTTTTTTTTCTCTCTTTCTTTTTTTTTTTTCTCTTTTCTTCTCTTTCCAGTACATGATACTGCCAAGGAAATAACACCTGCCCTCCTGGCTGCAAGAATTAATAACCAGTGTGCTGAGACAAATGATTCCCAGCCTCGCTGTGTTCACGGCTCAGCAAACAGCAGCTCCCAGCTCTCAGGAGCTCCCAGCTCTTCTCTGCCTGTGATGCAGATGGAGATGGAGAGCTGCTCCCAGGGGAAAATGGTCTCCCTTTCAGACCACAATTTCTTCTGTTTTCCAAGATTTCTATCCACGCAGGACTTCTGGGTACTGTGACATGTCGGTTGGAAAGGACCTTTAAGATCATCAAAGATGATCTCCTTCAGTGGCTCTTCATCAGATTTATTCTCCAGGTGAAGGGCCTGGGGAATAAATCTGATGCAGATCGACTTGAAGAAGCTGGGGATGGTTAGTTTGGATAAGAAGAGGCTGAGGGGAGGCCTCATTGCTCTCTACAACTACCTGAAAGGATGTTGTAGAAAGGCTGCTGCTGGTCTCTTCTGACAGGTAATTAGTGATAGAACAAGAGGGAATGGCCTCAAGCTGTGACTGGGTAGGTTTGGACTGGACATTAGGAAAAGAATTTTCCCAGCAAGAGTGGTCAAGCCTTGGAATGTGCTGCCCAGGGAGGTGGTGGAGTCACCAACCCTGGATGTGTTTAAAGGTTGTTTGGATGTGGTGCTTGGGGATATGGTTTAGAGGTGAACCTTGTAGGGTAGGATTCTGGGTTGGCCTTGGTGATCCTGAGGGTCTTTTCCAACTGGAATGTTTCTGTGATTTCTGAGTGCAACAGTAACCCAACTACCATGGCAAATAAACTATATCCCTAAGTGCCACATCTACATGCTGCTTGAACACCTCCAGGGGTGGTGACTCCACCACCTCCCTGGGCAGCCTGTTCCAACACCTCACCATTCTCTCAGTAAAGGTTTTCCTGAGGTCCAATCTAAACCTCCCCTGGCTCAGCTTAAGTCCATTTCCTCTCATCCTCTTGCTAGTCACTTGGGAGAAGAGACCAACACCAGTCTCACTACAGCCTCTTTTCAGGGAGTTGTAGAGAGCAATAAGATCTCCCCTTAGCCTTCTCTTCTCCAGACTGAACAACCCCAGTGCCCTCAGCCACTGTATGCCAAGCCCTCCATACCCCTCACCAGCCTCATTGCTCACCCTCCAGGACCTCAGTGTCTTTCCTATACTGTGACACCCAGAACTGAACACAGTACTCAAGTTGTGGCCTCTCCAGGACCAAGTACAGGGGCACAGTCACTTCCCCAGGTCTCTGCTTTCCTTCACCCTCTGCCCTGCTTCTCAGGCAGACTGTGAGCTCACTTGGGATGTGCTTGCACTGATGTTTGGGTGGAAGGGCATCAGTCTCATGAGGAACTGTGAAGATCTGGGTGGTACAAACAGGAGTAGGCAAAGGAAATACCTCCAAGGTCATAGCATTGTCCCTTGAGCCCACCCTGACCAAGGAGATGCATTTGAGGGACAGCTGATGAATCCAGCACCTCTCTGAGGGCCAGTCCTTGAGTGCTTCCTTAGCATCCTCATTCCTGGTGTTATACATTCCCTGATGGGGACTTGACTAGATGACCATGACAAGTCTCTTCCAAACCAAACCATTTGATGATTCTATGGTTTCATCACTTGCTACCTAGGACTAGGTGGAAGATGGGTCTCCAGTTATCATATCCACCCTCATCACGGCCACTTGATACACTTGATTCTGTCTCAGGACAGAAGACAAGTCCAGGCACTGGTTCATTCAGCTGGTGTGGAAGTATTTAGTCTCAAGCATGTCATCTGCTGGGTAAATACACTGATGGAAAAGCACTTGAGAAATGTTTGTGGGAATGTGACATCTGTGAGGTTCACTGCTCAGGCAAATCTGGCAGGGATCAGGAGGTTCCATATTTGTTTAGAGGGAAGAGGGGGTGGATGACAAACAGAGGGATACACAATCAACACCATTCATAAGCACTGTCAGGGAAAAAAAAATTACTCCAAAGCCAGCTTGTGCATCAGCAGTCAGAACTGCTACCAAGAGAAGGAAGATCAGGACAAAAAGGGGAAATTTGTGAGGTGTAATTAATCAAATCCACCAAAGAAATCACAGCTCTAACTCCGAGGAAGATGGAGAACCAGAGAGGCAGAAAATGAGGCTGGGCAACTCTCTCTCCCCACATCCAATGTGCAAATCCATCCTGAGCAATTTCTGGAGCAGTGGAAGGTCAGTAATTGATTTGGAGCCCTGAATTTCTGCCTACATCACCATGCAGATGTGCTTCCCAGCCCTGCAGCTCCCACTGCAGAGAACGAGCTCTGAATGCAGATAGAGAGGGGAAGGGGAAAAAGCAAACTCTTCCCCTGACAAGCAAGCAATGAGGAGACAAAAAGCCCTTCCACACCTAATTAACCAGGGTTTGTCTCAAGTTGTCACCCCCTCCCTGCCTCCCTTGGCTTCCCAGAGCAAAACACTTGGCTGAGGTTGCCTTGCTGGGGTAAAAGGAGGCTGTGGTGCCCCCAGCACAGGAAAGACATGGACCTGTTGGAGTGGGGCCAGAGGAGGCTACAGAAATGTTTATGTTGGGGGTGGTGAACCACTGGCAGAACTTGCCCAGAGAGGTGGGAGAAACATGCAAAGGCAGGTTGGATGGGGCTCTGAGCAACCTGCTCTAGCTGAAGATGTCCCTCCTTAGTGCAGGGGGGGTTGGACTAGATGGCCTTTAAGTGTCCCTTCTGACTCTAACTGTTCTATGACTCCAAGGTTATGTTTTGAACGAGTTCCCTGTATATGGACACAGACAGAGTCTGTGGTACCCACTTGAGTATGGTCAGGATCACACAGGCTCACAGGATGTTAGGGATTGGAAGGGACCTCCAGAGATCATCCAGTCCAACCCCCCTCCAGAGCAGGACCAGAGAATTCAGCACAGGTCACACAGGAATGCATCCAGATGGGACTTGAAAGTCTCCAGAGAAGAAGACTTCACAACCTCTCTGGGCAGCCTGTTCCAGTGCTCTGTGACCCTTAACAGTGAAGAAGTTCCTCCTCATGATGAGGTGGAACCTCCTGTGCTGTGGTTTATATCCATTGCCCCTTCTCCTATCAGAGGGTGCAAGTGAGCAGAGCCTGTCCCCTGTCTCTTGACCCCCAGCACTCAGATCTTTACAGACATTTATTAAATCCCCTCTCAGTCTTCTCTTCTCCAGACTGACCAGCCCCAGGGCTCTCAGCCTCTCCTCACAGGGCTGTGTTCCAATCTTTCATCATCCTTGCAGCTCTCTGTTGGACTCTCCCCAGTAGCTCCCTGTCCCTCTTGAATTGGGGAGCCCAGAACTGGATGCAATACTCCAGGTGAGGTCTTACCAGAGCAGAGCAGAGGGGGAGGAGAACCTCAATCCATCTGCTGGACATGCTCCTCTCAATGCACCCCAGGATCCCATTGTCCTTCTTGGCCACAAGGGCACATTGCTGTCCCATGGATAACTTGTCATCCACCAGGACTCCCAGGTCCTTCTCCACAGGCTGCTCTCCAGCTGATCACCTCCTGACCTGTACTGGAGCAGTTTATTCTTCCTTCCCAGATGCAGGACTCTGCACAGGATGGTCTGTGGGCACGCAGACAGCTGCCACACCCAGATGTGCACAGCAGCACACATCACCCCCACAGACATGGGCACCACGTTTCACACTGTGGTACACACACACACACACACATTGTGCCCAGCAGATCCATCACCCTCCTGGAAGCTGATCCCCAGCCAGAGATCTCTTTACATGTCTGAGGGCAATGAATTGGCTTTGGCAGCCATGTTAATAAATCATAATCCCTTTATAACAGTGAGTGGAGCCCTCCAAACCCGAGGCTCCTCAACATGTTGATTGCCTTTCTGAAGGCTTGAGGCCAGCTCTGATTCTTCATGCTTCACTGCAAGCATCCTCTCCTGGGTGAGCAGGGACAGACATGCTCACAGGGAAGACAGCTTCACATTTGGCTTCACACTGTCAAAATCAAGGCTTAATAAAAAGTAATCACTCAGAAGAAGGGAGATTTAGCACCAATGTGACCCTTCCTCCCTGGTTCAGGTAGACAGCAGCATCCTGGACGTGTTAAAATGAGGAATGTGCACAGAAATGTAGATCCTGGGACCTGGAGGCAGATGAAATCTGGGGAGGGACATTTTCATGTAGGGAGAACTGCTAATGCCTGCATTGCAGGGGAACAGGAGGGCTTTGGAGGTTTGTCTGGGCTCTGACGATGCCTTGCAGCTCACATGGGCACCTGAAAATCCTGTTTCCAATATCTGCTCCTGCAAATCTTCCCTTTCCATCACCCCAGCACAAGTGCAGCACGATCCAGAGCACATGGGCAGCTCTGTAGGGGAGCATGGCCAGGTCTCAGCTGCAGCCAGGAGTACAGCAGCATGCCCTGGAGCAGGCGTCCCTGGCACAGGGACATCATCTCCTTACTTCCCAAAATATCCCATACCGGAGAATTTTGGCCCTTCAGTCTGGCACAGCCGCTGGACAGATGGTCACAGGAGACAGCTCAGGTATGAAGGCAGCTCCTCCATGCTCAACCCCCTCTCTTTTCCCTCTGCTCCCGGGCAAGGAAGGGGCCGATTAGCACGAAATCCATGGCAACCCGGTCGGCAGCCTCGGAGCCAGCTCCTCGCTCCCTCCCCTCCTCGGAGCGCTTTTGTCTGCTGCTGGCACATCCCTCAACCTGTCCATTTTTTCCTTGTCTCCCAGATCTCCGAGGAAGCAGCTTTGCTCTTCTTTCCTCCTCTGGGCAGTGCTGGCTGCAGTCAGAAGATGTAGGTTTCTCCCACCAGCAAAAGACTTCCCTGTAAGAGTCAATTTTGCTCCTTTCCCTACACCACCAGCAGCACAAAACCCACCAGTGATGGGCACAGAAGCTTGCTGGGAGCAAGCAGCAAGCTCACACGGGCAAGGAAGCACTGCTGTACATGTGAGCCTGCAAAGCAAGCCAGCAAAACTCCTGGGAAGTCTCTCTGCAAGAAGCCAGGCAAGGGCTTATGCTGTCAGGAGGTGGGTAAATAACCCAGACTGCCACCCCAAGTTATGATTGCCACCTGCAGATGGCCCAGTGGGGGGGGAGAAAAAAAAAATCAGGCTGTGACTGCAAAAAAATCTTCTCAAGAGCAACCTGTGGCAATGACAAATCAGTGTGTTCCCCTTAGAAAGGACTCTACAGCAACACACAGGTGTGGTCTCCTTTAAGGAAGGGCACTCCAGCATCAGCATTGCAGCGTTTTCCCCTCTGGGATCCACAGGGAGGAGCAGTAAGAGCCCATGCTCAGCATGTGAGCATCCCTGAGGAAACAAACCTGGAGTCTGCAAGGCTGGAGGTCTGCAAGTGCAGCCTGCTGAGGATGAACTGGTAGGGGCAGGGGAATTTACCACCCTTTGAAGCAAAAACAGGCCAGAGGGAATACCCAGAAACCCCTCTCTGAAATCCTTCTTACTGAGCCCACTCTAGATATGAAAACCATTTTGCTTCTTCTAAAAGCAGCCCTTGAATCCACCCACCTCTCCTTCTCAGACAGCTTCCTCCAGGGAAACAGCCTCCTCTGGAGTGTAGGAAAACCCTTTGGGTACCTGGACACCATGAATTGAATCTTTGCTCCCCAGGAGGGGTGTTGGCATTGTGCTGTTGCCAGAGACTCCAGATTTTCCCCCTGTCCCCTTAGCAATCACCCTGGGAGACTGGGATGAGCCCCCAAGGAATGCTGTGCTGGCAAGAGCACCCCAAAGCCTGGCCAAGCAGCTCAGTATCACAGTCACACAATGGTGGGGGTTGGAAGGGACCTCTGGAGATCATCTAGCCTGGCCTCAACCTCCTGACCTTTAGATAGCAATAAGCATTCAGAAGATCCCCCCTCAGGCTTCTCTTCACCAAACTAAACATCCCCAGATCTCTCAGCCTTCCCTTGTGACACAGATGCCCCAAGTCCTGCTTTCTCCAGTAGTTTCCTTGAAGGTCCCTCAGGCTGGTGTCAGCGATGGCAGGCAGACAACCACAGCAGCATCCTCTCACATGGAGGCTTCACATTCCCAGGCTACCCAGAGGGAAGGCATGGAAAAGGATGAGTTATTGCAGCATGGGCTGGGGTGAGGATGAGTTATTGCAGCATGGGCTGGGGTGAGGATGAGTTACTGCAGCACAGGCTGGGGTGGGGCACTTGTGGAGCACTGCAGAAGGAGCTCAGATGCCTGACGCTAGGCACTCCTCAGCTCAGTGCAGGAACAGTCTTGCTGAAGCTGGGAATGCTGCTTCCACTTGAAGATAAGCCTGTGCCTGCTGCCTGGGCTGGCTGGAGCCCAGCACCAGCACAAAGAAGGCTTTGTGTGAGTAGGATGCACAAGAGGATGGGGCAGAGCCACGCTCCGAGGAAACCGGAGGCCTGGAGACAAAACAGGTCCCTGGGGAGCAGCTAAAAGGGGACCTCTCTTGCTCTGCTCTTTGCAGGGAGCTGCACTCTGTCATTAATGAGCCACAGGTGACCAAACCCCAGCAGCTGAAGAGCACTGACAGGAAAACAGGAAAACAAAGCAGGGAGTGAACAGGGACATGGCTGGGGAAGAAAGGGGAGCTGAGCTCGGAGGGGTGTGAGCTGAGCCACGATGGCAGCTCTCAGCTCTGCCAGCACTGAACCCATCCAAAGGAAGGGACAGCCTCTTCTCACTTGTGCCCTGGGATAGGACAAGGGGCAATGGATGGAAACTACAGCACAGGAGGTGCCACCTCAACGTGAGGAGGAACTTCTTCACTGCAAGCTTCACAGAGCACTGGGACAGGCTGCTGTAGGGTCATCTCCTTTGGAGACTTTCAAGCCCCGTGCTGTGTGATCTGTGCTGGATTCTCTGGTCCTGCTCTGGCAGAGGGGTTGGACTCGATGATCACCAGAGGTCCCTTCCAGCCCCTGACATCCTGTGAGCCTGTGAAAAGCCTTATTTCCTACAGCCTGTGATGCTGCTGGTCTGGCTGAAGATGATGCACTCTCAGAACCACACAGACTCACAGAATATATCCAGCTGGAAGAGTTCCCTGATATCATCCAGCTCAACCCTCAACCCAGCACTGAAGGGTCAACACTAAACCATGTCCCTAGGTGCCAGCTCCACACACTGCTTGAACCCCCCCAGGGACTGTGATTCCACCACTGCCCTGGGCAGACCATTCCAGTGTTTGAGAACTCTTTCAGTGAAGAAATCTTCCCTGATACCCAGCCTGGGTCTCCCACTGGTGAGAGGGAGGGGAGAGGAAGGCAGCAGGATATCAGGGGAAAAGCAAGTCCCTGTGATCTCTGCAGGGCTTAAGTTCTTGGGCAGGCTGTGCTGGATGTCTGGCCAAGCTAAGGCAACACAGACTGCACTGGTGCTTAGGGAGGGGAGCATCAGCTCCCAGGAGAAGAAACTGGGAGTCCTGGTGGTCAAGTTCACTATGCGCCAGCAATGTACCCTTGTGGCCAAGAAGCTCAGGGATTTTCTGGGATGCATTAGGAAAAGTGTGACTAGAAGGTCAAGGGAGGTTCTCCTCCCCCTCTGCTCTGCCCTGGTGAGGTCACATCTGGAATAATGCATCCAGTTCAGGGTTTCCCAGATCAAGAGAGAGAGGGAACTTCTGGAGAGAGTCTGGAGAGGCTGTGAAGATGATGAGGGTACTGGAGCATCTCACTGATGAGGAAAAGCTGAGAGATTTGGGCCTATTTAACCTGAAAAAAAAAAAAAACAAAACTGAGAGGGATACTATCAACACTGATCCATATCTAAAGGGCAGATATCAAGAGGATGAGGCCAGACTCTTTTCAGTGGTGCCCAGTGACAGGACAAGGGGCAATGGGCAAAAAATGGAACACAAGAGGTTCCATCTAAACATGAGGGAAAATATCTTTCATTTGAGGGTGACAGAGCCTTAGAAGAAGCTGCCCAGAGAGGTTGTGGAGTTTCCTCCTCTGGAGAAATTCAAAACCTGTCTGGACACAAACTTTTGCAACCTGCTCTAAGTGGCCCTGCTTTAGCAGGGGGTTGAATTAAATGATCTTGAAAGATTCCTTCCATCCTCTACTATTCTGTAAGTCTGGCCTCAGGAGAGTTGGTCTTTGCTTATTTGGGGAATTGGGGGTTGCTATGAGAAGAGTAAGTGTCCAAGACAGCTGTCTGATGGTTTGGTTTTTGTTGTTTGGTTGTTTCGTTGTGTTTTGGGTTTTTGTTTTTGTTTTTGTTGTTTTTTTTTTTTTAAGAAACCTTATTCAGAGCTTGGGAACCAACCTGGCCTTTGCATATGAAATTCAGGAATTTCAGCACAAAGCCTGCTTGGCTAATTAGTGAGCTAAGCTGCTAAAAGGGAGCACACAAGAAATGGAAATAAGGCAAGAAAATGAAAGAAAAGTGCAAAGACATCACTGGGGTGCTTAGGAATAAAAGCAGAAGAGCTGGAGAGCAGCTGGAGCAAAGACTGGCCAGGGATATTAGGAGTAAGAGAAATGGGGGGTTGCAAGTATTTTAACAGCATACTTCAGGGAAAATGTGAGTGGGTTGTTGGATGAGGGGACAGCCTAACAATGGATGATTATGGGAAAGGTTGAATGCCTTTTTTTTTTTTTAACCCTCAATTTATGTCAGGCAGACTTGCTCCAAGCTTCTGCATATGGTCAGACTTGCTCCAAGCTTAACAGCAGAGCTTGGGAAAGGGAACAGCCAATAGTGGGAGAAGAAAAATGTTAGTGACTATTCAGTGACATTAAATGCATTTACATCCATGAATCCAGATGAGATCTATCCCAGTGCTCTAATGGAACTCTCAGATGGAATTTTGAGGTTGCTGCCTGTTAAAAAACACATGGTGCCTGTCCTCTGTCCACCCATCAGGTGTCTCAAAGAAAGGGGAAAAAGAAAAGGGAAAAGGAGGGGATAAGAGCTGTAGAGGTTAGACTCCCTTTGGGCCCAAAAATGATCATGGGAATCCTCTGGGAATTAATTTCTGGATATAAGAAAGCAGGAGCCCAGGGACTCCAAGCTACAGAGCATGGTTCTGTGGAGGCTGATGTACTTGTACAAGCTGCTCTGCAGAAACACAGGTGGGACTTTGGGGTGAGAGAAAGCATATAAAGGAACCTTCAACACTCTGTGGGTCTATGGATCTACTCCATGGTTGTTGACTTGTGCTAACTCCTGAGCCATCCTGGTGGTTTGAGGCAGTGGTAGCTGCTCTGGGCCAACACCATAGCAGGAACCATGCTGACAATCAAGCAGTCAGACCTAACCCTTGGGAAGCCACAGCCCCTGAAGCTTTGGCTGGAATTGGCAAAGGGAGCAGGGCAGTCTAACAAGCTGCTGGGTTCACAGGATGAGTTTAATAGCATTAAGAGCCTTATCCCTCTGATCAGGTTAGAAGGCTTACAACAGGCTTCCAATTTTAATTCTCCTACAGGACTGGCTTTCATCTAAAAGTCCACTCCCAGCAGCTTCCAGAGTGGCAAGGGGCATGCTGAGCATGCCAAGGTGTTCACATCTGAAAGTACAGAAGGTCCTCAATAGTATTTCAGACTGGGCAGCCACAGCATGGGGCATCCCACATCTCATTTTCCACCTTATAATCAGAGGATAATTGTTCTAACTACCTTTCTGGGGTGGTAGGAAGGAGCTGACCTTTGCAGATCTCCACAGAACACTGTTAGCAGCATTCCTGCTTCCCATCAAGTTGCCTCCTCAGCTACCCAGGCTGCAAGCTAAGTGGTTGAGGGAAACTTCCTCTGCCTCCCTGAGCAATCCTAAAGGAACCCCCTTGTAGCACATGGCATTTCTGGAGCAGCTCCTTCCTTACCCTCATTATTCCCAGGGAGAAGAGACAATGATCTAAGAATACAAAACTCCTGAAACCCCTCCAGAAAGCTGCAATTTATGAGCAGCTTGTTCCAACTGGCAGAGGGAAACCATCAGTGGAACAAAAACATTGTGTAATAATCTTCCTCCTCCTCCTCCTCCCTCTCCAAGAGCCAGGCAGAGGGGGGCAGGGGGCAAGACAGACTCCAGGGAGGGAGGGTGTCAGGGAAGGGACAGTGGTGAAACATAGAGCATCTTCCACAGAACTATAGAATGGTTTGGGTTGCCTTTAAAGGTCATGTAGTCCAATCCCTAAATATTCAATCCACCAAAATCCTTGGCCTAGGGTACTGCAGACCTCTTGCAGTTACTGGCCCAGATTTTTTGAAGCCCACTGAGATGCTGAAGGAAAGGGTGACCAGGATGGTTTGGCTGTCCCTGGGATCAGACCACAGGGAGTCTGCACCACCTCCCTTTTGCAAGGATGGGACAAGTCCAGTTGTCAACTGCTCTGAATGGATGTGTGGAGCTGGACTCTTGGTCTTTCTTCATTAAATAGATTAAAATGGTGGAGAAGAAAGCCACAAATCAAGAATTTGCCTCAAATCTGATCACCACTTGCCTTAAAATTCACACCCAACCTTTGCAGCTTGGGGCTCAGCATTACAAGAGTGTGCATGGTAATCCAGGTCCTGGGGGTATCCCTAAACCTGGAAAAGAGAAGACTGAGAGGGGACCTTAGCAGTGTTTATCAATATCTGAAGGGTGGGGGTCAAGAAGATGGGGCCAGACTCGGCTCAGTGGTGCCCAGTGATGGGACAAGGGGAAATGGAATTAGAACACAAGGAAGTGCCATCTGAACATGAGGAAAAGCTTTTTTCACAGGATCACAGGATGTCAGGGTTTGGAAGGGACCCAAGGAGATCATCAAGTCCAACCCCCCTTTCCTGTGAGGGTGGCAGAGCCCTAGACCAGGCTGCCCAGAGAGCTTGTGGAATCTCCTTCTCTGGAGAGATTCCAAACTCACCTGAAAGTGATCCTGTGCAGCCTGCTTGAGGTGACCCTGCTTTAGCAGGGGGCTTGGACTGGACTAGATGATCTCCAGAGGTCCCTTCCAATCCCCACCATCCTGTGATTGTGGGTATACCCAAGGGGTGATTTCTCACTGAGGTTTGGTGATGCTTTGCTGCCTCAAGCATATCTCCTCAAACACAGCACTGGGCTGTAAAATGTGCAGAGAGGGAAGTGAGTCTGACTCTGGTTTTGATGTGTATCCTGCCACCTCCTGCTTGCAATCTCTTTTTTTTTTTTTTCCCTTTCCTTCCCCCTCTCTCTTCCTTGATCTAAAAAAAAAAAAAAATCCAAAACCCCATTTAGCAGACAGTTTGTGAGAAAACCCACAAGGTGCTGGGAGTACTCCAGCTGGGTTTTTTTCCATATATATACATACATATATGTGTATATTAAAGGGGTTAGACTGTGACAGTGGAAATCCTGTGTAGCAGAGACAATCCGAGAACTCCATCTGTAAGCCTTTAAACATGTCAAGGGCTCTGTACTGGGACCTGTACTCTTTAATGTTTTTATCAATGACATAGAGAGATTGAATGCACCATCAGCAAGTTTGCAGATGACACCAAGCTGAGTGGTGCTGTGGATACACCAGAGGGACAGGATGGCATCCAGAGGGACCTGGACAAGCTGGAGAGGTGACCAAGGTGAACCTCATGAAGTTCAGCAAGAGCAGGTGCAGAGTTCTGCACCTGGGCTGGAACAATCCTCACTATCAATACAGACTGGGGAGGAGGTGTTAGAAAGCATCCCTGAGGAAAAGGACTTGGGGGTGATGCTGGATGAGAAGCTGGACATGAGCAGGCAGTGTGAGCTTGCAGCACAGAAGGCAAATCACATCCTGGGCTGCATCAAAAGATGTGATGCCAGCAGATCCAGAGAGGTGATTCTGACACTTTGCTCTGCTCTGGTGAGACCTCACCTGGAGTACTGTGTGCAGCTCTGGAGCCCTCAATGTAGGAAGGACATGGAGCTGATGGAGAGGGGCCAGAGGAAGGCCATGAGAATGATCAGGGGGTTGGAGCAGCTCTGCTGTGAGGACAGGCTGAGGGAGCTGGGGGTGTTCAGCCTGGAGAAGAAGAGGCTCCAGGGAGACCTAATAGCAGCCTGCCAGTACCTGAAGGGGGTACAGGAAGGATGGAGAGGGACTGTTTGGAAAGGCCTGCAGTGACAGGACAAGGGGCAATGGCTTCAAACTAGAGAAGAGCAGATTTAGATTGGATATCAGGAAGAAGTTCTTCACTATGAGGGGGGTGGAACACTGGAACAGGTTGCCCAGGGAGGTGGTTGAGGTCCCTGGAGATATTCAAGGTGAGGCTCAATGAGGCCCCTGGCAGCCTGATCTGGTTGGGGATGTCCCTGCTGACTGCAGGGGGGCTGGACTGGATGACCTTTGGAGGTTCCTTCCATCCTGGACTCTTTTATGAGTCCCTGGTTTCCCCAGTGTTAGTGAGACCTATTGGGGCACTTCACTGATGATACCTCTCTTGTGTTTCATCAAGAGTTCTAGGGAGGCAGCTGTGGGAGTCACTGAAACACAAATCACTCCCTGATTATACAATAGCACTTCCCAGTGCCAACAGAGTGAGGAATGGGACACTCTCCTAGGAACAATGACCCTTTTCAGTGTGGCTGCTCTGCAGCTATGACAGCTGAGCAAGACCTTGTCCATCAGTGAATTGTGGCAGACTATGCCAGGTGACCCTAAGTTGAAAGGTGTAAAATTGCTTCCTGCTTCCTCCTAATTGACCCAGAGGAAGTCAAAAGTCAAGCCAGGAAGATTCCTTTTCAACTAATTTCTTCATGCTCAAAAAAATAATATATAAATATAGAGAAAGCTTTGAGTTGACTACAGTTTCAGGGTTTGGATCTAGCTGGATGAATGGCTGATACCCACAGGAAAAAAAAAAAAAAAGAAAGAGAGAGTGGAAAAGTTTAATTAAGGCTATTTCAGGGAAAATACTTTGGCTTTCCATTACAAAACAATGTTTGAATGCAAATGAGGTGTTAATGGTTTCCAGTTTCATTTAAATTCTTTTTTTAGAATTATTTTAAGTAAAAGCAGAGTGTAGCCAGTTACAAAACTTGCCTGACTCCCCCACAACAACCAAAATTTGCATTGAGTTTTTCTGGGGCAAGAAAAAAAAAATAATAATCTACAATTTGATCTTCTGGTTAGCCTGGAGAAATCCATGGTCTTCCAATCTGGCCATCTAATTTATCAATGCAGTTGATTATTCACAGGCATTAATCTCAAAGCTGCTTTGTAATTTCAGTGAGGAACACTGCTGGGGTGGGGTGGGGGGTGGGGGGGGGGGGCGGTGGGGGTGGGGCGCTGTGGGCAGCCATGGAATCAATGCCCAATAGGTTCCTGCTTTAAATAAATCATAGAATCATAGAATGGTCCAGGCTGGAAGGGTCCAGGCTCCAAAGGTCATCCAGTTCAACCTCCCTGCAGTCAGCAGGGACATCCCCAACCAGATCAGGCTGCCCAGAGCCCTGTTGAGCCTCACCTTGAATATCTCCAGGGACCTCAACCACCTCCCTGGGCAACCTGTTCCAGTGTTCCACCACCCTCATAGGGAAGAACCTGTTCCTAACATCCAATCTAAATCTGCTCTTCTCTAGTTTGAAGCCATTGCCCCTTGCCCTGTCACTGCAGGCCTTTCCAAACAGTCTCTCTGCATCCTTCCTGTACCCCCTTCAGGTACTGGCAGGCTGCTATTAGGTCTCCCTGGAGCCTCTTCTTCTCCAGGCTGAACACCCCCAGCTCCCTCAGCCTGTCCTCACAGCAGAGCTGCTCCAACCCCCTGATCATTCTCATGGCCTTCCTCTGGACCCTCTCCATCAGGTCCATGTCCTTCCTACATTGAGGGCTCCAGACTTGCACACAGTACTCCAGGTGAGGTCTCACCAGAGCAGAGCAAAGTGTCAGAATCACCTCTCTGGATCTGCTGGCATCACATCTTTTGATGCAGCCCAGGATGTGATTTGCCTTCTGTGCTGCAAGCTCACACTGCCTGCTCATGTCCAGCTTCTCATCCACCATCACCCCCAAGTCCTTTTCCTCAGGGATGCTTTCTAACACCTCCTCCCCAGTCTGTATTGATAGTGAGGATTGTTCCAGCCCAGGTGCAGAACTCTGCACTTGCTCTTGTTGAACTTCATGAGGTTCACCTTGGCCACCTCTCCAGCTTGTCCAGGTCCCTCTGGATGCCATCCTGTCCCTCTGGTGTATCCACAGCACCACTCAGCTTGGTGTCATCTGCAAATGGAGCAGTAGCCATTGGTGCTCCAGGTGGTTATACCATGGCTTTGATTCAGTGCTCCACTTGTAGTCATATTAAAGGGGATTTTTCAGGATGGACCCAAGAAGTGTCCACTTTTCCCACCAGCCTTTCTCTGCAGGCATTGTAGGTCATTTAGGAAAGGGGACATGGGTCTAAGACACTTGTATGAGGAGAGGAACAAACACTCAAGAGCATAAATCATCTCATTGTAGACGGCTGAGATCTAGCAGCTCCTTTCTAGGAAATTTGGGGGTGGAGTGGGGTGTCCAGTGACTTGTATTCATGTTCTCAAAGCCCACCCAACCTTTGGATGGCTTGGGTTTTTAAATAAAGTTCAGAAACAATCAGACATACTTCCATTTATATATATATTTTTTTTCCCCTTTTAACCTGATATAATTTTAGGTGCCTGGACTCACTTTTGGATCAGTGGCTGACTAACAAAACAGCATTTAACATAAAAGAGAGGGTTTTATTGTTTGGGGGTGGGTTGGTTTTGTTTTTTTTTTTTTTTCTTGCTTTCATTCCTGTACATTTTTATCCCAAAATGTAATAAGTGCTCCCACCTTAAATTTCTTTGCATCCCCCAAAGCAGAGTAATTGCTGATGGAGCCATAGAGGTGTCCCAGGGATGTGCATGGATAGGAAACCCTGACCTGAAAACCCTGCACTCTTAGAATCATAGAACTGTAGAATGATTTGGGTTGAAAGGGACCTTTCAAGGTCATCTAGTCCAACCCCCTGCAGTGAGCACAGACATCTTCAACTAGATCAGGTTGCTCAGAGCTCCACCCAACCTGACCTTGAATATTGGCAGGGATGAGGCTCCTACCACTTCTTGCGGTTCACAGCCCTCACTGTAAAAACTTTCTTCCTTGTATCTAGTCTAAATCTCCTCTCTTTCAGTTTAAAGCCATCACCCCTTGTCCTGTCACAGCAGGCCCTGCTGAGAAGTCTGTCCCCATCGTTTTTACAGGCTCCTTTAAGTGCTGGAAGGCTGCAATAAGGTCTCCCTGGAGGCTTCTCTTCTCCAGACTGAATAATCCCAACTCTCTCATTCTGTCCTCACAGCAGAGGTGTTCCCAGCTGTCTTAGGAACCCCTTCCAACAGTTCCATGTCTTTTATCTGATAAAGATTCCAGTGCTGGGCTCAGCACTGGAGGTGGAGTCTCACCAGAGCAGAAAACAGTAGCAGAATACCCTCCCCTTGACCTGCTGGCCAGCCTGATGTAGTGTGAGGTGTCCCTGCCCATGGCAGGGGGGTTGGAACTGGATGATCCTTGTGGTCCTTTCCAACCCTGACTGATTCTATGATTCTATGATTCTACCATTCTAATAGGCCAGATTGGTGCTTCCCCATCCACTCTCCAGCAGAGCTAGAGCCCCTGAACACAGTGAGAGACCAGAGCCAGCAATCAATCCAGACATCATTTTATCAGTAGGAAAGTGTGCATTTTGACAAACAGCTGGCAGTCACAGCCACCCCCCTGCCACTTAATGCAGAAAATACATCTGGGACCCAGACATCTGGTATTTCTACTGCCACACAGCACGACCTCCTAAGACTGTGCTTGTTCTTCTGACCTCCTGCATTCAGCTACCAGACAAGAGCCAAAGGCAGGTCCACCCTGTAAGTCGATTCTAGCTGATCCTAGAAGGGAACCAGTCCCCCTCTTCCAAGGCATTATTTAATTGAAGAGTCATAAATGTCTCAAAATCAACATGTGGGACATGAATTTTATTTATTTTCTTTTTTTTAATTAAAAAAGTAGAAAATAATAATTTTAATGAGTTTTTTTCTTCTTTTTCTTTTTCTCTTTTTCTTTTTCTCTTTTTTCTCTTTTTCTCTTTTTCTTTTTCTTTTTCCTTTTTCTTTCTCTTTTTCTTTCTCTTTTTCTTTTTCTTTTTCTTTCTCTTTTTCTTTCTCTTTTTCTTTTTCTTTTTCTTTTTCTTTTTCTTTTTCTTTTTCTTTTTCTTTTTCTTTTTCTTTTTCTTTTTCTTTTTCTTTTTCTTTTTCTTTTTCTTTTTCTCTTTTTTCTCTTTTTCTTTTCTTTTTCTTTTTCTTTTTCCTTTTTCTTTTCTCTTTTTCTTTTTCTTTTTCTTTTTCTTTTTCTTTTTCTTTTTCTTTTTCTTTTTCTTTTTCTTTTTCTTTTTCTTTTTCTTTTTCTTTTTCTTTTTCTTTTCTTTTCTTTTCTTTTCTTTTTCTTTTTCTTTTTCTTTTTCTTTTCTTTTCTCTTTTTCTTTTTCTTTTCCTTTTTCTTTTCCTTTTTCTTTTTCTTTTCCTTTTTCTTTTCCTTTTTCTTTTCCTTTTCCTTTTCCTTTTCCTTTTCCTTTTCCTTTTCCTTTTCCTTTTCCTTTTCCTTTTCCTTTTCCTTTTCCTTTTTCTTTTTTTTTCTTCCCAAGAGGCCCATGGGGAAATAAGGCTATTCATCTACTACTAAATTAAACAGCATTGTGCCTGGTTGTCCTGTCCAAAAGTCACGACCCAAACCTTCATTGCATGGGCAGCACAAGATTGAACACCCAGGCATGGCACTCATGCCTGTTTCAGAGCTCCAGTGCTCCTTAGCAGAAAGAAATGACACTCAGTGAGCTTTGAAGTGGAGGGGAAGTCATCACCAAGGGGTTATGTACTATGGGAGCCAGAGGACTGAACTCAGCTCCAGAGTCCCCTGCCAGTCTCCAGCCTCATGTGGCTATGAAGTCCTTTGTGATGTTAATTTGTTCCTCCCATGGAGACCCGTGGAGGCAGATGGATTATTTGTCTTCTCTGCATTGACTTAAGCTCTCTATGGAAGCCCCAAGTCTGGAAGCCTCACTGCATCTCCTCAGGCATGGCAGAGTGCCATCAGCTTGTGGGCCATGTCACACTTGACAACACAGGCATGAGTCTAACACTCGACCTCCTGAGAGAGGTACCCTGCAGGTTCACATGCACACACACAACAGCTTAGGCACACACACACAGCTCACAGACACAGTCAGGCACAGGCACCTCCACAGAGCCATGCAGCTTCCAGCTCAGTGCTGCCTTGCATCTCCTGCTCACCCCCAGGGCTTGGGCTGGTGCTGCCTGGTCGAAGCCTTATTCGCTCAGCCACAGAGCTCTTTGCTCAGGCATGTGGCAGAGAGCAGAGCTGGGCTGGGGTGGTGGGTTGGGAGATTAGACCACTCTGACATAGTCAGGAGGGATGTTGGCACAGGAGAGAGAGTCTAGAGGCACACCACAGCCTTGGGTGCCAGGCGTCCCAGGATGGCTGTGGCTGGAACTCTTGAGTCCTTGCCCTTGCTGGGCTACACCACAGGTGCCCCTGCCCTCTGTGCCATGTACAGGCAGACGTGCAGCTGTGTGCACTGAAAGGCAAGAAAATACAGCATCCATCTTCCATACTGCCAAGCAGGGAGGGAATGCTGTGTGCTTGCTGCAGGTCCAAAGCTCATCACAGCAGTACTGCTCCCTTTTAGAGTCGCTCTTCATTACACAGAAGTTCCTCTTCTCCTCTTGAAATTCCTTTCTCTGGTGGATGTGTGGCTACAGAGGATCCAGGATTTGCTGGTGCTGCTGTTGGGGGAATATCAGCCTGGGGTGATTTTTCTGATAAGAGGTTTCATCTCCTTCCTTTGCCTTACTGCTTGTGGGGATAACCACATGGTGTCTTGTGGCCACTGCTGACACCAAGATCAGGAACATGTATTGCTCTGAGTAGGATTTCTGGGGCACAGAGAGGACTTTTGGGCAGCTGGAGTATCTCTATAAATGTCTGTCCCTAATCTATACCACAGGCAACATCAAGCTAGAATACACTAGACCCAACGAAACAAGTCAAGGAATGCATCTTCTCACCACTTCTTGGGGCTGCACACTGTTTTTAACCCACATCTCTCCTTCCAAACCCCCACCATTTCCCTGCTGGCAGGGCTCCTTTGCAATGGAAATCAGCTTCCCACTGAAACAGCCCCATGGCTGCTGTGCTTGGGCCAGCAGAGGCTGAGGGCTGATGTCTGAGGAGACACCCATGGAGAAGAGTGATTTGTTTTCTCAAGAGATGGCTCTAGCCTGGGCAGAGGTAAAGGGGAAGAGAAAGAGATTTTTTTTCTTTGACTTGCGGCTGATCTATGACCTCCTTTGATTTTTGAGTACAACCTACCACACTGGAGCTGTGTGCTCTCAGTTACTGTGGGAGGAGGAACTTTGCAAAGGAGCAGGTTGTGTGCACATGTTGGCTCCAGATGCCCTTCATGCTTCCTCCCTATCTTCTCAAAGAGCATTTCTGGCCCATCTCAGTGCCCAGCTCTGCTGTTCTACCCTGCCACCAAGACCACCTGTGGGCTCCCTGTTTGCTCCTGTTCCCTTTTGCTCCTCTTTGGCCTTTTTTTTTTTCTTTTTTTATTTTTTTCCCCCAGCCATCAGGCGGAGAGAGCCTTGGCACTGCCCAACCCTCTCTTTTTTTTTTTTTCCTCCCCCAGCTTCCCCTCTCCTCTCCCCCTTCAACACAGCGAGAACCGTCGGGAGTTGATGTTCATCTTGGTGACCCCGATGAGCTTGAGCGGCGTGGAGAGGCTGAAGGAGCTCAGGAGGGGGAAGTCACAGAAGAGGTCTGCGAGCTCGTCCCTCTCCTCCAGCTCATAGGTGGCGTCGTTGAGCATGCGCTGGTGCAGGTGGCAGGTCTGCTCGATCTTCAGCTTGTTGATGTCGCCGCGGAGCCGCATGAGCTGCCTCGCCAGCTGCTGGTCCTGCAGGCGCATTTCTGCCTGAAACACAAGGCGGAGGGTGGGGGCAGAGGAGGCTGTCAGCAAGGGCGCAGGCAGCTGCTCGCCATGCTGCGCCCTGCCCCTTGGGAACGCCGCGCGGAGAGGTTGCCCTACGGCAAAGGATTGTGGAGTCGCAGAAGGGTTTGAGTTGGAAGGGACGGTTGAAGGTCATCTAGTCCAAGCCCCCTGCACTGAGCAGGGATGTAGAATCATAGAACTGGTAGGGTTGGAAGGGACCTCAAGGATCACCTAGTTCCAACCCCCTTGCCACGGGCAGGGACACCTCACACTAGAGCAGGTTGCTCACAGCCACATCCAGCCTGGCTGCAAAACCCTCCAGGGATGAGGCTTCTATCACCTCCCTGGGCAACCTGTTCCAGTGTCTCACCAACCTCATGAGGAAGAATTTCTTCCTAACCTCTTCAACTAGAGCTGGTTACTCAGAGCCCCACCCAACCTGATCCCCAATGTTTCCAGGGCTGGGACTTCCACCACCTCTCTGGGCAACTTGGGCCAGGGTCTCACCACTCTCAGCATAAAAAAAATTCTTCCTTCTATCTAGTCTGCATCTCCCCTCTCTGAGTTTAAAACCATCACCCCTTGTCCTGTCAGAGCAGACCCTGTTAAAAGAATTGTCCCCATCTTTCTTATAAGCTTCTTTAAGTACCAAAAGGCCACAATAAGGTCTCCCAAGGGCCTTCTCTTCTCCAAGCTGAACAACCACAAGCTTCTCAGCCTGTCCTGACAGCAGATGTGTTGTGTATGGGACCACTCCAACAGGTCCATGTCTTTCCTGTGCCTGAGACTCCAGAGCTGGGCACAGCAGAGCAGCTGGGGTCTCACCACAGCAGAGCAGAACAAAGGGGCAGAATCCCCTCCCTTGACATAAGGAGAAACTCTTTCAATGGGAGGGTGACAGAGCACTGGAACAGGCTGCCCAGAGAGGTTGTGGAGTCTGCTCTGGAGACTTTCAAAACCCACCTGGATGCATTCCTGTGTGACCTGCTCTAGGTGATCCTGCCCTGGCAGAGGGAATTGGACTAGGATGGCCTTTTGAGGTCCCTTCCAACCCCTAACACTCTGTGATTCTGTGCTTCTGTGACCTGCTTGGTCACACTGCTTTGGATGCTGCCCAGGAGACAGTTGGCATTTTAGGCTGCAAGTGCACGTTGTCAGGTCCTGTCCAGCTTTTCATCCACCATTACCCCCAAGTCCTTCTCTGCAGGGCTGCTCTCAATAGAAACAGCAAAGGAGTCAGGGATCTTCCAAGCCAGCACTGCACCCCAGTCAAACACCAGGTCAGGATGGTGAATTTTGAAATGTTCAGGAAGTCTGTGCCTGCTCAGATTTTCAGGACCACCAGTAAAATGGAATGAATGCCAGTCATGCCAAGGCTGTTCACTTGGCTACCCATCAGTGCAGGCTTCAGAGCCTCCATCTCGACCTTTAGCAAAGACCAAATTAATTGTTCTCACAAGTGATCAGCCACAGTGAGAAGGAGCAATTAGAGGTGGAAAGGATCAATTAAAAAAACCCAAGAGAGCCAATCCCCAAATACTTGGCATGAGCTTTCAGTCTGCATGAACCAGAGCTGGTTCACAGCAGCCAGCAACAGCAGGCTCCACATCCCCCACAGCTGACCTCACTGATCTGAAGTGGCTCTTGGGATGGGACCTCCATGGTTTCCCACAGGAGAGAGAACAACTATCCTACAGCCTAATGAACTAAGTGTTTCAGAGGGTTTTTTTTGGTTGGTTTTTTTTTTTTTCTGCCCCTGGCACCTTACTTTGGAAAGTGGAAGATCCAGAACTGATGAAATAAAAAAAAGCTTTTATAGTTTTATGTATTTATTTTTAAATTCCAACTCATTATCAAGCAGAAAATTTATAGCCACAGGATACTGGGGGTGGTGAAGGAAGGAGGTGAACACTTGTTCCAAGAATCAGCTTTTGACTGGAGAAAAGAAGCAGGCAGAGGTAGAAGAGCAGCTGCTGACAAGACAATCCCCGCTTCTCACCCTGCTTCCCCCCTCACAGACAAGCAGCAAACCATAAAAGCTCCAAAGAAAAGAAGGTGATGGGGGGAAGCTGAACCTTGTGACTTAAATCTATCTCCAAGTGCTGGGTACAAGAAGGGAGCAAAACTGGAAAGTGGTCTGAGGGCAGTTAAATCTGAACCATGTTGGTTGGAAGAGACCTTTAAGATCGTCATCAAGTCCAGCCATTAACCTTTCCTTCTCCAGACAGTGCCTCCAAGGAGATTGGGATTGCTCCACTCCCACAGCAAGGTGAAGCAGCCACCTTAGGAGGCTGAAGGACTTTTGGAGAGAAGCCTGACCCTGCTCCAGCTGCTTTCTGCAGTTATCAGGAAGCCCTTTGCCATGCTGTGCTCAGGTGCTAAGCCAGGAGCTGACATGAGTAGAATGAAAGTTAACCCAAGCCAAGCAAGGCTTTTCTCACTCCTGCACCATGGAGGCACCCTGGAGGACCTTGCCTGGTGCTCCCAGCCAGCAGCTGGGCTCCAGCTTGGTTCCCTGGAGAGAATTAAGTCAGCTTTGTAGAAATCTCAGAGTGAATCTCAATCTCTCTCTCATGAAACCCCTCTTGATATGTTGGCAGGGTTGTTGTGGCCACTTCCATTCTTCAGCCCCCCCAGCCCTCCACTGTTTCCCTGCAGACCTTGTGGCCTGTGCCCTCAGCAGAGCAATGCCACTCAGCAGGTTTTGCTTGCCTCATGCAAGCTGCAGTGGGAGAAAGTTCATTTTGTTGCTATTTTTCCCTGTTCCACGATGAAGGCTGTGAGCTGATGTTTTATCAGGAAGGTGCTGGTGGGCATTACTGAACTGACCCTTGGACATTCTTTCCTCTCACTTTATCAAGCTGCATAAGCAATGCCAACAAATGCTTTCGTTAAATGCTTTGAGGAACCTGGGATAAAATCCCCAACACCAAAAGAGGCTTTAAAAATGAGTTATGAGAGGGATGTGAGCTGGAGATTGCTATTTTTCCTTGTGGGCCAGCTGTCCACTTTTGGGCTGATTTTTGCTAGAGCTGGGAATGCTGTACCTAGAAGAAAGCCCACAAAGCTTGGTAGCAGCTCAGAGGGCTTACACTTGGGCTTAGACAGGAGAAGAGCACATATTTTCTCAGAGCTGCAGTTAGGTCTCTGCTATGTGAGATCCACCCCATGAAACTCCTTCTTGCTCCCAAACAGGGTGGCTGCACCCAGACTGCCCCTTGGCTGTGACCCTGCTATGTGGTAACTCCTAAACTCTGCCCCAGTTCTAGCAATGCAGCAGCAGAGGTGATCCCATTCTGGTGCCTGTTTCCAGGTCCTTTCCCTGCTTTAAATACAAACACAGGCAAATCCTTCCTGGATCTGCTGCACAGGGGAGGACTCCCAAAGCAGGCAAGTCTCCATCACCATATCTGTGCTCAACTCTTATCTTCCTCTCCACCTCTCAACCACCACAGAGCAACCTGCAATGAGGCTCATGTCAACACTGTTTGGGTGCTGGATCATTGTGAGAATCTCACTTAAGGACTTCTTCAGCCATTATCTGCACCCCAGACAGAGATAATAGGACTTAATACCTAACAACAAATATCTGACCAACATGGTTCATGATTTCCTGGGAGAGAGCATCAGACTTTTGTGTCCCTGGTCAAGAGTCTTTCCTGTATTCTGGCTCTGACATCTCAGGTTTCATAAAACCATAGGTCCTTAGGTCCAACCATTAATTCAGCACTGCCAGGTCACCACTCAACCATGTCCCTCAACACAACATCTACACAGCTTTTAAATACCTCTAAGGATGGGGACTCCATCAGTGTTTCAGGGCTTGACAACCCTTCTGGGGCAGAATTTTTTCCTAATATTCAGCTTAAACTTCCCCTAGTGCAACTTGAAGCCATTTCCTCCTGTCTTATTGCTTGCTGCTTGGGACACCAGACTGAGCCCCACCTTGCTCCAACTTCCTTTCAGGTTGTTGTAGAGAATGAGGTGGTCTCCTCTGCCTTCTTTTCTCCAGGCTAAACAACCCCAGTTCCCTCAGCTGCTCCTCACAAGACTGATGCTGCAGACCCCTCAAGAGGTTCATTGCCCTTCTTTTGTGCCTTTCAACATGCCAAACATTGGTGAGTTTGAGATGGAAAGTGTTTTTTTCTACTGGAACAAAGTAAGAACTCTCCAAAGATGTCCCAGATCACAGCAGAGTTTTGTGCTTTAGCCACATTTAGGAGGAAGAGGACTTTGAAAGCTTGATTTTAGAACTTGTAAAATGTGAAAACTTTCAAAACTAAAGAGGAAAATAACAGTCTGACCACTTCAGTCCTTGGGTCTGTCACCATACCATGGGTGTTGGTGGCTTTACTTTCATCACTGATGAAGAACAGCCACACTTGACAGCCCAAAGGCAAACAGGAGGGCAAAGGAAAGGCAGGAGGAGCTGAGGAGGGAAGTGCTCCAGCCCTGGGGTGGTTCAGCACATGCTGAGTGCTGCAATTTGCTCCTACACCTACAGAGAGCCTCTCAGCACAAAAACAAGAGCAGGAGTTTGCCTGTCTAAATAAATCATCTTCTCGGGGCCAGGCTCTCAGCAGGTCCCAGCTGACACCACTGTGGGCATATGTCAGTCCTACAAACCATGGCCAGCACTTCATCTGCAGAATCAGGTCCTGGAGCAGGTCATGTGGGGTGAAAGACCATGAACAGCAGGTGCACAGCAAGACCTTGGGTTTGTCTTTTTACTGCACTCCTGATTGTGAGGAGCCTGAACCTGAGCAGACTCTGCAGGCACAGAGAGAAATTCCTTCCAGCGTTGCATTTGGTGTGGCCTAAGAGAAATGCTTCAGATTTAACAGGTGACTTTAGTTTGAAGTTGGACACTCCTGGACTAGCAATTCATCAGGCAACTAAGCCATGCCATGGCCTGTTATGTACCAGCACAGGATCACAGGATGCTTTGGGTTGGAAGGCACCTTTAAAGAGCATCTTGTCTGACCTCCCTGCTGTGATCAGGGACATCTTCAACTAGATCAGGTTGCTCAGAGCCTTGTCCAACCTGATCTGCAATGTTTTCATGGATGGGGCTTCCACCACCTCTCTGGAGCAACTTGTATTTCACCACCCTCCATTGTAAAGAATTTCTTCCTTCTATCTATCAAAATCTTTTAGTTTGAGGCCATCACCCCTAATCCTGTCATAACAGGCCCTGCTAAAAAATCATCCTCATCTCTTTTATAGGCCCCCTTTTAAGTACTGAAAAGCTGCAATGATGTCTCCCTGGAGCCTTCTCTTCTCCAGGCTGAACAACAGTCGTGGCCAAGGGGAAGTTTGTGCATATCACTTTCCTGCCTCCACTGGTTTTGGCTGGGATAGATTTAATTCCAGAATTGGGTGGTCCTGTACAAATTGCCTGTTGGGAAGAGTCCCCAGCATGTGCAAACTCCTGAAGCTCTGTTTGGCAGGGTGCTTGCTCTCTGCTACATGCCAAGACCATGTTGGGGCCACACTATTGAAATCACCCAGCCTAAACCTGCTGGTAGCTGGTTGCACAGTGTGGGTGATGGAGCTGCACACCCTGCATTGTTAAACACAGCCTGGTTTGCTTCTTTCCTGGATAAAAACCTCCACATGTACCAGCTTTGGCCCTTTTCTTGGAGATAGATGAATCCTACCCACCCTAAACTGTCTGATGAAGGACTGTGTAGAGTGGGGGTGAATTCACCCTGCAGCAGAGGACAGCGTGGCTGAGGCAGGTTTCAAGCCAGTTATGACAACTGGATTATTTTTGGCTGATCTTCAGAAAGCTGCCTGGGACACTCAGCACCTCCTCAGGGCACAGCTGGGTTGTGTGGCCCTCCCATGTCTGTGGCCTCTGACATTAAATCAGAGCAGAGAGGTTGACTGCTTGCTTAGAGTGACCTCATTTCAGGTGTGGGGTGCTGCTGTCCTGCCTGGCTACCCCGAGCAGGATGCTGCTGCCCCTTCTGGCCTTGGCTCCTGCCTTAAGTGAATATCACAGAGTCACAGAATGGTAGGGTTTGGAAGGGACCTCCTGAGATCCTCTAGTCTAATCCCCCTGCCAAAGAAGGTTCATCTATATCAGGTCACACAGCGTCCCAGGTGGGTTTCTAATCTCTCCAGAGGAGGAGACTCCACAACCTGTCTGAACAGCCAGGTCTAGGGCTCTGGCACCCTCAGAGGAAAGAGGTTTTTCTTTATGTTTAGATTGAACCTCCTGTGTTCCAGCTTCTGCCCATTGTCCCCTGTCCTGTCATTGGGTACCACTGAAATGAGTCTGGTTCCATCCTCTTGGCACCTGCCCTTTAGATATGGATCAGCACTGATAGGATTCTTTCTCATTCTTCTCTTCTTCAGGCTAAACAGATCCAGGTGTCTCTGCCTCTCCTTGTCAGAGAGATGTTCCAGACCCCTCATCATCTCTGTAGGTCTCCATTAGACTCTCCAGTTGTTCCCTGTCCCTCTTGAACTGTGGAGCCCAGAACTAGGCAAAATACTCCAGATGTGGCCTCACCAGATCAGAGGAGAGGCAGGGGGAGAACCTCCCTTTAACTGCTGGCCACCCTCTTCTTAATGCACCCCAGGAGACCATTGGCATTGCTGGCTGATGGTGAACTTCTCACCCACCAGAGCTCCAAGGTCTTTCTCCACAGAGCTGGAGACCTGCAAAAATGCACAATCTGAGACATAACTGCTGTGGAACCTTCCTGATTGCTTTACTCTCACAACAGGGGCATAAACAAGGGGAAAAAAAAAATCCTGGCTGTGTTGAGCTATGTGGAAGCTTGTTAATTTATTTGAAAAGGAACCTGAATTTCACTCTTGAAATGTAATGTGAAATGCAGCTTTTTGTTCCAGCATCCTGGGATGAGATGGCCTCACTGTGGTCTTGCTGTTTTCTGGCAGCTCTTACCCAACAACGGTGCTTCCAACGTAGCTGTTTGGCTGTGGTCAGTCAAATACATGCCCTCTCTTCTGGGGAAATGGTTCTAAATTACATGAGTCCTGTCCAGATCCAGCAGTATAATTAAGAGGCAGGAAAATGTAAAGTTGAGGAGCAATTATGGTTTGCTTTGTCCTTTTTTTCTTCTCTAATTTAAACTTCTAGTCTTCGTCAGAGGGTGGTTTATAAAACACACCCCTGTTGAAAGGGTAGAATTGGACTCTGAGACAGTTTAATCTTCCATCATGGGATGAAATTGAAAGATCAAACCAAATCTTTCCAAATCCAGGGCTTTGAGAAGGAGAATCTGCTGCTTTGGGCATCCGGAGCTTTGGGGTTTACGTCAAGGACACTGTGAATTTGAGACTGCATCACAGATTTAGATCTCAGATCTGGAGCTGAAATTCTCCAGAGTGCTGAGAGATTTTAGATCAGCTCACAACTCTTCCCAATAGTCCTGGATTCTTGAAGGCACTGCACCTACCTTCTGAAAGCCATAGTCTTGAGAAACAGCTCAACCACCACAGCTGTGACACCCAGAGTCACCTCCCTAAACAGCTTCTCTAGAGAGCAATTGAGCTGAGCTTGTACACCAAGAGCAGCCAAAAGCTGACAAATAAATATTGCCTGAGGTTGCAGAGAATGTTTTAAAACTATTGTTCACTGTTGTTCATGAGAAGTTTCCTCAAAGACTTCCTGAGTGCTTATCAAGGGCAAAGCATTTGCAAGAGGAATATTTTCTCAAGTGGGTCTGAGCCACCTGACCTGTCCCTGCTCATTGCAGAGGAGTTGGGCTAGATGACTTTTAAAGGCCCCTTCCAACCCAAACCACCCTGTGGTTGTATGATTCTATTATATGAACCACAAGTGATATCCCAGCCCCCTGGGACCCTGTTGCAAATATTGCTGCTACCAACAGAGTTGCAAATGCTGATGGGACTCACAGCCACAGGAAGCAAACCACCTGCCAGGAGTTGTTGCCAGTCATGTAGGTCAAATAACAAAGATTTTCCATTCCAGTTAGGAGAAAGGATCACTGGGAAACATGGTCATGGTGTCTACTTGCTACTACACTTATCACAGGTTCACAGGATGTTAGGGGTTGGAAGGGATCTCAGGAGACCATCAGGTCCAACCCCCCTGCCAGAGCAGGACCAGAGAATCCAGCACAGGTCTCACAGGAATGCATCCAATGGGTCTTGAAAGTCTCCAGAGAAGGAGACTCCACAACCTCTCTGGGCAGCCTGTTCCAGTGCTCTGTGACCCTCACACTGAAGAAGTTCCTCCTCATGTTGAGGTGGAATCTCCTGTGCTGGAGTTTATATCCATTGCCCCTTGTCCTATCACAGGGTGCAACAGAGCAGAGCCTGACCCCTGCCTCTTGACCCCCAGCCCTGAGATATTTATGAACATTTATTAAATCCCCTCTCAGTCTTTTCCAGACTAATCAGCCCCAGGTCTCTCAGCCTCTCCTCACAGCCCCTTCATCATCCTGGTAGCTCTCTGCTAGACTCTCTCCAGCAGATACCTGTCCCTCTTGAACTGGGGAGCCCAAAACTGGATTCAATATTCCAGGGGTGGCCTCACCAAGGCAGAGTAGTTATGAAGAACACTTGGAATCATCCTCCACTCCTGACAACAGCTGTCCTGATCAGTCATGCCCATCATGTTGACCTCATGTGAGCTACAAAAAGATGTGGTGTACCCACACTTCCTCAAGGGAATTATCCCCAGGATGTGCTGACTCCCGAGCTGGCTAAGAGCTCCTCGGGTCAGCTCAAGCTAGCCCAGGCCAAATTTATGCCAAAGCCCACAACAGCAAAACACCATCTGAAAGGTGAGTTTCCAACAACCCCTGCCCTGGCTCTGCACTTTTTCCTGGTATGGATGTAGCTTTTTATCATAGAATCAGAGAATGGGTTGGAAGGAACATTTAAAACTCCTCTGGTCCAACTCCATTGTGTTGAGCAGGGACATCTTCAACTAGATCAGGTTGCTCCTTCCAACCTAACCTGGAATGCTTCCAGCCATGGGCAGCTACCACCTCTCTGGGCAACCTGGGCCAGTGTCTCACCACTCTCATCATAAAAAAGTTCTTCCTTCTATCTATCACAGAGCCACAGAATGGCTTAGGTAGGAAGGCACCTCAGAGATGGTCTACTCCAACCCCCCTGCCATGGGCAGGGACACCTCTTAACAAGACTTGGTTGCCCACCAAGTCTCCTCCAGGGAGGAGGCATCCACAACCACTCTGGGCAACCTATTCCAGAATCTCACCACCCTTCTACTGAAGAATTTCTTCCTAAAATCCAGTTTAAACCTACTCTGAATCTCCCCTCTTTTAGCTCCAAACCATCACCCCTCGTCCTGTCACAACAGGGCCTGCTAAAAATGTCTGTCCCAGTCTGTCTTTTAAGAACTGGAAGGCTGCAGTAAGATCTCCCCAGAGACTTCTCTTCTCCAGGTTTCGTGTCTTGTCTTCCTCTCTGTCAAGCTACCACTTCAGAGCTACCAAAAATAAACACACCTGCAAGATAGGTGCCCAAGGCTGGGATAAGAGGATGACAGAAATGTGAGCTGGCTTCTACTGAAGCAGGAGCCAAGAGGTGATAAGCCAAGATGGATGAGGAGGGATCTGCATTGTGCACAGAGCAGAAAAAAAAAGGAATATTGCATGGTCAGAACAAGGGGTTTCCACAAGAGTTTGAAGTACTTGGTGTCACCATGGAGCAATGACTTGGGGGAGAGAGGTTACCACAAGAGCTCATAGAGAATTTTGAGTTAAAACCAACCAAACAAAAGAAGACCAAAGCAGAAGGGCAAATTAGGCAGAGACTTGGAGGTTAGATCCACTAGTCACTGTTAAACAAAGTGGGCAGCATTGAATCTCCCACTGAGGGAGTTCCTAAACCACCAACAACCACAAAGGCAGATTCAGGAGATGGATCTTCCTTCCTACAGCCCTGATGGAGCTCTGATCCCCATCAGACACGGGTTGTTGTGCCCATGCTGGATTCATACCTGCTCTATTCATCTGAGTGCCGAGATATAATTAAAGAAGGAGGGAAGAGGGACAAGTGGCTAAAAGATTCTAACCATTGCAGTGCCTTTAAGTAGCTGAGTGTGTCCAGAGAAGATCAACAGAGGTGGTGTAGGGTCTGCAGAACAGGTCTTAAGAGGAGCTGCTGAAACAACTGGGGTTATTTAGCCTGGAGAAAAGGAGGTTTAGGGGAGATCTTCTCACTCTCTACAACTACCTGGAAGGAGTTTGGAGCAAGGTGGAGGCTGGTCTCTTCTCCCAAGGAATAAGTGATAGGACAGGAGGAAATGACCTCAGGTTGTGCCAGAGGAGGTTTGGATTGAATATTAGGAAAAAATTCTTTCCAGACACTGAAAGCCACAGAAAAACACAATGACTGATTGTTGCCTTTTCACCTAGGGCTGAAGGCAGGTAGGAACAAGGAATTGCTTGTTTCCTCAGTTTTAATTTTCTTTGTTTTAATCCCCCCTGTTGCAGAAGTTTACTACTATCAGGGACAGGAAACCTCTTACCAGTTCCTTCCTGAGCCATGTCAAAGCTTCGTCGATGCTCTCAAAGCCACCTATTCTGCCTGAGGTAAGAGTTGTCTTGTCCTGGGTAGGACTCCCATTGAGATGCAGCTGGACCTTCCTCAAGGAGACAGTCTCCTCCATGGCCTTTTTGGCCTCAGTCACCTCCTCCTCTCCTGATGGCTGGGGGCTCTTCCATGCCTGCTCCTCCAGCTTTGCCTTCCACTCCAAGTAGGATGGGCGTCTGGTCTCCAGCCTCAGTTTCTCTGTCAATGCCTTGAGGCTCCTCAGGTGGTCATCAGGAGGAACAGCACCTCCAGAGCCAATATCTGCATTGTCTGGAACCTCTTCTATTTGGATTTTGGGTAGAGACATTCTCCCTGGGAGGTGACTAGCATAGGAGTGTGCTGCAAACTGCTAGCGATGGAGGTGGAAAACCCTCGAGGCTGGATCAGCTCTGGCAGCTTGGCAAAGGCAGCCCCTCAGAGAACAGCTGTGGTGATGGTGGTGGCTCCTGCTTAGACACTGCACCAGCCCTGGACAAACACCTAGGAGAAAAGCAGAAGGTTGGTTTCCAGTTTGAGAAGGAAAAGGGAGTGAGAAGGGGGAAACAGTGGAGGGATTGAGGGCTTTGGGAGAGGCAGAGTACAAGGTGCTCCTGGGGTGTGTTACTTAGCCTCAGCTATCTGTCTGCTTTTGGGACAGGAACAGACAGGTTCTGGCTTTTAAGGAAGCTCTGATTACCTGCATCTCCAGTTTTAACTCAAGGGGCCATGAAAGGGTTGCCAAGGATGCCAGGACTTGCTCACAGACCCCTCTGGGGCTGTATCACACAACCTGAGGTCCTCTGGAGACAGCAGTGGTTTCTGCTGGGGGTCAGGGTATCTTTCTATGCTTTTTTTTTTTTTTTTTTCCCTGATGTCCTGACAGCATCGTGGAATCATAGAATGTTTTGGGTTGGAAGGGACCTTTAAGGGCCACTGACTCCTATCCCTACGGGCCAGGCTTCCACTTGGGCAAAACAGGACTAGGTGAAGTAGGAGAGGCCAAATATCTCCAAGGAGTTTGAGCTGAGAAAAATGACTTCTTCATCACCATCCCCCACTCCCACCATCCCTCACCACCCTCCCAGTTTTACAGATTGATATTTGGGTCTAGGTTTGCTAAAGATGCCAATCTGCTGCTGAAAGATTCAGGTCTCTCCTGTCCAGCAGGCTCCCGGCAGGACCATGGTCCTCAATCAAGTGTGGAAGTTGCTGGGGTGCCAGCATGGTTTGGGTGCAGATGCCTGTGATGAGACATGGGAGATCTGGACTTGTGGTTTCCATCCCTGGCCATATCCACTTTTCCCACTGGGAATGGTCCCAATGATTCCTTTGAAAACGTGATGCTGGAGGACTAACAGAGAGAAGCCAGGAGCTTCCTCCCATCTTTTTCTTCTGCCACTGCATGTGTGCTCAGGGAAGCTGTGCCCCATCTGGTCTACTAAACCATGGGACCTCAGGGGACAGAGGATTCAAAGAACTCTGCAAGAGTTAAGCTCAGGCAGTTTTTGTCTTGGTTTGCCTGCAGGATCAGATAAGAGACTTTCTCAAGGTCGTATGCTCCTCTATGACTGAGCTAGGAATAGATCCAGAGCTCTCCTCTATACCTCCAACACAAAACACCTTTTTGCCTGCTTGGTAGCATGCCCAGCCAGGATGTAAGCAGCTTCCTAGCTGGATGCACTAAAGCAGAGCAATAGGAGTTACTCAGCCATTCTTTCCCCTGCTGTTTGTGCCCACAAAGACGTGTGTAACTCTGAAATCCAGACCATAATTATGCCTCTGAAACCTTTTCAGTAAAGAAGATTCAGTTCAAAATAAACACCAAGAGAGAGTCAGATTTATCCCCTAATTGTGTGCAGGCACATGAGCTGAACGAGGAGTTGATAACACAGAGGCAGACAGTCTGGGGGTGGAGAATTAGTCATGTTGTGGTCTTGTTCCTGCTCCTGTTTACCTTAATGAGAGTGTTACAGGGAGAGGGAGCAAACACAGACACTGGAGCAGGTTGAAAACCAACAGCTTTCATGTCTGGAGCAGCAGCAATTTTCCTTCTTCATCTGAGAAAAAGGTTGATGCAAGAGGACTGCCCTGTCACAGAGTCAGCTCCTGCACCACCTCTTGCACAGAGCTAAGGGCATGTTGATGAATTTCACTGGCCTCCAGCTCCAGCATGCCAAAATCAATAAAGGAAAACACTTAATGCCTTTAAGGACCTCACCTCTGAGTTTGTTTCTTTGCTGTTCA
Source organism: Indicator indicator (assembly GCF_027791375.1). Taxonomy (NCBI): domain Eukaryota; kingdom Metazoa; phylum Chordata; class Aves; order Piciformes; family Indicatoridae; genus Indicator; species Indicator indicator. The sequence goes on from NC_072018.1 coordinate 31,956,607, forward strand.
TTGATGTGGTGATTGCCAAGAACAGCAGCCCAATAGAGCTTGCTGCAGCTCTGCACTGGGCTACTAGGTTTCATAGAATGTTTTAGGTTGGAAGGGACCTTTAAAGGGCATCTAGTCCAACCACCCTGCAGTCAGCAGGGTCACCTTCATCTAGACCAGCTTAGTAACCCCTAGCAAAGACAATGTCTTCTTGTAAGGCTGACTTCTGTGAAGGCCACATCTACAAAGCAGAGCTCCCCCTCAAACTCTCATGTCTTCAGCATCCTCAGGGTGGAAAAGGCCTTGGCTATCTGAGTCCTGGGTTAGCTTTTACAACATTGGACTCAAAGTTTGGAGCATCCCCTTTTTCACCACCCCACTGCCATCGCCCCCTCCCCATCACCACTGCCCAGCAGCAGTGGAGAGATTTGATTTTGCTGCCTGAAAACAGCAGGGATCCAACCCATCCTTCACCTCAACCCAGAGGAAACATGAAGCCTCTCATTAACTCTGTGGGGACACCTCCTAAATAGGCATGCCAGTTCCCCAGCCTGTTCCAATGGAAGAATGATAGAAAGGAGCCAGCTTTAATTTCCTATCAATATCTTGGACTTGGATCAAAGACCTGCTGCAGAGAAAAAGAGATCTGAAAATGGTAAGCGTGTGAAAATATTTGCTGCCTGAGAGCTACCCAATTCCCAGGAACAAACCTGGCCTCTGCCTCAAACCAACAGATGTTTCCCTGCCTCAGGCTCAATTTACCCCTAGGCTGGTCCTTCACAAGGGAGTTTAAGTGATTAACCCTTGATTTGTCTTCATTATCATCACACTTACCAGGCTCAGGGCGTTCATGTCTAATTAAGAGTAACAGGAGTTCACCCAAGAATGGGGTGAGGGTCTGCTCTCACCTCACCAAGACCTTTGTGCAGGGGTTTCCCCTTTCCCTTGTGGGAATCCTATCAATCCTGAAGGCACTGAGCACACATCAGGTCACTGAGAAAATGAAAAAGCCTTTAACTTCTTTCTTGGGTTAGGTTTCCATCAGGGGTCAGCTTCACTGACCTGCCCAGCAAGCTGTAATGCAAAGGGATTAAGGGAAGAAGCACACGACCAGCATGGGGAAATAACAGGACTGTCAGATGGATCCTATGGCATCCCAGCCTGTATCAGGAATAGTGTGGCCAGCAGGAGCAGGGAATTCATTCTGCCCCTGTACACAGCACTGGTTAGGTCATACCTTGAGTACTGTGTCCAGTTCTGGGCTCCTCAATTCAAGAAAGATGTTGAGTTGCTAGAAGGTGTCCAGAGAAGGGCAACAAAGCTGGGGAGGGGGCTGGAGCTCCTATGAGGAGAGGCTGAGGGAGCTGGGGGTGTTTAGCCTGGAGAAGAGGAGGCTCAGGGGAGACTTCATTGCTGTCTACAACTACCTGAAGGGAGGTTGTAGCCAGGTGGGGGTTGGGCTCTTCTCCCAGGCAACCAGCACCAGAACAAGAGGACACAGTCTCAAGCTGTGCCAGGCAGGTTTAGGCTGGATGTTAGGAAGAAATTCTTCACAGAAAGAGTGATTTGCCATTGGAATGGGCTGCCCAGGGAGGTGGTGGAGTCACTGTCCCTGGAAGTGTTTGAAATAAGAGGAGGAACTTAGTGTCATGGTTTAGTTGATTAGATGGTGTTGGGTGATAGATTGGACTTGATGATCTCAAAGATCTTTTCCAGCCTGGTTAATTCTGTGATTCTGTGATCCAGTGTGAAGTCCCTCAATGCCTGCATGCCCTGAAGCTTGGCTTTTGCACAGTTGCAGGTCAGCAGTGGATCATTTTTGTGGCCCTTGATTTTGTGGGACGTGGCTCCCTTGAGCGTTTGCTCCAAGGGCTTGCACAGGTGTCACTGTGTGGGTCAGACAAACACTCCTTGACCCACAAAAGGAAACCCTGGAGTAAACTGCACCTGCTAACATCAGCACCAAGCTCTGTAGGTCCAGGGGGTGAGGAGAGCCCTGAGCCTGAAAGGACAGGCTCAAGAATACTGAGGTGGGGTGAGAGGTAGGGGGATGGTGCCCAGTGTGCATTCCCTGTGCAAGGAGAGCTGTGCTTGCTTTGCTTCTCTTCTCAGCACAGGAAGGGATGAGGTGGGGATGGCAGAACTCCCTCGGAGGTCTGCAGCAGGTTGGCAGCAGGGCAGTGAGGAGGAGATGCCTGTGCAAAGGGGTTGCCATAGCAATGGAGTAAGAGAGGACTCTGGCTGCTTCATGGTGGTGGAGAGAGGCTCCTGAGCATCCTCTGGGCAGCACAGAGGCCTTGGGCAGTGGGTGAGGGAAGCAGAGGTCCATACAGGTCAGCACTGTAGCAACTTTGGAGCTGGTGGCCCCTTTTCAGAGTCTGTACATGAATCACTCCTTTCCCCCTGCTAAAATGTCCTCACTCAGGAGGGGAGATGTTGTGCTGTGTGGGCTTTGGTGAATCCAGGCTCTTCCTTACCATGGGGACCTCTGCCATGACCCTCCCCACCGTGCAGCATGGCTGCAGCATGCAGCTCTGCAGAAGGCTCCTGCAGAGAGGAGAGCAAATCATTCCCTCAGCTACCCCACCGACTCCCAATCAACCTCTCTCTGCAGCACCCAAAACCTGCCTCTCCAAAAAAATGACCTGATTTCCAAATACCTTTCTGGCCTGTCCCAAAGTGACCTTCAAGCTCCCTCCCCACAAAAGGAGAAGACATCAGAAGCCTGAAGATCTGTTCAACCCTGGAGCCAGGACTCCCTGCAGAACAGAACTCACAGAATCACAGAATGTTAGGGGCTGGAAGGGACCTCAAGAGATCATCCAGTCCAAACCCCCTGCCAGAGCAGGATCACCTATACCAGATCACTCAGAAACTCATCCAGGTCCCTGAGGAGGCTGGTGCTGTCATGGTCAGATACTTTCTGTCTGCTCAGAATGTTTGGGGCAGGATGGAAGGAGGTCTGCCCATGCAGGCTGGAGAGAGCTCATGGCAGAACCCTCAGTTAGTGCCTGCTGGATGTAGTGTCCATGGAGACACCCTGGTCACACTCATGTGGGCTGTGAGCTTGTCCCTTTTCCCAGAGGCAAGGTGATGACACTGAAGTGACCAAGCTGGCTGTGAGGAGCATGGTCACAAATCTACAGCACCTCACACTTTGGCTGTGCTGCATTCATGATTCAACAGTGTCCTGGCCTGTGTTAGAGACAGTGTGACCAGCCAGACCAAGGAAGTTATTGTCCCACTGTACTCAGCACTGGTGAGGCCACACGGATCAGTTTTGAGGCCCTCACTACAAGGAAGACATTGAGGTGCTGGAGCATGTCCAAAGAAGGCTAATAAAGATGGTGAAGGGTCTGGAGCACCAGTCCTATAGAAAGCAACTGGGGGAACTGGGCAGCTGGAGAAAAAGAGGCTCAGAGAAGACCTTATCACTCTTTACAATTGCCTGGAAAGAAGTTGCAGCTAGGTGAGGGTCAGTCTCTTCCCCCAGGTAACAAGCAATTGGACAAGAAGAAATGGCCTCAGGTTGCACCAGGGGAGGTTTAGGTTGGATATTAGAAGAAACTTCTCCACTGAAAGGGTTGCCAAACACTGGAAAAGGCTCCCCAGGGAGGGAGCCTGGTGGAATCACCATCCCTGAAGGTATTTAAAACATGCACAGATGTGGTGCTAAGGGACATGGTTTAGTACCAGACTTGGCAGAGTTGGATAATGATTGAACTTGAGGATCTTCAAGGCTTTTTTCCAACCAAAATGATTCTGATTCCACATCTGGTGACTCTACCTTCAAGTGTCCTTGCAGAGCTGCCCATGCTGGCTGTGTCCCTTTAGGCACACAGAGACCAGACTTCCAGCCTTATACATGACAAAAGCCCAGGGGGGAGACCACATTTCTGTCCCTGGGTTGATCCAGATTGCAGTGGGCTTGCAGGGGTTTGGTGGTCACAAAGCCACACCACACAGTGGGCTGAGATACGTGTGCAGCACTCATCTTAATGGATTCTGAGCTATTCCTCTCCTTTTACTGTCATGAAAAAAACAACCCACAAGACTTCCCAGACAAGCTGGAATGCTAAGGTCAGCAGTGGGGAAGCAGCCCCTCCTGCTGCTTTGGCCCTTCAGATGTGGACATGGCATTCATAGATACATGGGGGAAAGAGGGAAGAAGTGGAGCTTTCCACTCATGCGTGACCTGGAGCAGGGTGAGGGGTTGCCTTGGCACATCCTGCTGCCCAAATGACTTCCAGAAAGATCCTTAAACACTGCAATGAAGTGAGGAGAGGAGAGCAGCAGGGAGCTACAGAAAACCCATCAGCCTGACCAGAGGAGCAGAGCAAAGGGGAAGAAATAAGAGGGGCCCAGTTTGTACTCGTTGCCCTAAGGTACTTCTCCCTGGCTGGACTCCAGCATCACTGCTAGAGTCAGAACCCCTCTCAATGAATTAATCTGTACCTTCCTGTCTAGCTACATTTTATCCCTCCTGCATCCCCTGCACAAAGCCAAGCAGGCTCCTTGTGAAGAAGCAGGGCTAAGATTACTGCCTGCTTCAGATGGACCCTACCAGCTCCATTTTCAGCTCAGCTCAGCTCCCCTTGATCAGCAGATTTCCAGCTGTGTTTTGTGGAAATCCTGCAGGAAGATGGATATGGAGAGATATTTGGCATTCCTGCAAACCAGTCTTGCAGTAAGTGGGAAGCTGGACAGGGGTCAATGCTCTCAGCCCATCAGCCAAACCCAGGTATGATTATTTTTAGAGGGAAAGAGCTTAAGCATCAGCACAAAGGCAATGCTCTCTGATCACACTGCATCAACATAACATCATCACTCCATGGTGGTATTAGGTTCATGGTTGGACTCATGGTTGGACTCGTGGTTGGACCTTTTCCAGCCAAAACAATTCTATGATATGGTCCTGCTCTGGCAGCAGGGGTTGCACTCAAAGATCTCCAGAGGTCCCTTCCAACCCCTAACATTCTGTGATCCTGTGATGATTCTGTGATTTTATTCACCCTAGCCATCTTCTGGTAAGGATTGCTGAGGTGAAGGGAGCTATAAATTACAGGAAAGAATTGCTTCTCCATGCACTGCCCCAGGATCCTAATAGGTTTTGGGACCTAGTCTTAGAGGTGGCATGCCTAACCTGCCCCCAGAGATGCCTCCAAAGGACCTGTAGCTTGGCAGAGACAACTCCTTCCCTTATTTTCCCTGCTGGCAACCCACAGCTGCATTTCAGTGAGGAAAGAGCAGAGGAAGCAAACAGGGACCTCTGTGCCTGTGCAGCCAGGGTAATGTGAAGGGCTGGGACTCCCTGGGAATGAGCCAAGTCAGGCTGAGAAATGCTCCCTTCCCAGGAGACTAGCAGGGGGAGTTATTTTTCCCTAAACGCAGCATGGAAGACAGAAGGGTGTGTTTTCAGGGGGGAAAAAAAAAAATCCTCTTTCTGCTTTCCCGGGCTTCATTCTGCCCAGCACTGAGCTCACCTCCTGCAGAGACAAGCTTCAGGGCCAGCTCCTGTTCCAGACTCGAAGTTAAAGTGATCGGGGGAGCGAGGTCAGCCCCGCGGCGATCCCTTTAATCCCCTTTACACACTCCCTGTCCCATCCAATTAGCCACCGCGGCGGCTGCCCCGGCAATGATCACACAACCTCTGTCCTCAGACCTGCCTCCTCCCAGCCCTGAGCTGCACTCTGTTATTTAGTATTATTTACGGCGAGCTGCTTTAAAAAGCAGACCCTGACTCCCCTCCCCCGGAAAGGCTGATTATTAATTAATTTATTTTTTTTCTCTGCAGTGTTCTCCGCTACGTTTTCCATACACCTAATGGCTGCAGAGCTATTGCAAGCCTAGAGCCTGGGAGAAGGCAGATTCCTCCCATTCTGTTTTATTTTTTGTTTTGGTTTTTGCTTTTTTTTTCTTTGAAATACAGATCCCCTCATGAAGTGGTACCACTGCAATGGGCATTCAAAAGCAGAGGAGACCTAAGATGCAAATAGCAGCGACAGCCCCAGCATGCTGAAATGATGGCTGGCAGAGAAAAAATCCACAGCAGCCAAAACAGGCTTGTTCCCACTGGAAAGTGGGGAGTCCAGGGGATGAGCAGACAAAGCCAAAGGCAACAGCTGGACCTAGCTTCTCACTGGAAACAAGGCACTTGGTTTTCATCCATTTTAACCCCCTTCCACTGAGGTTCCTGATGTAGAAGAGCTCTGCAGGACAGAGCAGTGCCAAATAACACAGGCAAGCATCAGAGGGAAATAGAGAGGGTTCTCCTTAGCTCTGTGTGGCTGCTCTTGGAGGGTGAGGTGTCTGTCTGCATGCACAGGGCAGGGTGCAGGCTGTAGGACGTGGTCAGCATGTGCAGGGCTGTGTGTGGCTCCAGGGGTGCTGGCTGGGAGGGCATGTGGGCTGCCACTAGAATTGTGGCAATTAGCCCCGAGCTGTTACAAGGGCTCTGAGGAAGTTCTGGGTGATTTTTTTGTTTTTCTATTACCCGCACCCCCCCCCCCCCCCCCTCCCCAGTGTTAACTTGAGCTGCAAGGGCCAGACCTGAGCAGGTGGGAACCTGCTCTGCTCAGCACATGAGTGCCTGCTTCAGAAATCAAAGGTAGCTACGCCCTGGGAGGCCACCACGCTTCATCCCATTATGTCTGCACTGCACAAGCTGGTAAACTGTCCCAGAGCTCTTGCAAATCTTGGGGAGGGGGCAGAGGGAGCAACAGGTAATCATCCCCAAACCTGGCCAGACTCTTCCCTCTTGTCCGGTGCTGAAAAATCCCCCTGAAGGTGGTGAGTACCCTGACGCCGCTCCCAGCCGAGGGCAAAATCCACAAGCCTCACTGTAAAGGAGGATTTGAACCCTGCCCTGATTTCCAGCCTGTCCCAAACAACGGGATATCTAGAAGGCAGGCAATTGTGGTCAGACAATGCAAGCCCCTGACCCCATCGTATCCCAGGTGGCACAGCAGACCCCAGCGCTGAACTTTACAGTGCATCGGGTCCCCCTTGCCCCAACCTCAGCGCTCCCTAGGGACCCGGTCCTTGCTTGCTACCCTCTCCCACAGAGCTAGAAAAGCCAGGGAGTCCCCTCTAGTACTGTGCATCTCTCAAACGGCTTCTATCCTGAAGGCAGGGATGTCCCCAGGGTGGGTACCCTCCCCTGTAGCTCCAGCAGAGCCAAGCCAGCGAGGGCAAGAAACTTACCGAGGACCGAGTCAGCGGGGAGATGGCACGGACATCTTGGCTCCCTCTTTCTGCCTTCTGTCTCCAACTTGGTATTTGCAGAGCAGTGGCACCAGTGCCTTCAGGAGACTGTCTCATCCTCCTCGCTTCAGAAATCTCTCTGTGTGCTGGTTGTTGGTTGTGCTTTATTTATTTATTTTTCTTTTAATTTAAGGGACTTTTTTTTCCCTTTTTTTTTTTTTTTTTTTTTTTTTTTTTTTTGTCCAGCGGTTGCGTCAGGCTTGTTGCCTGGAGACAGGCGAGCTATTCCAGTTTAAGCTTTTCAGTCCAGATTTCCTCTCTCTCTCTTTCATTCATACCATCAAGCCCTGAACCTACCTCCCACCAAGCAATAACCCTGGAGAGACCTGAAAGGGAGGAGCCGCACAGCCTGGGTCCTAAACATCCTCCGACTCCAGCACCCAAAGGAAGGAGGAGGGGGAGCGATGCCCTGGAACGGGTAGCAGGGATGAAGCGGTGCTGTCGAGGACAGGAACCCAAAAGCGTTTGGGCAAGGAATGCCCGAGGAGCTCCCAAAGGATCCTTCTTGACACGAACCGCGCTGCTGTCCCCGCGGCTCTTCCCGTTGCACACCACGGAAAGCTATAAGCCCTTCTCTAAGGAGCATGGACTCCTTCTGGCACTCAGGAGAGCTTTGGGATAACGTTTTCCAGACACCACGTCTTGCCCGAGGGTCAGCGTGTGTGTGGAGAGGAGTTTTGCAAGGCTGCATCAGCATCTCCGGGAACCCCGGGGGTGGGGATCTCTGGGCACCGCGGCTGCTATTCCCTTTCTGGCACTAGAAATCCACCTCTGGACAGAAACCAGCTCAGAAAGCAGACTTTGCCTGGATTTTGTACTGGGAAAGCGCCTGTTGCTCCCACGAATCCCCCAGTGGGGCTGGAAATCATTTCAACTGCTTCCAAGAAGGGACTGATAGAGGCATGTGCCCCAGCTGCTGGTTGACTTGGGGCCAGAAGCAAAGGCAGGGAACAGAGAGGATTTGGTTCCTTCACCAGGAGCTGAAAGTTAACCCCTAGAAGCCTGGGGACAGCTCTCAAAAGCATCCCATGCCTCTGTCCCCGTGTGCAGCTATTGCACATCTGGTGTCTCAGGTCCATTGGCTGTGCTTGTGAAGCTGGTGGTGAGAAGGGTTAAGTATTGGGCCGTGACACCTAACCATCCATGGCCTTTCCTACACTTAGCCTGTGTGAGAGAACCCCCCTCACAGCCTGAATTTTGTTCTCTCATCCTTCCCTTCTCCCACCTAAACCATCCCTCCCCTCTCCCCTACCAGCATCAAGGAGAGCTTTACAACCCTTTCCTGAATCCAACAAATCACATCACAGGGCTGGGATTTCCAGCCTCCCTTCAAATGCCAGGCAGAGTGAGGGTGCCCCAGGACCCACACCCCCAGTAATCTGAATGCTGTGTCTGTGCAGTGTGGAGCACAAGGGGAGTGGGTGCCTAGCAGGACACAGCAGTGCAGATTCAGTGAGTGAAGAGCAGCATCTTCACATTCCTGATGCAAATGCAGTTTTTAAAATTGCTCTTTTTGTTTTTGCTTTGCCAGCACCCTTCTTTGTCAGGTTTCAGAGATGTGCATGCAAAGTCAGTCTGGTGATCAGCTCTCACTCTGCTGCAGGCAGGCACCCAGTGGCTTGTACACACCCTTCCTAAGGCTGCTGATGATGGAGAGGATCTGGGGAGAGGGAAGAGCTCTCCCCTTCATGCTGAAATCATCTGACACATCTACAGCTGCATTGAAGCTTTTGGCAGGAAACAGGTTCTTCAACATAGAATCATTATAGACTGGTTTGGGTTGGAACTTTAAAAGTCATCTAGTCCACCCCCCCTGCAATAAGCAGGGACATCTTCAGCTAGAACAGGTTGCACAGAGGTCTGGCCAGCCTGACCTGGGATGTTTCCAGGGGTGGAACCTCTACCACCTCTCTGGACAACCTATTTCAGTGTCTTGTGATCCTCAGTGTAAAAAATGTCTTCTTTCCATCTAGTCTCCTGATTTAAAACCTTCACCCCTTGTCCTACCACAACAAGCCCTGATAAATAGACTGTCCTCATCTTTCTTATAAGCCCCCCAAAATATTCCTTGCACCATCTCATCAAAACAAAACTTAAAGCTGTGCCAGGGAACCAAATAGCATCAGAAAACAGACACAGGCACTGGAGCCTGGTGAAACACAGTCCCTGGTCTGGTTTTGATACAGGACAAGCAATTCTGGGACATGGCTGAGGAATGAGCAAGACCAGGGTCCCCTTCAGCCTGACAAGTTGGATTCAGTAACCCAGATCTGATAGCCAGAAGTGTTTAATTGCATGGACATGGCCAGCCAGGGTCAGTTCACCTCAGGGCCAGAGACTAGGTCTGGCATGGGTTAGTTTACTACCAGAGGTGTTGCTACCAAGGCTGGACATCTATCTCATCACAGTACCAGACCACACACTGTCACTCTCTCCTTCTTCTGTAAATGTTTATTTTTAATTTAGTTTTGTAATGGATTTCAAATGAGCTGCCATCAGACACCAGTGAAGGGCTGGAGCCAGGTCCCTCTGAAGTTTCTCCCTAGGTTTTGAATGTTTTTTTGGCCTGACTTTATTTCATTTCAGTTGTCTTTGCCCCAAAGACCTGTGGTGGGAAGCTGCTCAAGAGGAGTGACACTCACAGTGACAAAGCTCTACCCACAACCAACTGCAGCAGACAGCTGAGATGAGATGTGATGAGTCAAAAGGATCCTGTGCAACACAAACACTGTCTGCACCTATGGCTCAGATCTCCAAGAAAAGGATCTTTAAGAAAAAAGATCTGAGCCACAGGTGCAGACAGTGTTAACTGCTCAGATAAAGTGAGGCTTTTGTGTTGTACTCAGAGATACAGAAGCTGACAGTTCCTGGAGTTATATCCCACAGCATCCCTGGGCACATGACCTTATCCAGAGGACACCTGAATCCTTGGGAACACATGTATTGAAGCTTAGGTCCTTCCTGGGGTGCAGTTTTGCAAAGCCCAAGCTGGGAATTGCCTGCTGCAGTGGTAAATCACAGAATCACAGAATGTTAGGGGCTGGAAGGGACCTCAAAAGATCATCCAGTCCAACCCCCCTGCCAGAGCAGGAGCACCTAGAGCACATCACACAGGAACACATCCAGGCAGGTCTTGAATATCTCCAGAGAGGGAGACTCCACAACCCCCCTGGGCAGCCTGTTCCAGTCTTCTGTCATCCTCACAGTGAAAATTTTTTTCCTCATGTTTCCATGGAACTTCCTATGCCTTAACTTCCACCCACTGCCTCTTGTGCTGTCATTGGGCATCACCCAGCAGAGCCTGGCTCCATCCTCTTGGCACTCACCTTTCCATATTGATAAACATGAATGAGGTCACCCCTCAGGCTCCTCTTCTCCAAGCTGAAGAGTCCCAGCTCCCTCAGTGTCTCCTCGTAAGGGACTTATTCATCTTTGCAGCTCTCTGCTGGACTCTTTCAAGCAGTTCCCTGAGGTTCTTCTTCAACTGAGGGGCCCAGAGCTGAACACAATATTCCAGCTGCAGCCTCACCAGGGCAGAGTAGAGGGGTAGGAGAACCTCTCTCAATCTACTAACCACAGCCCCTCTAATACACCCCAGAACGGTGCTGGCCTTCTTGGCCACAGGAGCACATTGCTACAGACTTTCTGGGGAATCCAGATCTCCTGTGCCAATCTGAGCACCACAAATGCTACAAATGTCACCAGCTAAATCTCATCTGGCCCTTCTGAGATGCCTCTGTATCACCTGAAACAGGCAGAAATGGCCATTCCTCCAACACAACCACCATCCCTAGAAGTATTTAAAAGACTTATAGACGTGGTGCTTAGTGACAAGGCTGAATGGTGGACTTGGCAGTGCTGGGTTAACAGTTGGAGTTGACCTTAAATTAAGGACTTTTCCTACCTAAATGATTCTATGATTCTATGCCAATGGCAGCAGTTCAGCACAGCTTGGATTTGAACAATTTGTGTCTTCCCTTGGCTCCTGCCTTTGGGGAGTTCCTCCTTGTAGGCATGCTTTCACAGAGCATGGAAAAGCTGGACCTTGCAGAAGGAGAGTGTGGCTGTTCTGTGGGACCATGTCCTGGAAGCATCTTGCAGGAGCATCAATGGCTGCTTCTCAGCTGCTCACCAAACAAATGCATTTTCCCCAAAACAAAGGCCCTGAGGCTCACCCTGCCCAGGCTGGGATGTGAAGAGGAGGCTGTGATGCTCTCAGCCATCTCTGTTCTGTCCTCCACTCCCTGCAGTGAGGCTTGTCCATAAAGTCCTCTCACATTGCTGGAGTGCCACCTGAGAGCCACTCGACCTGGAAATGTGGCAGAGGCACCTGCAGAGGGCAGCAGGTCTCCAGCTAATGTGGTCCCCTCCTCACCCCAAGGGAAGCAATGCAAGACCCTGCAGGGAGTTGTGGTCACCTGGATGCTCATCTTCACGGACCACTGAGGGAGCTGGGACTGGCCCTTTGCAGCATTGCTCTGTTGTTTAATCTGGGTCAGCTTGTTTAAAGGATGTCTTTTCCCAGGTGGGATGGCACAAGGTTTTCTGAACAACAGAGTGGAAATAGTCCACTGCAAGGATACCCCACCCCTGCACCCATGTGTTTGGCCCTGCATCCAGTTCTGGATCCCCTGTTACAAGAAGGATCTTGGAGGTGCTGGAAAGTGTCCAAGACACTGGACAGGAGGGCTGGAACTCCTCTCCTATGAGGACAGACTGAGAGAGTTCAGTCTGGAGAAGAGAAGGCTCCAAGGAGACCTTATTGTGGCTTTCCAGTATCTGAAGGGGGCTACAAGAAATCTGGGGAGGGACTTTTTAGGCTGTCAGGGAGTGATAGGACTAGGGGGAATGGAGCAAAACTAGAAATGGGTAGATTCAGATTGGATATTAGGAAGAAATTTTTCCCCATGAGGGTGGTGAGACACTGGAACAGGTTGCCCATGGAGGTGGTGGAAGCCTCATCCCTGGAGGTTTTTGCAGCCAGGCTGGATGTGGCTGTGAGCAACCTGCTGTAGTGTGAGGTGTCCCTGCCCATGGCAGGGGGGTTGGAACTGGATGATCCCTGAGGTCCCTTCCAACCCTGACAATTCTATGATCCTGTCTGCTTTTGGATGATGATAAGGATCTCCTCTCACCCTGCTGAAATGATGTGTGTGCTGAGATTGAGAAATTGGCTTTCCCCATGGAAAGGATTGTCCACCTCTGCCTTCAGGCCTCACTTGGAGTGTGAGGCAGATTAATTGCCACTTAATGGGATGTGGCACAGGGAGGAATTGGGCTCTTGGGAATCTGGTATAATGTAGCAGAGAGTACTGAAGCTGTTTCAGCATAAAACAGGTTGAGGCAAAAGAGAAGTAAATTATTTGCCACAACTACACTAAAGCATCTTTGTTGAAACACACACAAATGGATGGGCCTTGGGTGGGCACTATCAGCTCAGACTTCAGCTGCATAATTCTGTGATAACCTTCAACTGATTCTTTGGATAGCTGAGCCAAAGCAGGGAAAGGTAAAGAAACCCCGTCTCAGACACCTGCTTTTAGTTAGGGTGAATGAATGATGAAGAGAGAAGCTGCAGTCCTCATCACACCCCTCTGTACCCAATGTCAGATTCTGCTCACTCCCATGAGAAGAGTTGGATGGATTTTCCTGGATTTGTAACTGATTCTCAGAAAGCACAGCTTCACTGCAGCCTCTGGTGGCTTGACAAACTCACTCTGGGCTATAGCAGCAGCTCAGGGCAAAAAATAGACATCATGGATTGACTTCAGCCAGGGATGAGGCTTCTACCACCTCCCTGGGCAACCTGTTCCAGGGTCTCACCACCCTCATGGGGAAGAATTTCTTCCTAACATCCAATCTGAATCTGCCCACTTCTAGTTTTGCTGCATTCCCCCTAGTCCTATCACTACGATGCCATATGGTAAAAGCTGGTTTCAAAACTCCAGCCATAGCTGACAGAAAGAGCTGTGTTTGCATCAGACCAGAGAGAGCTGTGCTCAAAGTTTTGAAAGATGGACAGAAGGGTCTGATAAACATCTCACATCCTTTTTCTTCTTAACTGCTTTCATTCCTCACTTGTCTATCCCTGCAAACTGGTTTCCAACCAGGTTCACAGTCTCACAGTATATCAGAGGTTGGAAGGGACCTCAAGAGATCACCAGATCCTGAGCAGGATCACTTAGGGTAGTCTGCACAGGAATGCATCCAGCTGGGTTTGGAAAGGCTCCAGAGAAGGAGACTCCACAACCCCCCTGGGCAGCCTGTTCCAGGGCTCTGTCACCCTCATTGCAAAGAAGTTTCTCCTCATGTTGAGCTGAAATCTTCTATGTTCAAGTCTGAACCCATTGTTCCTTGTCTTATCACTGTGAACCACCCAAAAGAGCCTGGCCCCCTCCTCCTGACACCCACCCCTCAGCTATTGATAGACATTGATCATTTTCCCTCTCAGTCTTCTCTTCTCCAGACTAAACAGCCCCAGGGCTCTCAGTCTCTCTTCACAGGGGAGATGCTCAAGTCCCCTAAGCATCCTTATTGCTTTCTGACTGGTTGCCCTTTCCACTCCTCACCACAGGTGGGTTTTCTCTTCTTATTTTCCTGTAAAGAGCCTGCCAAACTTTCTATCCAACAGCATTGTTAGGTAGGTAAAGCCATGATAAACTTGAACCAGTTCTGCTCTTCATCAAAGCCAGCTCATTTTACCTTCTCTCCATGGATGAGCTCTTAAGATCCTTGCTTTCTAGAGTGGCTGGAGGCTCCAGCAATGGAAATGTGGATGTTAACAGGTGAAAAACACCTGCCTGCCCAGTTGCTACTGGAGTTCTGAAAGGCAGATCTTTTGTATGGGTTTGCTCAGCTCAATGGAGCCAGTTCTGGTGGGATCACTGCACAAAATGTGAAGGCCATTCTGCAGAGCTGCAGGCTGATGGGTGGCCTGGTTTGACTCTGCAACAGCAGTCCCACATTCTGAGGGGGGAAATTTTGTTGTTAGGCTTTTGTGGACCTCATATAACTCCACTTCTGACCTTGATGCTGGTTTGTAAACCCAGCCAACCCCTTGCCAAAGACTCCCCCATGGTGTTCAAGGAGGAACTCCACCAGCTACATTACCTGCACAAAGCAAACCACTTGCTTCCACCTAGGTGGCTACAATAGGTACTGGAAGGCTGCTGTTAGGTGTCCCTGAAGCCTTCCCTCCTTCAGTATGAACAACCCCAGCTCCCTCAGCCTGTCCTCATGGCAGAGGTGTTCTATCCCCCTGATCATCTTCATGGCCCTCCTCACGACCCACTGCATCAGGTCCATGTCCTTCCTGTGTTGAGGATTCCAGATCTGGATGCAGGACTCCCGATCTGGATGCAGTACCCCAGATCTGGATGCAGTACTCCCGATCTGGATGCAGTACTTCAGATCTGGATGCAGTACCCCATATCTGGATGCAGTACCCCAGATCTGGATGCAGTACTCCCAATCTGGATGCAGTACTCCCGATCTGGATGCAGGACCCCAGATCTGGATGCAGTACTTCAGATCTGGATGCAGTACCCCAGATCTGGATGCAGGATCCCAGATCTGGATGCAGTACTCCAGATCTGGATGCAGTACTCCCAATCTGGATGCAGTACTCCCGATCTGGATGCAGGACCCCAGATCTGGATGCAGTACTTCAGATCTGGATGCAGTACCCCAGATCTGGATGCAGGATCCCAGATCTGGATGCAGTACCCCAGATCTGGATGCAGTACTCCCGATCTGGATGCAGTACTTCAGATCTGGATGCAGTACCCCATATCTGGATGCAGTACCCCAGATCTGGATGCAGTACTCCCAATCTGGATGCAGTACTCCCGATCTGGATGCAGGACCCCAGATCTGGATGCAGTACTTCAGATCTGGATGCAGTACCCCAGATCTGGATGCAGGATCCCAGATCTGGATGCAGTACTCCAGATCTGGATGCAGTACTCCCAATCTGGATGCAGGACCCCAGATCTGGATGCAGTACTTCAGATCTGGATGCAGTACCCCAGATCTGGATGCAGTACTCCCGATCTGGATGCACTACTTCAGATCTGGATGCAGTACCCCAGATCTCGATGCAGTACCCCAGATCTGGATGCAGTACTCCTGATCTGGATGCAGTACTCCCAATCTGGATGCAGTACTCCCGATCTGGATGCAGTACCCCAGATCTGGATGCAGTACTCCCGATCTGGATGCAGTACTCCTAACCTGGATGCAGGATCCCAGATCTGGATGGAGGACCCCAGATCTTGATGCAGTACTCCCGATCTGGATGCAGTACCCCAGATCTGGATACAGTACTCCCGATCTGGATGCAGGATCCCAGATCTGGATGCAGGACCCCAGATCTGGATGCAGTACTTCAGATCTGGATGCAGGATCCCAGATCTGGATGGAGGACCCCCGATCTGGATGCAGTACTCCCGATCTGGATGCAGTACCCCAGATCTGGATGCAGTACCCCAGATCTGGATGCTGTACTTCAGATCTGGATGCAGTACTCCCGATCTGGATGCAGGACCCCAGATCTGGATGCAGTACTTCAGATCTGGATGCAGTACCCAGATCTGGATGCAGTACTTCAGATCTGGATACAGTACTTCCGATCTGGATGCAGTACCCCAGATCTGGATGCAGTATTTCAGATCTGGATGCAGTACCCCAGATCTGGATGCAGGATCCCAGATCTGGATGCAGGATCCCAGATCTGGATGCAGGACTGCAGGTGAGGTCTTACCAAAAGAGAGTACAGTGGCAGAACCACGTCTCTCAGTGTGCTGGCCATGCTTCTTTTGAGACAGTCCATTTAACAAGTTGTTAACATGTTAAGATCTTGCAAGTTGTTAACATGCAGTGATAAAGAGATACCAGAATGTGCTGTCAGCTGTCTCCTGTACCTCTTCCCCCTCTGACCTAAACGACATCAGCTGTCTTGCACTGGTGGCAAGTCAAAAGGCAGCCAGCTCTGGGGAGGAACACAACCACTCTCTTCAGAGGAGATTTTAAGCAGAAACAGAACCTCAGATGTAAAGTGAGGAAGGTTACAGCACTGTAACCCAGATGATTACAAAAGGGGAAACTGCTCAGACTAGAACCTGACTGGTCCTCCCAAAGGCTAAGCTCATGCAATAAATATCTCCACCCTTGCTATTGGTCCAGACTGCTCGTAGCTGTGAATGGCCCAATCTAGAAAACTCCAGGACTCATATTCTCCTCCCATTTGCAGAGCAGTTTTACACTTGGGGGCTTCAGCAGATGACTTTCAACTCAGACCAGCTTCATGAGAGCGCTCCGGGGCATCGCTGGTTGTGGGAAGGTACTTTTTCAATCCTCTGCTGAACCTTTGTGGGTAACAGTTCTTCTGAGGTAGACACCATGCTACCATTAGAGCTAAATGAGCAGTGTGGTTATACTACCAGCCCTTAATTGCTATAAATGCAACCAGCCAGTTCGATTTGTCACTCAGCTGTTGTTGACAGGAAACCACTAACAGCAGCCAACTGACGACGCCAAGAAGAATTCAGGGGTCCTCTCTCTACGTGCTCTAAGGATTAAAACTCCTCAAGACAAGCTTATGTTCTCAAGGGCACAACCTGCAAGGGACTTTTTGACTCTGGTGGACAGCTAGGATTGAGCAGGGTATGATTTGATCTGAAAACAAAGGAACCACCAGGTAAGAGGGAATGATTTTTCCAGCCATTATGTTAAAACTCCTGCTGTCTGTTTGTTGCCTGAGGCTCCTCTGGATGCATCTCCTTAGAGCAGGATTTGGCCCATCTCTGGTTATTGTCTATGGACTGGTGGTAATTAAGGCCTTAAAGATTTGGAGTGGGATGTTCAAGGGAATGGGCTACACTGCTGCTGAGAGGGGCAGGGTGCATCCCTTTCTTTCTTTCTGGAACTGGGGCACTCTCCAAGGTGGGACTGATGCTTTAAGTCAGAAGCTGACCCAGCAGGTTCTCTGTTTGGCACAAATCAACCTCTTTCTCTTAAGAAAACATAAATGTAGATGAAATCTCTTTAAATAGCAAGGGGTGAAGGAGTTTTTGCCAGATGAATTTCTCTAAGAAATTGAAATTTGGGATCCAATTCTGCATTCAAGGAGAGGTGAAAGTTTGGATACTCAGGCTCAACCTTGGCTGCCTACATTGCAGAGAAGGATTGAGGCCTTAATTCTCCTGCCAAGTGGCACATCTGAGGCTGAAGATCTTTTCTTTCTTTTGCCCAGCAGATAGGTTGGATAGTATCCTTGGAAGCAGCATTTGGCTGTCACTAGCTTCTCCATTTAAGCTGGTAAAATGAGTGGCAGGTTAACAGCAGTTGGGGACAAAGCTTCTTGGCAAGTTGGAGATCTCCAACAGGATTATAGGAAGGATCGCAGTACCACAGTCTCACAGTACGTTAGAGGTTGGAAGGGACCTCAGGAGATCATCAGGTCCAACCCCCCTGCCAGAGCAGGAGCACTCGGGGTAGTCTGCACAGGAATGCATCCAGGTGGGGTTGGAAAGTCTCCAGAGAAGGAGACTCCACAACCCCCCTGGGCAGCCTGTTCCAGGGCTCTGTCACCCTCACTGCAAAGAAGTTTCTCCTCATGTTGAGCTGAAATCTTCTATGTTCAGGTTTGAACCCATTGCTCCTTGTCTTATCACTGTGAACCACCCAAAAGAGCCTGACCCCCTCCACTTGACACCCACCCCTCAGCTATTGATAGGCATTGATCAGATCCCCTCTCAGTCTTCTCTTCTCCAGACTAAACAGCCCCAGGGCTCTCAGTCTCTCTTCATAGAGGAGATGCTCAAGTCCTCATGGCTCTTCATTGGACTCTCTCCATCAGGTCTCTGTCTCTCTTGAGCTGAGGAGCCCAAAACTGAACACAGTATTCCAGGTGTGGTCTCACGAGAGCAGAGTAGAGGGGGAGAAGAACCTCCCTAGATCTGCTGGGCACTGCTTCTTCCCCTGGTCACACCATCTCCCACATGCAGAATCTACACTAAGTCTGTAACTTCAGTTCTTGGTTAAAATTTAGGGCAGCCTCAAATTTTTGCAGCACTCTACCTCGGAGCACAGCTATCTCAGAAGCCATCTTGCTTGCTGTGCCTCTTCTGGGAGGGAAGAGCAGGTGCAGCACTTTGTGTATTTGCATCTCAGATCTCCTCAGGAGTTTAACTTAGGGCTCTGTGACCAGTGATGCCTGGCAAGGCAATGCTCTTCAAGGTGCTTCAGATACTCTGCTTGTGACAGTCTTTGCCTTTCTGGATGGGCTTCTGTGGCATTTAATTGATGACAGACCTCTCTCAAAGTGCAAAATCAGGACAAGATGGGTACACTGCCAGCAGTAGGGATTCCTACTCTGCAGTGTACAGAGATGCACAGAGAGCTCCCTGCTCTGGTACTTGGTGGAGAAGAGAAGGCATATGGAAATGAAGAAGAAAAAAAAGGACAGCTGCAGGGCAGTGAAAGCTCCTTCATTAATATGCTCCATTAGTCCTTCTGTCAAGGTGTAAGTCATTTTTATCAGAAGATTTGAGGGCTGCAGAGCTTGTGATTTCTTGCCCACATCTGTTTGTTTGTCTTTTTCTCCCAGACTTCCCACAGCGTTGTCCTTATATTGATGTACCAAAATCTGAGGAAAAAAAAACCTTCTGGCCCATTTTTGGTTTGTTCTGCCTGCACCTTGATGGTTATGAAGTCAAAGGCTGAATTTTATGATGGAGGAGAAAAGATCTGAGACGAGGTGACCTTTAAAGGTCTCTTCCAACTCAAAGCATTCTATGATTCTGAGTGA